>NC_081147.1:6528466-6838049 GCF_958295425.1 Solea solea | reverse complement strand
ATGAAGTCAACATCTTATAAGGTATATTGATGTACCCTCAGTGTTTGAATTTATAATGATTTCACTGTTTGGATGTGTTTTTCTATTTGTGTCTGTTTTTGTGCGCATTCAGCTGGAATACAGCTGTTTTCTGATTTTTTTTCATTTTTCTACTGTCCCATAACATAAACCTCACAAATAAAGTTAAAATCTTATAAGATATTCTTCGGTACCCTCAGTGTTTGATTTTGCAATGATTTCACTGTTTGGATGTGTTTTTCTATTTGTCTCTGTTTTTGTGTGCATTCAGCAAGGATACGGCTGTTTTCTGATTTTTTTCATTTTTTTACTGTCCCATAACATAAACCTCACAAATAAAGTTAACATCTCATAAGATATAGTTATCTACCTTCAGTGTTTGATTTTTCAATGATTTCACTGTTTGAATGTGTTTTTCTATTTTTGTCTGTTTTTGTGCGCATTCAGCTGGAATACGACTGTTTTCTGATTTTTTTTTCATTTTTCTACTGTCCCATAACATAAACCTCACAAATAAAGTTAAAATCTCATAAGATATAGGTATATATACCTTCAGTGATTGATTTTGCAATGATTTCACTGTTTGAATGTGTTTTTCTATTTTTGTCTGTTTTTGTGCGCATTCAGCTGGAATACGGCTGTTTTCTGATTTTTTTTCATTTTTCTACTGTCCCATAACATAAACCTCACAAATAAAGTTAAAATCTTATAAGATATTCTTCGGTACCCTCAGTGTTTGATTTTGCAATGATTTCACTGTTTGAATGTGTTTTTCTATTTTTGTCTGTTTTTGTGCGCATTCAGCTGGAATACGACTGTTTTCTGATTTTTTTTTCATTTTTCTACTGTCCCATAACATAAACCTCACAAATAAAGTTAAAATCTCATAAGATATAGGTATATATACCTTCAGTGATTGATTTTGCAATGATTTCACTGTTTGAATGTTTTTTTCTATTTTTGTCTGTTTTTGTGCGCATTCAGCTGGAATACGGCTGTTTTCTGATTTTTTTTCATTTTTCTACTGTCCCATAACATAAACCTCACAAATAAAGTTAACATCTAATAAGACATTCTAATGTACCCTCATCGTTCCGCTCGTCTTGGGAGCCCAAACGACAAATGAAGTATTCACACTCCTGCGACCTGTAGAAATGTAGTTCCTCCAAAACTTCCACTCTGGCCAAAGGGTCTAAGACTGTATAGAGTCTGACATGACCTGATTTTCAGTTTTTGGACACAGGACTTTGGGCTTTTTTCCCCCTGGCCAAAAAAAACTGCCAAAAACACAGTCTGTAAAATTCAAACTTAAGAAAGGTGGGAAACTGTCTTTTCTTCAATAATTCCTGAAGGCAATGAGCCCGGATGCTTATTTCTCCGTATGTGTATCAGGGACTCCTGGCTGATCCAGGGTGCCGAGTTTCAGACCTGTGCAACCATTGGAAAGGTCAAAGGTCAGCCGTTCGGGTGTGTTTTTTGTAATAATTCCTAAAGGCATTGCGCCAGGAGTCTGATTTTTCCGTATGTGTATCAGGGATTTAGGCTTATCCCGGGTGCAGAGTTTCAGACCTGTGCAACCTTCGGAAAGGTCAATGGTCAGCCGTTCGGGTTTGTTTTTTGTAATAATTCCTAAAGGCATTAAGCCAGGAGTCTGATTTTTCCGTATGTGTATCAGGGACTAAGGCTAATCCAGGGTGCCGAGTTTCAGACCCGTGCAACTTTTGGAAAGGTCAAAGGTCAGCCGTTCGGGTGTGTTTTTTGTAATAATTCCTAAAGGCATTGAGCCAGGAGTCTAATTTTTCCTTATGTGTATCAGGGACTAAGGCTGATCTAGGGTGCCGAGTTTCAGACCGGTGCAACCTTCGGAAAGGTCAATGGTCAGCCGTTCGGGTGTGTTTTTTGTAATAATTCCTAAAGGCATTAAGCCAGGAGTCTGATTTTTCCGTATGTGTATCAGGGACTAAGGCTAATCCAGGGTGCCAAGTTTCAGACCTGTGCAACCTTTGGAAAGGTCAAAGGTCAGCCGTTCGGGTGTGTTTTTTGTAATAATTCCTAAAGGCATTAAGCCAGGAGTCTGATTTTTCCGTATGTGTATCAGGGACTAAGGCTGATCGAGGGTATTTTAATCTTTTTTCTACTGTCCTATAATATGAAGTTAACATCTTATAAGGTATATTGATGTACCCTCAGTGTTTGAATTTATAATGATTTCACTGTTTGGATGTGTTTTTCTATTTGTCTCTGTTTTTGTGCGCATTCAGCAGGGATACGGCTGTTTTCTGATTTTTTTTTCATTTTTCTACTGTCCCATAACATAAACCTCACAAATAAAGTTAACATCTAATAAGACATACTAATGTACCCTCGTCGTTCCGCTCGTCTTGGGAGCCCAAACGACAAATGAAATATTCACACTCCTGCGACCTGTAGAAATGTAGTTCCTCCAAAACTTCCACTCTGGCCAAAGGGTCTAAGACTGTATAGAGTCTGACATGACCTGATTTTCAGTTTTTGGACACAGGACTTTGGGCTTTTTTCCCACGGCCAAAAAAAATTGCCAAAAACACAGTCTGTAAAATTCAAACGTAAGAAAGGTGGGAAACTGTCTTTTCTTCAATAATTCCTAAAGGCAATGAGCCCGGATGCTGATTTCTCCGTATGTGTATCAGGGACTCCTGGCTGATCCAGGGTGCCGAGTTTCAGACCTGTGCAACCTTCGGAAAGGTCAAAGGTCAGCCGTTCGGGTGTGTTTCTTGTAATAATTCCTAAAGGCATTGAGCCAGGAGTCTGATTTTTTCGTATGTGTATCAGGGATTTAGGCTTATCCCGGGTGCAGAGTTTCAGACCTGTGCAACCTACGGAAAGGTCAAAGGTCAGCCGTTCGGGTGTGTTTTTTGTAATAATTCCTAAAGGCATTAAGCCAGGAGTCTGATTTTTCCGTATGTGTATCAGGGACTAAGGCTGATCGAGGGTATTTTAATCTTTTTTCTACTGTCCTATAATATGAAGTTAACATCTTATAAGGTAAAAATCATAAACTACTGATAAAAAATAAGGATTTTATACTTCATCAAAAAATGTTACCCTATTGTTTGTTGCAAAAAGTGAACTTTGACCCTATATTCCTCCAAAACGTATACAGTAAAAGTACTCCATACTACTAGTATATGAAGTATAAGTGGTACTGAGTTCAGTGAAAGTGAAATCATACACTACTAATACAAATTATGGATTTTAAACTTCATCAAAAACGGATATTCACACAGGTCATACAAAACATCTAGCATATGTTTGATTTGATGTAATTATTTTACATGTAATCACTATAATATGATAGGGTTAGGGTTAGTTTTGATAAATTATTTAGCCTTTTTCTTTTTCAGTACATTGTGACTGATGTTGATGAGGTCGAGCTCTTCAGCGTCTGAGGCTGTGTCTTTGACAGTCAGGATGAATTGAGCCCCAAACAAAGTGAAACATTGTGTTTACCTGTAATTTGCACCTGTGTAAACAAAACCAGACTTTTGTTTGGGTTCATGTAGAGGGCAAGTCTTTGAAGTCCCTCAAGATGCCTGTTTTTTTTTTTTACTCAAAGGAGTGAATGTGTGTATGAGCCTCTTTGTAGGTGTAGGTGCCTGTGTATCATGTCGATTTGAACTTGATGTGAGAACAAGAAGTGCCTGGAGTTGCACATACACACAGACACACAGACACACACACACACACACATTTATTCCTAAACCCACATTCACACCATACTATGATATCCCTAAAATACACCCACATCATTTTAGCTTCAGATATTGATTGAATAGTGTGTTATATGATAATGAAAAATGTTGATATTCCCTGACAGTGGAAAATAACTTCACCTACACCAAATTTGAAGCAATTTGCATCAACACAGCCAAAGATATCCTCAAAAAAAAATCCAAAAGCACAAAGAATGCAGAGGATTAATCTGTAATGTTTTTATTACAAAAAATCAATGCATGCATGGTGAAACAAAGGGGCAGTTTATTTCAACTACTACTGTAGCTTTAAGATAATTATCGACCATCATCACACTCCAACGCAACGTAGTTCCCCACCACAGCAGCAGCGGATTAATATCCAAAACGTGAACAGGTTAGTGTCTGCTCAGCAGGTGAATGAACATGTAATGGAGTTGCAGCATCAGTCGCTGACCAAGGAATTACTGGGGAAGGCTATTGACATGTCACAGGAAGATGCTCAAAAATGTAGAGGTAAGTGAAATTTTACATTATTATAATGAGCTAAACAACAGGCCATTGCTAAAATGTGTTCGTTAATTACAGTAACTACGTCTTTTCACTCATTGAAAATACATACATACACATGTATTTAAACACACACGCATTAATCGAAATATAGTTAATAATAATATATGCACATGTAAATGTTCCATGCTCTTTTTTTTCTTTTTCGCTTTGCTGTTTTTTGCGAAAGTTTAGTGTTTAAATGCAGTCAGTATCCTATCTCTGAGATGGTGTTGTCTGCGACGTTACACGGGAGCCAGACTTTCTGTCTGAACAGTTCCACTGTGAGAACCGATGTCCTCTCACCCGGACCCGCAGCTGCAAAGCTCCCGTTTTCGCGGAACCGCTTGCTGTGTTTCGGCTGCGTCTTCGGTTGTGAGGACTGTGGGTCACATTGCTGATCTGTTCAGAGAGCTTCGCTGGTGCTGCTGCTGCAGGTATCCTGTCTATTTAACAAGTAGGCTATACACTAAATCTATCCCTCTATTCTTAAAAATTAGGTCCACTCTGAATGTTGATACAGTGTGGGTGTTGTAATTATTATTTTTTTTTTATGACAGTCTTTTCCATTCTTACAACGCACAGTTAACGTGACTGGATTCTGCTTCATCCGGGGAAAGAGGTTGACCCTCAGGCTTTGGACACCTACAGTATTTAGTTGATGACAAACTGTTTCCTTAACCCTCAGGCTTCATTATGATTCATTTCCACTGTGTTAGTGCATATGGCACACTTTCTTGTAAGAAGGTCTCTTGGCAAATTGGAATTCAAATGAAAACATTTTATTAATAGATCAATAGAACACTGAACATTGTTTTCACCATACACTTGAGTATATGGCAGGAATGTTCACTCCCAAGAATTGTTGTCATAAAAGATTAATACTTTTGTCCTGCATCAGTCCTCCTCAAAACCACCAAATATTCAATTATTTCCATATTACAAATGTCCTCTTTTCAAATTAAGAGGGGAGGGAGTACATGTTTTATCTGATGCTACACAAAACTAACAATGCTTCAAAGTTAATATTGTGGGTAATCTTTGACATATTCAAGACTGATTAAAAAAAAAAAACTTGTGAGGAAGTCACTGCAGCTCTGACCTTGTAACCTAAATATGTTTCTGCTTCAAAATCACTTTGTTTCATACATGAGGTTAATGTCTGGCAGATTATACCAATCTTAGCCAATCTTCATCACTAAGTTTTATGTTAAATCCTGATTCCCATCTTTTTTTTTAATGTATTTTGTAGCATTTTTTTATATAGTCCCAATATAATTCTAATTGTGGTTTCTTTGTATGCGTTGATTATGATGATCTGGATCACACTATTCACTTCTCAGGAGGGGTCCATCCTGATCTCTTTCATATAGTAGTCTCTAAGTTGCAGGAATCCACAGAATTCATGATTGATTATCTAAATCCTTTTTTTCTGTCATATTTTGGAAACTCTCAAGCTGTCATCTATGACCAAAACACCCCATGCTGTGATTCCCTTGGTTGTCCACTGTTTAAATCCTATATCGTACCTAGTCGGTGTAAAATTGCTATCATATTCAATAAATTAGTGTCTTTCTGTATCTTATATTTTTTTATTATGCTGAACCATATTTTGTATGTGAACATCGTGATTGTGTCTATTTGGTTTTGAATCTTCTTGTATGTTTCTTTATCCCCAATTATATTCTGTACTGCGTTTTCTCCAAACTCTTTTTCTATTTCATTTCACTGTGTCTGGTTTGCACCAACCTACAATATATCTCAATTGGGCCGCATGGTAGTATTCCTTTAATTTTGGAAGTCTCATCCCTCCTTCTTCTTTTGGCAGCTGGAGAGTTTCCAGTCTTATCGTGGGTCTTTTGCCACCCCAACTAAACTTTGATATCATTTTATTCCAGCTCATAAATTGGGGTTTGGGGGACCTCTACTGGTAGGGCTTGGAATAGGTATAAGGGTCAGAGTCAGCAAGTCGGCAGCACCCCCGCTTTACCCGCAGGCTGTAGCAGAGAGCCCCCCTTACAGCAACAACTTTGGCTCTTTCTCTCCCACTCCTGAATTCCCCGCTCCAGAGCCTGATGATGGTCATGAAACACCTTTTGTAGAGGTAGAGAAAAAGAAAAGAAAAGCTTGTTATAAAATAAATATATATAAATATATATATATATATTATAAAATGACGACAAACCCACACCATAGCTTCCCCCCAAACATTTATGACCTTCCCCAAAGTTTCATGCCCATGGCATCCAATCAAATTCTTTTAGAGCCCAACAAATTAAATTCTTGTTGAAAACTGACTTTGACATATTATGTTGTCAAGAACTGAGACTGAACACAAGTAAAGAGTAAAGGTATCCAGCATGTGGAACAAAGGTCTAAGTGTAATTTCTATTGGCGAAAGTAAAGCTGATGGTGGGATCTTTTTTCTAAAACTGGTGATGTCACTATTATTCGTAAAACGAATGATTTCCTAATTTAATTCCTTGTAGATTGCTCATGTTGGATTGTTTTTACAGAGGAGAAAAAATACGAACGATACACGTGTACACCTCTCATGAGAGAACAAACATTTTTCAACTTTTTAAAAGACTTAAAGAACCGCTATTGGTCGGATACAAATTTATTGTCTTTTTATATTTATTTATTTATTTTTTATAATTTATACTGTCATCGATGTTAACGACAGAGTGAGCTCTAAAGTCTTGCAACTCAGCTCTGATGGTAATCGCTTGACTCAATTCAATTCTTATGTAAACTAATTGTGATCTTAACAAGTCCTGGCAAATTAAAGTAGGCACAAGCACCATGACGTCCAATCTGAAGCAGCATCCTGCAATTTGTCTTCTTATGTCATAACTTTTTTTTCAAAGGATGTATGTTACAGTATTTTAAATAAAATACACATAATGGAAATATATTGGTACAAAGTCTGAAGGAATTTTTCATCATCTCCAGAAAAGAGCATATTTTGTATTTTAAATATGTATTTTTTTTAATACATGTATCAGAAATACTTCCCATCCCTGCTTAGAGACATTATGTGAAGGTTGAAAATTGTGTCGCTTTAAATAAAACCCATAACATGAGAAAATAAATTGAAGCACAATATATAATGATTATGTATAGAAAATGCACTCTGATTTTCGCAGTTGAAGCACAAGAATCTGGATCTTTACAAAACAAATGTTATCTATCCGCAATTCCTATACTCCTATTCCAAATATGTTTGTGATTTAAACAGCATTTGTCTAGTGTAACATTAGTGATACTTTTGCAGTAGTATATTTATTGTGAGACACAATTATAAATTTTTCCCAAATCTGTCCATGCCTCATCCATCTCTTCCTCTCCCTTCTTGTCTTCCTCCTCAGCACATGGAGAAGATCTCCATGCTGGCTTTCCATCCAGTTAAGATGCACAGCTGCTATGAGAAGGTGGTGAACCTGAGCCTTGAGGGTCTGCAGCAACAGTTTGACGTGAGCAGCCCGTCAGTGTTTGTCCAAAGGGCCCAGATCCCCATGAGAGAGGTGAAACCTCAACTACTGACTAACCAGTCTAATATAGGTTATTGGTTAACTGGTTAACACAATGGGAAGTTTCTATGAGAGCTAATCATTTTATTGACACTCATTTTATTTCTTGATCATTTTCCTACACTGTAGCTCCTGTTTGACTAGAGTTTGTCAAATAGTTGAATGATGAGGTTCTGACTGTGGCATTGATCAAGGACACAGTAGAACTAAAGGCGAACATTGTTTGGCGGTTTGATAACTAGGTGGACAGTTAAATAGATATAGTTGTCTACAGACATGCCACAATACAGACTGTGGAACTGGGTGTAGTACATTATCACATTATTTCATGGGATATTCCTATATGAGTCAGTTTGTCTGGTGTTACATGCATGTATGTCACAAAGTTAGGTACAAAACTACAAATTGTGTTTTACTAGATGTTTGAGCAGATCCGTCATCAGAGTCCCGAGTCTCAGGGTACAGAGGAGCTGTGTAAGATCATCCAGCACTGCCAGGACAGAGTCATTAAGGTAATACACAAAGAAAACAGGCTTGTGCATCAAATTCTTGCATAACATCTACATTAATATCTAATAATATTACACCTGGCATACTCCAGCCCTGGGAGTGAAACTTTTGGTCTGGCCTTGTTTTAGTGTTAAGGAAAATTCAGGTTCAACTTTATCAATTTATTAATTTTTGAGCAAGAGTCCAGGATACCGGGCAATATCCCAGCTTAATCCCTTCTGTGCATCGTCCTCTGATATTTTCAAGCCTCAACTTGCCAGCTCCATGTTTATTTTTATTATATCAGAAAGTATGAGTGTGTGGATGAGCTAACTCATGCTTTTGAAGCATGATGATGGTCGCCACAGCGGTCGTCTTCCAGATAGAGATTAGATAGAAAATAAAAACTCCAAACTCAAGGAATAAACACTTGACTTTTGCGAGAACAGGTGAACCTCACATAGTGTACCCTGAGACGTTATTGCTCTGGACCATAATCAAGTGGACTGATAAGAGATTACCGGCATCTTGTGAAATGTGCCAGTACACAAATAAAAGTGTCGGTTCTGTGTACTGGACAGTACCGGGCCACTTCTAGTTAATAATTGTACTGTAGTGACAGTGATGGTATTTTATGTACACTAAATGTCTCTTATGTGATCTTATTCTTTAACAAACAAGTGCACAATAAAAATTCACTGGGAATTCTAAACAGCACATTGCAATTTATTCAATTATTATCGAAGTATTGATCAGTAATACAGTGAAAATGAGAGGAAATGTTTAAGGTGTGCGCCCCTAAATGTTCTGCTTGCTCTCCTAAAACATTCAGTTATAGGGGGGGCTACTGTGCTCCTAGTAAAAAGTTAGTCTGGTGCCCTGCATACATTGTTCTAAAGGGTTTATGGTCTTAGTTCCTCTTCAGTAGAGCTGCATGTCCACAATGTAAATTTAATTTTACATTTAAATGCAGAGCTGTCAGTCCCACCGTGTGTGATTGACAGCTCTGCATTTCATGTTTGCAAAGTTGCAGTTATAGGTGGATTTGTAGTGGACAAGCTATCAGTATCCATCCCTTCTCTTATAACTATGGTTGTTTCTGGTTTCAAAAACTAACATGGTGTTGCCCAAAATACTAAACTCCAACATTTAAACAGGGGAGTCTACCCATCAGTGGCAACCCAAATAGTTGACACTTCCCAACCTTATGAGAACCTACCTCTCAAAATGGGTTATGGATTCTTATTTTATCTCTGACAAATGGAATGATGAGGAAGGCATGACAATATTATAGCTATATCATGACATGAGACAAGATATGATCTTAGAATTTTGATATTGTCATATCGTGATCGGGTATTTGTGATTTATTTTCCTGGTTTGAGAATTTTGGAGAAAATCAAGCTCAAAAGTCAAGATTTTGACAATTACTTTGCAACAATTTGTGACTTTGCACTGCCCTCTAGTGGCCGAATATGATTTCCCATGAAATATGGCACCTGCTTTGCATACTACAGCTCCTTATTTTTCCAGTGATCCCCTATATGTCCATATCTACTTTGGACTATAGGAGAAAGTCCATCTCAAATATGAATGCTGACTGAATTCTATTGCAACCATTCCTGAATTCGCACTTCTCCCTACTGGCCGAAACGTGCATTTTTTTAAGGTGGAATCGAAACTTAATGAAAATCGGAAGCGAATGTGGAGCCACCTTCAGCATCATCATGTCATTGTTCCCAATAGAATGAGTGCGCGAGTTTTTGTTTTTTTATGTTAATATAATGTCAATGTATTAATGATATAAATATAATGATGGTGATGATAACAATAATAATATTAACAGCAATAATAATAATAATATTAATAATAATGATATGATTACAACAATAATGTGTGCTGTGAAAGCAACATTTGTTGTAAAAAACATTGTAGAAATATTTTTTTGAAGTTTGATTATGACAAATAACCATACAGTTAACTGAACAAATGAAATGCACATCTTATAAGATATACTTCTGTACTCTCAGTGTTTGATTTTGCAATGATTTCACTGTTTGGATGTGTTTTTCTATTGGTGTCTGTTTGTGTGCGCATTCAGCTGAGATAAGGCTGTTTTCGGATTTTTTTCATTTTCTACTTTCCCATAATATAAACCTAACAAATGAACTTAAAATCTTATAAGATATACTTCTTTACCCTCAGTGTTTGATTTTGCAAAGATTTCACTGTTTGGATGTGTTTTTCTATTGGTGTCTGTTTGTGTGCGCATTCAGCTGAGATAAGGCTGTTTCCGGATTTTTTTAAATTTTTCTGCTGTCCCATAACATAAACCTCACAAATGAAGTTCACATCTTAAAAGATTTAGTTCTGTACCCTTCGTGTTTGATTTTGCAAAGCTTTCACTGTTGGGATGTGTTTTTCCATAAGTGTCTGTTTGTGCCCCATTGAGGTGAGATAAGGCTGTTTTCGGATTTTTTTAATTTTTCTGCTGTCCCATAACATAAACCTCACAAATGAAGTTAACATCTTAAAAGATTTAGTTCTGTACCCTCAGTGTTTGATTTTGCAATGATTTCACTGTTGGGATGTGTTTATCTATAAGTGTCTGTTTGTGCCCATTGAGCTGAGATAAGGCTGTTTTCGGATTTTTTTCATTTTTCTAATTTCCCATAATATAAACCTCACAAATGAAGTTAACATTTTAAAAGATTTAGTTCTGTACCCTCAGTGTTTGATTTTGCAATGATTTCACTGTTGGGATGTGTTTTTCTATTGGTGTCTGTTTGTGTGCGCATTCAGCTGAGATAAGGCTGTTTCCGGATTTTTTTCATTTTTCTACTTTCCCATAATATAAACCTCACAAATGAAGTTTAACATCTTTAAAAGATTAAGTTCTGTACCCTTCGTGTTTGATTTTGCAAAGCTTTCACTGTTGAGATGTGTTTTTCCATAAGTGTCTGTTTGTGTGCGCATTCAGCTGAGATAAGGCTGTTTTCGGATTTTTTTCATTTTTCTACTTTCCCATAATATAAACCTCACAAATGAAGTTAACATCTTTAAAGATTTAGTTCTGTACCCTCAGTGTTTGATTTTGCAATGATTTCACTGTTGGGATGTGTTTTTCTATTGGTGTCTGTTTGTGTGCGCATTCAGCTGAGATAAGGCTGTTTCCGGATTTTTTTTCATTTTTCTGCTGTCCCATAACATAAACCTCACAAATGAAGTTAACATCTTAAAAGATTTAGTTCTGTACCCTTCGTGTTTGATTTTGCAAAGATTTCACTGTTGGGATGTGTTTTTCTATTGGTGTCTGTTTGTGTGCGCATTCAGCTGAGATAAGGCTGTTTCCGGATTTTTTTTCATTTTTCTACTTTCCTATAATATAAACCTCACAAATGAAGTTAACATCTTTAAATATTTAGTTCTGTACCCTCAGTGTTTGATTTTGCAAAGATTTCACTGTTGGGATGTGTTTTTCTATTGGTGTCTGTTTGTGTGCGCATTCAGCTGAGATAAGGCTGTTTCCGGATTTTTTTCATTTTTCTACTTTCCCATAACATAAACCTCACAAATGAAGTTAACATCTTAAAAGATTAAGTTCTGTACCCTTCGTGTTTGATTTTGCAATGATTTCACTGTTGGGATGTGTTTTTCTATTGGTGTCTGTTTGTGTGCGCATTCAGCTGAGATAAGGCTGTTTCCGGATTTTTTTCATTTTTCTGCTGTCCCATAACATAAACCTCACAAATGAAGTTAACATCTTTAAAAGATTAAGTTCTGTACCCTTCGTGTTTGATTTTGCAAAGCTTTCACTGTTGGGATGTGTTTTTCCATAAGTGTCTGTTTGTGTGCGCATTCAGCTGAGATAAGGCTGTTTCCGGATTTTTTTCATTTTTCTGCTGTCCCATAACATAAACTTCACAAATGAAGTTAACATCTTAAAAGATTAAGTTCTGTACCCTTCGTGTTTGATTTTGCAAAGCTTTCACTGTTGGGATGTGTTTTTCCATAAGTGTCTGTTTGTGTGCGCATTCAGCTGAGATAAGGCTGTTTTCGGATTTTTTTCATTTTTCTACTTTCCCATAATATAAACCTCACAAATGAAGTTAACATCTTTAAAGATTTAGTTCTGTACCCTCAGTGTTTGATTTTGCAATGATTTCACTGTTGGGATGTGTTTTTCTATTGGTGTCTGTTTGTGTGCGCATTCAGCTGAGATAAGGCTGTTTCCGGATTTTTTTCATTTTTCTGCTGTCCCATAACATAAACTTCACAAATGAAGTTAACATCTTAAAAGATTAAGTTCTGTACCCTTCGTGTTTGATTTTGCAATGATTTCACTGTTGGGATGTGTTTTTCCATAAGTGTCTGTTTGTGTGCGCATTCAGCTGAGATAAGGCTGTTTTCGGATTTTTTTCATTTTTCTACTTTCCCATAATATAAACCTCACAAATGAAGTTAACATCTTTAAAGATTTAGTTCTGTACCCTTCGTGTTTGATTTTGCAAAGATTTCACTGTTGGGATGTGTTTTTCTATTGGTGTCTGTTTGTGTGCGCATTCAGCTGAGATAAGGCTGTTTCCGGATTTTTTTCATTTTTCTGCTGTCCCATAACATAAACTTCACAAATGAAGTTAACATCTTAAAAGATTAAGTTCTGTACCCTTCGTGTTTGATTTTGCAAAGCTTTCACTGTTGGGATGTGTTTTTCCATAAGTGTCTGTTTGTGTGCGCATTCAGCTGAGATAAGGCTGTTTTCGGATTTTTTTCATTTTTCTACTTTCCCATAATATAAACCTCACAAATGAAGTTAACATCTTTAAAGATTTAGTTCTGTACCCTCAGTGTTTGATTTTGCAATGATTTCACTGTTGGGATGTGTTTTTCTATTGGTGTCTGTTTGTGTGCGCATTCAGCTGAGATAAGGCTGTTTCCGGATTTTTTTCATTTTTCTGCTGTCCCATAACATAAACTTCACAAATGAAGTTAACATCTTAAAAGATTAAGTTCTGTACCCTTCGTGTTTGATTTTGCAAAGCTTTCACTGTTGGGATGTGTTTTTCCATAAGTGTCTGTTTGTGTGCGCATTCAGCTGAGATAAGGCTGTTTCCGGATTTTTTTAAATTTTTCTGCTGTCCCATAACATAAACCTCACAAATGAAGTTCACATCTTAAAAGATTTAGTTCTGTACCCTTCGTGTTTGATTTTGCAAAGCTTTCACTGTTGGGATGTGTTTTCCCATAAGTGTCTGTTTGTGCCCATTGAGCTGAGATAAGGCTGTTTTCGGATTTTTTTCATTTTTCTAATTTCCCATAATATAAACCTCACAAATGAAGTTAACATTTTAAAAGATTTAGTTCTGTACCTGTACCCTTCGTGTTTGATTTTGCAAAGCTTTCACTGTTGGGATGTGTTTTTCTATAAGTGTCTGTTTGTGCCCATTGAGCTGAGATAAGGCTGTTTTCGGATTTTTTTCATTTTTCTAATTTCCCATAATATAAACCTCACAAATGAAGTTAACATCTTTAAAGATTTAGTTCTGTACCCTCAGTGTTGATTTTGCAATGATTTCACTGTTGGGATGTGTTTTTCTATTGGTGTCTGTTTGTGTGCGCATTCAGCTGAGATAAGGCTGTTTCCGGATTTTTTTCATTTTTCTGCTGTCCCATAACATAAACTTCACAAATGAAGTTAACATCTTAAAAGATTAAGTTCTGTACCCTCAGTGTTCTATTTTGCAAAGATTTCACTGTTGGGATGTGTTTTTCTATTTGTGTCTGTTTGTGTGCGCATTCAGCTGAGATAAGGCTGTTTCCGGATTTTTTTCATTTTTCTGCTGTCCCATAACATAAACCTCACAAATGAAGTTAACATCTTTAAAAGATTAAGTTCTGTACCCTTCGTGTTTGATTTTGCAAAGCTTTCACTGTTGGGATGTGTTTTTCCATAAGTGTCTGTTTGTGTGCGCATTCAGCTGAGATAAGGCTGTTTTCGGATTTTTTTCATTTTTCTACTTTCCCATAATATAAACCTCACAAATGAAGTTAACATCTTTAAAGATTTAGTTCTGTACCCTCAGTGTTTGATTTTGCAATGATTTCACTGTTGGGATGTGTTTTTCTATTGGTGTCTGTTTGTGTGCGCATTCAGCTGAGATAAGGCTGTTTCCGGATTTTTTTCATTTTTCTGCTGTCCCATAACATAAACTTCACAAATGAAGTTAACATCTTAAAAGATTAAGTTCTGTACCCTTCGTGTTTGATTTTGCAAAGCTTTCACTGTTGGGATGTGTTTTTCTATAAGTGTCTGTTTGTGCCCATTGAGCTGAGATAAGGCTGTTTTCGGATTTTTTTCATTTTTCTAATTTCCCATAATATAAACTTCACAAATGAAGTTAACATCTTAAAAGATTTAGTTCTGTACCCTTCGTGTTTGATTTTGCAAATATTTCACTGTTGGGATGTGTTTTTCTATTGGTGTCTGTTTGTGTGCCCATTCAGCTGAGATAAGGCTGTTTCCGGATTTTTTTCATTTTTCTGCTGTCCCATAACATAAACCTCACAAATGAAGTTAACATCTTTAAAAGATTAAGTTCTGTACCCTTCGTGTTTGATTTTGCAAAGCTTTCACTGTTGGGATGTGTTTTTCCATAAGTGTCTGTTTGTGTGCGCATTCAGCTGAGATAAGGCTGTTTTCGGATTTTTTTCATTTTTCTACTTTCCCATAATATAAACCTCACAAATGAAGTTAACATCTTTAAAGATTTAGTTCTGTACCCTCAGTGTTTGATTTTGCAATGATTTCACTGTTGGGATGTGTTTTTCTATTGGTGTCTGTTTGTGTGCGCATTCAGCTGAGATAAGGCTGTTTCCGGATTTTTTTCATTTTTCTGCTGTCCCATAACATAAACTTCACAAATGAAGTTAACATCTTAAAAGATTAAGTTCTGTACCCTTCGTGTTTGATTTTGCAAAGCTTTCACTGTTGGGATGTGTTTTTCTATAAGTGTCTGTTTGTGCCCATTGAGCTGAGATAAGGCTGTTTTCGGATTTTTTTCATTTTTCTAATTTCCCATAATATAAACCTCACAAATGAAGTTAACATCTTTAAAGATTTAGTTCTGTACCCTCAGTGTTTGATTTTGCAATGATTTCACTGTTGGGATGTGTTTTTCTATTGGTGTCTGTTTGTGTGCGCATTCAGCTGAGATAAGGCTGTTTCCGGATTTTTTTCATTTTTCTGCTGTCCCATAACATAAACTTCACAAATGAAGTTAACATCTTAAAAGATTAAGTTCTGTACCCTTCGTGTTTGATTTTGCAAAGCTTTCACTGTTGGGATGTGTTTTTCTATAAGTGTCTGTTTGTGCCCATTGAGCTGAGATAAGGCTGTTTTCGGATTTTTTTCATTTTTCTACTTTCCCATAATATAAACCTCACAAATGAAGTTAACATCTTTAAAAGATTAAGTTCTGTACCCTTCGTGTTTGATTTTGCAAAGCTTTCACTGTTGGGATGTGTTTTTCCATAAGTGTCTGTTTGTGTGCGCATTCAGCTGAGATAAGGCTGTTTCCGGATTTTTTTCATTTTTCTGCTGTCCCATAACATAAACTTCACAAATGAAGTTAACATCTTAAAAGATTAAGTTCTGTACCCTCAGTGTTTGATTTTGCAAAGATTTCACTGTTGGGATGTGTTTTTCTATTTGTGTCTGTTTGTGTGCGCATTCAGCTGAGATAAGGCTGTTTCCGGATTTTTTTCATTTTTCTGCTGTCCCATAACATAAACCTCACAAATGAAGTTAACATCTTTAGAAGATTAAGTTCTGTACCCTTCGTGTTTGATTTTGCAAAGCTTTCACTGTTGGGATGTGTTTTTCCATAAGTGTCTGTTTGTGTGCGCATTCAGCTGAGATAAGGCTGTTTTCGGATTTTTTTCATTTTTCTACTTTCCCATAATATAAACCTCACAAATGAAGTTAACATCTTTAAAGATTTAGTTCTGTACCCTCAGTGTTTGATTTTGCAATGATTTCACTGTTGGGATGTGTTTTTCTATTGGTGTCTGTTTGTGTGCGCATTCAGCTGAGATAAGGCTGTTTCCGGATTTTTTTCATTTTTCTGCTGTCCCATAACATAAACTTCACAAATGAAGTTAACATCTTAAAAGATTAAGTTCTGTACCCTTCGTGTTTGATTTTGCAAAGCTTTCACTGTTGGGATGTGTTTTTCTATAAGTGTCTGTTTGTGCCCATTGAGCTGAGATAAGGCTGTTTTCGGATTTTTTTCATTTTTCTAATTTCCCATAATATAAACTTCACAAATGAAGTTAACATCTTAAAAGATTTAGTTCTGTACCCTTCGTGTTTGATTTTGCAAATATTTCACTGTTGGGATGTGTTTTTCTATTGGTGTCTGTTTGTGTGCGCATTCAGCTGAGATAAGGCTGTTTCCGGATTTTTTTCATTTTTCTGCTGTCCCATAACATAAACCTCACAAATGAAGTTAACATCTTTAAAAGATTAAGTTCTGTACCCTTCGTGTTTGATTTTGCAAAGCTTTCACTGTTGGGATGTGTTTTTCCATAAGTGTCTGTTTGTGTGCGCATTCAGCTGAGATAAGGCTGTTTTCGGATTTTTTTCATTTTTCTACTTTCCCATAATATAAACCTCACAAATGAAGTTAACATCTTTAAAGATTTAGTTCTGTACCCTCAGTGTTTGATTTTGCAATGATTTCACTGTTGGGATGTGTTTTTCTATTGGTGTCTGTTTGTGTGCGCATTCAGCTGAGATAAGGCTGTTTCCGGATTTTTTTCATTTTTCTGCTGTCCCATAACATAAACTTCACAAATGAAGTTAACATCTTAAAAGATTAAGTTCTGTACCCTTCGTGTTTGATTTTGCAAAGCTTTCACTGTTGGGATGTGTTTTTCTATAAGTGTCTGTTTGTGCCCATTAAGCTGAGATAAGGCTGTTTTCGGATTTTTTTCATTTTTCTAATTTCCCATAATATAAACCTCACAAATGAAGTTAACATCTTTAAAGATTTAGTTCTGTACCCTCAGTGTTTGATTTTGCAATGATTTCACTGTTGGGATGTGTTTTTCTATTGGTGTCTGTTTGTGTGCGCATTCAGCTGAGATAAGGCTGTTTCCGGATTTTTTTCATTTTTCTGCTGTCCCATAACATAAACTTCACAAATGAAGTTAACATCTTAAAAGATTAAGTTCTGTACCCTTCGTGTTTGATTTTGCAAAGCTTTCACTGTTGGGATGTGTTTTTCTATAAGTGTCTGTTTGTGCCCATTGAGCTGAGATAAGGCTGTTTTCGGATTTTTTTCATTTTTCTAATTTCCCATAATATAAACCTCACAAATGAAGTTAACATCTTTAAAGATTTAGTTCTGTACCCTCAGTGTTTGATTTTGCAATGATTTCACTGTTGGGATGTGTTTTTCTATTGGTGTCTGTTTGTGTGCGCATTCAGCTGAGATAAGGCTGTTTCCGGATTTTTTTCATTTTTCTGCTGTCCCATAACATAAACTTCACAAATGAAGTTAACATCTTAAAAGATTAAGTTCTGTACCCTTCGTGTTTGATTTTGCAAAGCTTTCACTGTTGGGATGTGTTTTTCTATAAGTGTCTGTTTGTGCCCATTGAGCTGAGATAAGGCTGTTTTCGGATTTTTTTCATTTTTCTACTTTCCCATAATATAAACCTCACAAATGAAGTTAACATCTTTAAAAGATTAAGTTCTGTACCCTTCGTGTTTGATTTTGCAAAGCTTTCACTGTTGGGATGTGTTTTTCCATAAGTGTCTGTTTGTGTGCGCATTCAGCTGAGATAAGGCTGTTTCCGGATTTTTTTCATTTTTCTGCTGTCCCATAACATAAACTTCACAAATGAAGTTAACATCTTAAAAGATTAAGTTCTGTACCCTCAGTGTTTGATTTTGCAAAGATTTCACTGTTGGGATGTGTTTTTCTATTTGTGTCTGTTTGTGTGCGCATTCAGCTGAGATAAGGCTGTTTCCGGATTTTTTTCATTTTTCTGCTGTCCCATAACATAAACCTCACAAATGAAGTTAACATCTTTAAAAGATTAAGTTCTGTACCCTTCGTGTTTGATTTTGCAAAGCTTTCACTGTTGGGATGTGTTTTTCCATAAGTGTCTGTTTGTGTGCGCATTCAGCTGAGATAAGGCTGTTTTCGGATTTTTTTCATTTTTCTACTTTCCCATAATATAAACCTCACAAATGAAGTTAACATCTTTAAAGATTTAGTTCTGTACCCTCAGTGTTTGATTTTGCAATGATTTCACTGTTGGGATGTGTTTTTCTATTGGTGTCTGTTTGTGTGCGCATTCAGCTGAGATAAGGCTGTTTCCGGATTTTTTTTCATTTTTCTGCTGTCCCATAACATAAACTTCACAAATGAAGTTAACATCTTAAAAGATTAAGTTCTGTACCCTTCGTGTTTGATTTTGCAAAGCTTTCACTGTTGGGATGTGTTTTTCTATAAGTGTCTGTTTGTGCCCATTGAGCTGAGATAAGGCTGTTTTCGGATTTTTTTCATTTTTCTAATTTCCCATAATATAAACTTCATAAATGAAGTTAACATCTTAAAAGATTTAGTTCTGTACCCTTCGTGTTTGATTTTGCAAATATTTCACTGTTGGGATGTGTTTTTCTATTGGTGTCTGTTTGTGTGCGCATTCAGCTGAGATAAGGCTGTTTCCGGATTTTTTTCATTTTTCTGCTGTCCCATAACATAAACCTCACAAATGAAGTTAACATCTTTAAAAGATTAAGTTCTGTACCCTTCGTGTTTGATTTTGCAAAGCTTTCACTGTTGGGATGTGTTTTTCCATAAGTGTCTGTTTGTGTGCGCATTCAGCTGAGATAAGGCTGTTTTCGGATTTTTTTTCATTTTTCTACTTTCCCATAATATAAATCTCACAAATGAAGTTAACATCTTTAAAGATTTAGTTCTGTACCCTCAGTGTTTGATTTTGCAATGATTTCACTGTTGAGATGTGTTTTTCTATTGGTGTCTGTTTGTGTGCGCATTCAGCTGAGATAAGGCTGTTTTCGGATTTTTTTCATTTTTCTAATTTCCCATAATATAAACCTCACAAATGAAGTTAACATCTTTAAAGATTTAGTTCTGTACCCTCAGTGTTTGATTTTGCAATGATTTCACTGTTGGGATGTGTTTTTCTATTGGTGTCTGTTTGTGTGCGCATTCAGCTGAGATAAGGCTGTTTCCGGATTTTTTTCATTTTTCTGCTGTCCCATAACATAAACTTCACAAATGAAGTTAACATCTTAAAAGATTAAGTTCTGTACCCTTCGTGTTTGATTTTGCAAAGCTTTCACTGTTGGGATGTGTTTTTCTATTGGTGTCTGTTTGTGTGCGCATTCAGCTGAGATAAGGCTGTTTCCGGATTTTTTTCATTTTTCTGCTGTCCCATAACATAAACCTCACAAATTAAGTTAACATCTTACAAGATTAAGTTCTGTACCCTTCGTGTTTGATTTTGCAATGATTTCACTGTTGGGATGTGTTTTTCCATAAGTGTCTGTTTGTGTGCGCATTCAGCTGAGATAAGGCTGTTTTCGGATTTTTTTCATTTTTCTACTTTCCCATAATATAAACCTCACAAATGAAGTTAACATCTTTAAAGATTTAGTTCTGTACCCTCATTGTTTGATTTTGCAATGATTTCACTGTTGGGATGTGTTTTTCCATAAGTGTCTGTTTGTGCCCCATTGAGCTGAGATAAGGCTGTTTTCGGAATTTTTTCATTTTTCTGCTGTCCCATAACATAAACCTCACAAATGAAGTTAACATCTTAAAAGATTTAGTTCTGTACCCTTCGTGTTTGATTTTGCAAAGATTTCACTGTTGGGATGTGTTTTTCTATTGGTGTCTGTTTGTGTGCGCATTCAGCTGAGATAAGGCTGTTTCCGGATTTTTTTAATTTTTCTGCTGTCCCATAACATAAACCTCACAAATGAAGTTAACCATCTTAAAATATTTAGTTCTGTACCCTTCGTGTTTGATTTTGCAAAGATTTCACTGTTGGGATGTGTTTTTCTATTGGTGTCTGTTTGTGTGCGCATTCAGCTGAGATAAGGCTGGAAAATGAAAAAAATCCGGAAACAGCCTTTTCTCAGCTGAATGCGCACACAAAACAGACACCAATAGAAAATCACATCCAAACAGTGAAATCATTGCAAAATCAAACACTGAGAGTACAGAAGTATATCTTATAAGATGTACATTTCATTTGTTCAGTTAACTGTATGGTTATTTGTCATAATCAAACTTCAAAAAAATATTTCTACAATGTTTTTTTCAACAAATGTTGCTTTCACAGCACACATTATTGTTGTAATCATATCATTATTATTATTATTATTATTATTATTGCTGTTAATATTATTATTGTTATCATCACCATCATTATATTTATATCATTAATACATTGACATTATATTAACATAAAAAAACAAAAACTCGCGCACTCATTCTATTGGGAACAATCACATGATGATGCTGAAGGTGGCTCCACATTCGCTTCCGATTTTCATTAAGTTTCGATTCCACCTTAAATAAATGCACGTTTCGGCCAGTAGGGAGAAGTGCGAATTCAGGAATGGTTGCAATAGAATTCAGTCAGCATTCATATTTGAGATGGACTTTCTCCTATAGTCCAAAGTAGATATGGCCATATAGGGGATCACTGGAAAAATAAGGAGCTGTAGTATGCAAAGCAGGTGCCATATTTCATGGGAAATCATATTCGGCCACTAGAGGGCAGTGCAAAGTCACAAATTGTTGCAAAATAATTGTCAAAATCTTGACTTTTGAGCTTGATTTTCTCCAAAATTCTCAAACCAGGAAAATTCATCACAAATACCTGATCACGATATGACAATATCAAAATTCTAAGATCATATCTTGTCTCATGTCATGATATAGCTATAATATTGTCATGCCTTCCTCATCATTCCATTTGTCAGAGATAAAATAAGAATCCATAACCCATTTTGAGAGGCAGGTTCTCATAAGGTTGGGAAGTGTCAACTATTTGGGTTGCCACTGATGGGTAGACTCCCCTGTTTAAATGTTGGAGTTTAGTATTTTGGGCAACACCATGTTAGTTTTTGAAACCAGAAACAACCATAGTTATAAGAGAAGGGATGGATACTGATAGCTTGTCCACTACAAATCCACCTATAACTGCAACTTTGCAAACATGAAATGCAGAGCTGTCAATCACACACGGTGGGACTGACAGCTCTGCATTTAAATGTAAAATTAAATTTACATTGTGGACATGCAGCTCTACTGAAGAGGAACTAAGACCATAAACCCTTTAGAACAATGTATGCAGGGCACCAGACTAACTTTTTACTAGGAGCACAGTAGCCCCCCCTATAACTGAATGTTTTAGGAGAGCAAGCAGAACATTTAGGGGCGCACACCTTAAACATTTCCTCTCATTTTCACTGTATTACTGATCAATACTTCGATAATAATTGAATAAATTGCAATGTGCTGTTTAGAATTCCCAGTGAATTTTTATTGTGCACTTGTTTGTTAAAGAATAAGATCACATAAGAGACATTTAGTGTACATAAAATACCATCACTGTCACTACAGTACAATTATTAACTAGAAGTGGCCCGGTACTGTCCAGTACACAGAACCGACACTTTTATTTTTGTACTGGCACATTTCACAAGATGCCGGTAATCTCTTATCAGTCCACTTGATTATGGTCCAGAGCAATAACGTCTCAACACTATGTGAGGTTCACCTGTTCTCGCAAAAAGTCAAGTGTTTATTCCTTGAGTTTGGAGTTTTTATTTTCTATCTAATCTCTATCTGGAAGACGACCGCTGTGGCGACCATCATCATGCTTCAAAAGCATGAGTTAGCTCATCCACACACTCATACTTTCTGATATAATAAAAATAAACATGGAGCTGGCAAGTTGAGGCTTGAAAATATCAGAGGACGATGCACAGAAGGGATTAAGCTGGGATATTGCCCGGTATCCTGGACTCTTGCTCAAAAATTAATAAATTGATAAAGTTGAACCTGAATTTTCCTTAACACTAAAACAAGGCCAGACCAAAAGTTTCACTCCCAGGGCTGGAGTATGCCAGGTGTAATATTATTAGATATTAATGTAGATGTTATGCTAGAATTTGATGCACAAGCCTGTTTTCTTTGTGTATTACCTTAATGACTCTGTCCTGGCAGTGCTGGATGATCTTACACAGCTCCTCTGTACCCTGAGACTCGAGACTCTGATGAAGGATCTGCTCAAACATCTAGTAAAACACAATTTGTAGTTTTGTACCTAACTTTGTGACATACATGCATGTAACACCAGACAAACTGACTCATATAGGAATATCCCATGAAATAATGTGATAATGTACTACACCCAGTTCCACAGTCTGTATTGTGGCATGTCTGTAGACAACTATATCTATTTAACTGTCCACCTAGTTATCAAACCGCCAAACAATGTTCGCCTTTAGTTCTACTGTGTCCTTGATCAATGCCACAGTCAGAACCTCATCATTCAACTATTTGACAAACTCTAGTCAAACAGGAGCTACAGTGTAGGAAAATGATCAAGAAATAAAATGAGTGTCAATAAAATGATTAGCTCTCATAGAAACTTCCCATTGTGTTAACCAGTTAACCAATAACCTATATTAGACTGGTTAGTCAGTAGTTGAGGTTTCACCTCTCTCATGGGGATCTGGGCCCTTTGGACAAACACTGACGGGCTGCTCACGTCAAACTGTTGCTGCAGACCCTCAAGGCTCAGGTTCACCACCTTCTCATAGCAGCTGTGCATCTTAACTGGATGGAAAGCCAGCATGGAGATCTTCTCCATGTGCTGAGGAGGAAGACAAGAAGGGAGAGGAAGAGATGGATGAGGCATGGACAGATTTGGGAAAAATTTATAATTGTGTATCACAATAAATATACTACTGCAAAAGTATCACTAATGTTACACTAGACAAATGCTGTTTAAATCACAAACATATTTGGAATAGGAGTATAGGAATTGCGGATAGATAACATTTGTTTTGTAAAGATCCAGATTCTTGTGCTTCAACTGCGAAAATCAGAGTGCATTTTCTATACATAATCATTATATATTGTGCTTCAATTTATTTTCTCATGTTATGGGTTTTATTTAAAGCGATACAATTATCAACCTTCAAGTAATGTCTCTGAGCAGGGATGGGAAGTATTTCTGATACATGTATTAAAAAAAATACATATATAAAATACAAAATATGCTCTTTTCTGGAGATGATGAAAAATTCCTTCAGATTTTGTACCAATATATTTCCATTATGTGTATTTTATTTAAAAAACTGTCACATACGTCCTTTGAAAAAAAGTGATGACATAAGAAGACAAATTGCAGGATGCTGCTTCAGATTGGACGTCATGGTGCTTGTGCCTACTTTAATTTGCCAGGACTTGTTAAGATCACAATTAGTTTACATAAGAATTGAATTGAGTCAAGCGATTACCATCAGAGCTGAGTTGCAAGACTTTAGAGCTCACTCTGTCGTTAACATCGATGACAGTGTTAAAGTCGCCACAGAAAATAAATTTGTATCCGACCAATAGCGGTTCTTTAAGTCTTTTAAAAAGTTGAAAAATGTTTGTTCTCTCATGAGAGGTGTACACGTGTATCGTTCGTATTTTTTCTCCTCTGTAAAAACAATCCAACATGAGCAATCTACAAGGAATTAAATTAGGAAATCATTCGTTTTACGAATAATAGTGACATCACCAGTTTTAGAAAAAAGATCCCACCATCAGCTTTACTTTCGCCAATAGAAATTACACTTAGACCTTTGTTCCACATGCTGGATACCTTTACTCTTTACTTGTGTTCAGTCTCAGTTCTTGACAACATAATATGTCAAAGTCAGTTTTCAACAAGAATTTAATTTGTTGGGCTCTAAAAGAATTTGATTGGATGCCATGGGCATGAAACTTTGGGGAAGGTCATAAATGTTTGGGGGGAAGCTAAGGTGTGGGTTTGTCGTCATTTTATAATATATATATATATTTATATATATTTATATATATTTATTTTATAACAAGCTTTTCTTTTCTTTTTCTCTACCTCTACAAAAGGTGTTTCATGATCATCATCAGGCTCTGGAGCGGGGAATTCAGGGGTGGGAGAGAAAGAGCCAAAGTTGTTGCTGTAAGGGGGGCTCTCTGCTACAGCCTGCGGGTAAAGCGGGGGTGCTGCCGACTTGCTGACTCTGACCCTTATACCTATTCCAAGCCCTACCAGTAGAGGTCCCCCAAATCCCAATTCATGAGCTGGAATAAAATGATATCAAAGTTTAGTTGGGGTGGCAAAAGACCCACGATAAGACTGGAAACTCTCCAGCTGCCAAAAGAAGAAGGAGGGATGAGACTTCCAAAATTAAAGGAATACTACCATGCGGCCCAATTGAGATATATTGTAGGTTGGTGCAAACCAGACACAGTGAAATGAAATAGAAAAAGAGTTTGGAGAAAACCCAGTACAGAATATAATTGGGGATAAAGAAACATACAAGAAGATTCAAAACCAAATAGACACAATCACGATGTTCACATACAAAATATGGTTCAGCATAATAAAAAAATATAAGATACAGAAAGACACTAATTTATTGAATATGATAGCAATTTTACACCGACTAGGTACGATATAGGATTTAAACAGTGGACAACCAAGGGAATCACAGCATGGTGTGTTTTGGTGAAAGATGACAGCTTGAGAGTTTCCAAAATATGACAGAAAAAAAGGATTTAGATAATCAATCATGAATTCTGTGGATTCCTGCAACTTAGAGACTACTATATGAAAGAGATCAGGATGGACCCCTCCTGAGAAGTGAATAGTGTGATCCAGATCATCATAATCAACGCATACAAAGAAACCACAATTAGAATTATATTGGGACTATATAAAAAAATGCTACAAAATACATAAAAAAAAAAGATGGGAATCAGGATTTAACATAAAACTTAGTGATGAAGATTGGCTAAGATTGGTATAATCTGCCAGACATTAACCTCATGTATGAAACAAAGTGATTTTGAAGCAGAAACATATTTAGGTTACAAGGTCAGAGCTGCAGTGACTTCCTGACAAGTACAAATTAGCGTTTCATGGGTTGTACTGGCAACAGACATGACAAATGTTGGGTGGCTGGGCTTTTTTTTTTTAATCAGTCTTGAATATGTCAAAGATTACCCACAATATTAACTTTGAAGCATTGTTAGTTTTGTGTAGCATCAGATAAAACATGTACTCCCTCCCCTCTTAATTTGAAAAGAGGACATTTGTAATATGGAAATAATTGAATATTTGGTGGTTTTGAGGAGGACTGATGCAGGACAAAAGTATTAATCTTTTATGACAACAATTCTTGGGAGTGAACATTCCTGCCATATACTCAAGTGTATGGTGAAAACAATGTTCAGTGTTCTATTGATCTATTAATAAAATGTTTTCATTTGAATTCCAATTTGCCAAGAGACCTTCTTACAAGAAAGTGTGCCATATGCACTAACACAGTGGAAATGAATCATAATGAAGCCTGAGGGTTAAGGAAACAGTTTGTCATCAACTAAATACTGTAGGTGTCCAAAGCCTGAGGGTCAACCTCTTTCCCCGGATGAAGCAGAATCCAGTCACGTTAACTGTGCGTTGTAAGAATGGAAAAGACTGTCATAAAAAAAAAATAATAATTACAACACCCACACTGTATCAACATTCAGAGTGGACCTAATTTTTAAGAATAGAGGGATAGATTTAGTGTATAGCCTACTTGTTAAATAGACAGGATACCTGCAGCAGCAGCACCAGCGAAGCTCTCTGAACAGATCAGCAATGTGACCCACAGTCCTCACAACCGAAGACGCAGCCGAAACACAGCAAGCGGTTCCGCGAAAACGGGAGCTTTGCAGCTGCGGGTCCGGGTGAGAGGACATCGGTTCTCACAGTGGAACTGTTCAGACAGAAAGTCTGGCTCCCGTGTAACGTCGCAGACAACACCATCTCAGAGATAGGATACTGACTGCATTTAAACACTAAACTTTCGCAAAAAACAGCAAAGCGAAAAAGAAAAAAAAGAGCATGGAACATTTACATGTGCATATATTATTATTAACTATATTTCGATTAATGCGTGTGTGTTTAAATACATGTGTATGTATGTATTTTCAATGAGTGAAAAGACGTAGTTACTGTAATTAACGAACACATTTTAGCAATGGCCTGCTGTTTAGCTCATTATAATAATGTAAAATTTCACTTACCTCTACATTTTTGAGCATCTTCCTGTGACATGTCAATAGCCTCCCTCTACCACCAACTTCCCCAGTAATTCCTTGGTCAGCGACTGATGCTGCAACTCCATTACATGTTCATCCACCTGCTGAGCAGACACTAACCTGTTCACGTTTTGGATATTAATCCGCTGCTGCTGTGGTGGGGAACTACGTTGCGTTGGAGTGTGATGATGGTCGATAATTATCTTAAAGCTACAGTAGTAGTTGAAATAAACTGCCCCTTTGTTTCACCATGCATGCATGGCAGAAATGTTCGCTTCCAAGATTTTTTGTAATAAAAACATTACAGATTAATCCTCTGCATTCTTTGTGCTTTTGGATTTTTTTTGAGGATATCTTTGGCTGTGTTGATGCAAATTGCTTCAAATTTGGTGTAGGTGAAGTTATTTTCCACTGTCAGGGAATATCAACATTTTTCATTATCATATAACACACTATTCAATCAATATCTGAAGCTAAAATGATGTGGGTGTATTTTAGGGATATCATAGTATGGTGTGAATGTGGGTTTAGGAATAAATGTGTGTGTGTGTGTGTGTGTCTGTGTGTGTGTCTGTGTGTATGTGCAACTCCAGGCACTTCTTGTTCTCACATCAAGTTCAAATCGACATGATACACAGGCACCTACACCTACAAAGAGGCTCATACACACATTCACTCCTTTGAGTAAAAAAAAAAAACAGGCATCTTGAGGGACTTCAAAGACTTGCCCTCTACGTGAACCCAAACAAAAGTCTGGTTTTGTTTACACAGGTGCAATTACAGGTAAACACAATGTTTCACTTTGTTTGGGCCTCAATTCATCCTGACTGTCAAAGACACAGCCTCAGACGCTGAAGAGCTCGACCTCATCAACATCAGTCACAATGTACTGAAAAAGAAAAAGGTTAAATAATTTATCAAAACTAGCCGTAACCCTATCATATTATAGTGATTACATGTAAAATAATTACATCAAATCAAACATAAGCTAGATGTTTTGTATGACCTGTGTGAATATCCGTTTTTGATGAAGTTTAAAATCCATAATTTGTATTAGTAGTGTATGATTTCACTTTCACCGAACTCAGTACCACTTATACTTCATATACTAGTAGTATGGAGTACTTTTACTGTATACGTTTTGGAGGAATATAGGGTCAACAAACAATAGGGTAACATTTTTTGATGAAGTATAAAATCCTTATTTTTTATCAGTAGTTTATGATTTTACTTTCACTGGACGTATTCAGCTGAGGTAAGGCTGTTTTCGGATTTTTTTTCTTTTTTCTATTGTCCCATAATATAAACCTCACTAATGAAGTTAACATCATATAAGATATACTTCTCTACCCTCAGTGTTTGAATATATAATGATTTCACTGTTTGGATGTGTTTTTCTATTTGTGTCTGTTTTTGTGCGCATTCAGCAGGGATACGGCTGTTTTCGGATTTTTTTCATTTTTCTACTGTTACATAACATAAACCTCACAAATAAAGTTAAAATCTTATAAGATATAGTTATATACCTTCAGTGTTTGATTTTGCAATGATTTCACTGTTTGGATGTGTTTTTCTATTTGTCTCTGTTTTTGTGTGCATTCAGCAAGGATACGGCTGTTTTCGGATTTTTTTCCTTTTTTTATTGTCCCATCACATAAACCTCACAAATAAAGTTAACATCTCATAAGATATAGTTATATACCTTCAGTGTTTGATTTTGCAATGATTTCACTGTTTGAATGTGTTTTTCTATTTTGGTCTGGTTTTGTGCGCATTCAGCTGGAATACGACTGTTTTCGGATTTCTTTTCATTTTTCTACTGTCCCATAACATAAACCTCACAAATAAAGTTAAAATCTCATAAGATATAGGTATATATACCTTCAGTGATTGATTTTGCAATGATTTCACTGTTTGAATGTGTTTTTCTATTTTTGTCTGTTTTTGTGCGCATTCAGCTGGAATACGACTGTTTTCTGATTTTTTTTCATTTTTCTACTGTCCCATAACATAAACCTCACAAATAAAGTTAACATCTTATAAGATATTCTTCGGTACCCTCAGTGTTTGATTTTGCAATGATTTCACTGTTTGGATGTTTTTTTCTATTTGTCTCTGTTTTTGTGCGCATTCAGCAGGGATACGGCTGTTTTCTGATTTTTTTTCGTTTTTCTACTGTCCCATAACATAAACCTCACAAATAAAGTTAACATCCAATAAGACATACTAATGTACCCTCGTCGTTCCGCTCGTCTTGGGACCCCAAACGACAAATGAAATATTCACACTCCTGCGACCTGTAGAAATGTAGTTCCTCCAAAACTTCCACTCTGGCCAAAGGGTCTAAGACTGTATAGAGTCTGACATGACCTGATTTTCAGTTTTTGGACACAGGACTTTGGGCTTTTTTCCCCCTCGCCAAAAAAAAACTGCCAAAAACACAGTCTGTAAAATTCAAACGTAAGAAAGGTGGGAAACTGTCTTTTCTTCAATAATTCCTGAAGGCAATGAGCCCGGATGCTGATTTCTCTGTATGTGTATCAGGGACTCCTGGCTGATCCAGGGTGCCAAGTTTCAGACCTGTGCACCCTTCGGAAAGGTCAAAGGTCAGCCGTTCGGGTGTGTTTTTTGTAATAATTCCTAAAGGCATTGAGCCAGGAGTCTGATTTTTCCGTATGTGTATCAGGGATTTAGGCTTATCCCGGGTGCAGAGTTTCAGACCTGTGCAATCTTCGGAAAGGTCAATGGTCAGCCGTTCAGGTTTGTTTTTTGTAATAATTCCTAAAGGCATTAAGCCAGGAGTCTGATTTTTCCGTATGTGTATCAGGGACTAAGGCTAATCCAGGGTCGTGTTTCAGACCCGTGCAACTTTTGGAAAGGTCAAAGGTCAGCCGTTCGGGTGTGTTTTTTGTAATAATTCCTAAAGGGATTAAGCCAGGAGTCTGATTTTTCCGTATGTGTATCAGGGACTAAGGCTGATCGAGGGTATTTTAATCTTTTTTCTACTGTCCTATAATATGAAATTAACATCTTATAAGGTATATTGATGTACCCTCAGTGTTTGAATTTATAATGATTTCACTGTTTGGATGTGTTTTTCTATTTGTCTCTGTTTTTGTGTGCATTCAGCAAGGATACGGCTGTTTTCTGATTTTTTTCATTTTTTTACTGTCCCATAACATAAACCTCACAAATAAAGTTAACATCTCATAAGATATAGGTATATATACCTTCAGTGATTGATTTTGCAATGATTTCACTGTTTGAATGTGTTTTTCTATTTTTGTCTGTTTTTGTGCGCATTCAGCTGGAATACGACTGTTTTCTGATTTTTTTTCATTTTTCTACTGTCCCATAACATAAACCTCACAAATAAAGTTAACATCTAATAAGACATTCTAATGTACCCTCATCGTTCCGCTCGTCTTGGGAGCCCAAACGACAAATGAAGTATTCACACTCCTGCGACCTGTAGAAATGTAGTTCCTCCAAAACTTCCACTCTGGCCAAAGGGTCTAAGACTGTATAGAGTCTGACATGACCTGATTTTCAGTTTTTGGACACAGGACTTTGGGCTTTTTTCCCCCTGGCCAAAAAAAACTGCCAAAAACACAGTCTGTAAAATTCAAACGTAAGAAAGGTGGGAAACTGTCTTTTCTTCAATAATTCCTGAAGACAATGAGCCCGGATGCTTATTTCTCCGTATGTGTATCAGGGACTCCTGGCTGATCCAGGGTGCCGAGTTTCAGACCTGTGCAACCATTGGAAAGGTCAAAGGTCAGCCGTTCGGGTGTGTTTTTTGTAATAATTCCTAAAGGCATTGCGCCAGGAGTCTGATTTTTCCGTATGTGTATCAGGGATTTAGGCTTATCCCGGGTGCAGAGTTTCAGACCCGTGCAACTTTTGGAAAGGTCAAAGGTCAGCCGTTCGGGTGTGTTTTTTGTAATAATTCCTAAAGGCATTGAGCCAGGAGTCTAATTTTTCCTTATGTGTATCAGGGACTAAGGCTGATCTAGGGTGCCGAGTTTCAGACCGGTGCAACCTTCGGAAAGGTCAATGGTCAGCCGTTCGGGTGTGTTTTTTGTAATAATTTCTAAAGGCATTAAGCCAGGAGTCTGATTTTTCCGTATGTGTATCAGGGACTAAGGCTGATTGAGGGTATTTTAATCTTTTTTCTACTGTCCTATAATATGAAGTTAACATCTTATAAGGTATATTGATGTACCCTCAGTGTTTGAATTTATAATGATTTCACTGTTTGGATGTGTTTTTCTATTTGTGTCTGTTTTTGTGCGCATTCAGCTGGAATACGGCTGTTTTCTGATTTTTTTTCATTTTTCTACTGTCCCATAACATAAACCTCACAAATAAAGTTCAAATCTTATAAGATATTCTTCGGTACCCTCAGTGTTTGATTTTGCAATGATTTCACTGTTTGGATGTGTTTTTCTATTTGTCTCTGTTTTTGTGTGCATTCAGCAAGGATACGGCTGTTTTCTGATTTTTTTCATTTTTTTACTGTCCCATAACATAAACCTCACAAATAAAGTTCAAATCTTATAAGATATTCTTCGGTACCCTCAGTGTTTGATTTTGCAATGATTTCACTGTTTGGATGTGTTTTTCTATTTGTCTCTGTTTTTGTGTGCATTCAGCAAGGATACGGCTGTTTTCTGATTTTTTTCATTTTTTTACTGTCCCAAAACATAAACCTCACAAATAAAGTTAACATCTCATAAGATATAGTTATCTACCTTCAGTGTTTGATTTTGCAATGATTTCACTGTTTGAATGTGTTTTTCTATTTTTGTCTGTTTTTGTGCGCATTCAGCTGGAATACGACTGTTTTCTGATTTTTTTTTCATTTTTCTACTGTCCCATAACATAAACCTCACAAATAAAGTTAAAATCTTATAAGATATTCTTCGGTACCCTCAGTGTTTGATTTTGCAATGATTTCACTGTTTGGATGTGTTTTTCTATTTGTCTCTGTTTTTGTGCGCATTCAGCAGGGATACGGCTGTTTTCTGATTTTTTTTCATTTTTCTACTGTCCCATAACATAAACCTCACAAATAAAGTTAACATCTAATAAGACATACTAATGTACCCTCGTCGTTCCGCTCGTCTTGGGAGCCCAAACGACAAATGAAATATTCACACTCCTGCGACCTGTAGAAATGTAGTTCCTCCAAAACTTCCACTCTGGCCAAAGGGTCTAAGACTGTATAGAGTCTGACATGACCTGATTTTCAGTTTTTGGACACAGGACTTTGGGCTTTTTTCCCACGGCCAAAAAAAACTGCCAAAAACACAGTCTGTAAAATTCAAACGTAAGAAAGGTGGGAAACTGTCTTTTCTTCAATAATTCCTAAAGGCAATTAGCCCGGATGCTGATTTCTCCGTATGTGTATCAGGGACTCCTGGCTGATCCAGGGTGCCGAGTTTCAGACCTGTGCAACCTTCGGAAAGGTCAAAGGTCAACCGTTCGGGTGTGTTTCTTGTAATAATTCCTAAAGGCATTGAGCCAGGAGTCTGATTTTTCCGTATGTGTATCAGGGATTTAGGCTTATCCCGGGTGCAGAGTTTCAGACCTGTGCAACCTTCGGAAAGGTCAATGGTCAGCCGTTCGGGTTTGTTTTTTGTAATAATTCCTAAAGGCATTAAGCCAGGAGTCTGATTTTTCCGTATGTGTATCAGGGACTAAGGCTGATCGAGGGTATTTTAATCTTTTTTCTACTGTCCTATAATATGAAGTCAACATCTTATAAGGTATATTGATGTACCCTCAGTGTTTGAATTTATAATGATTTCACTGTTTGGATGTGTTTTTCTATTTGTGTCTGTTTTTGTGCGCATTCAGCTGGAATACGGCTGTTTTCTGATTTTTTTTCATTTTTCTACTGTCCCATAACATAAACCTCACAAATGAAGTTAAAATCTTATAAGATATTCTTCGGTACCCTCAGTGTTTGATTTTGCAATGATTTCACTGTTTGGATGTGTTTTTCTATTTGTCTCTGTTTTTGTGTGCATTCAGCAAGGATACGGCTGTTTTCTGATTTTTTTCATTTTTTTACTGTCCCATAACATAAACCTCACAAATAAAGTTAACATCTCATAAGATATAGTTATCTACCTTCAGTGTTTGATTTTGCAATGATTTCCCTGTTTGAATGTGTTTTTCTATTTTTGTCTGTTTTTGTGCGCATTCAGCTGGAATACGACTGTTTTCTGATTTTTTTTTTCATTTTTCTACTGTCCCATAACATAAACCTCACAAATAAAGTTAAAATCTTATAAGATATTCTTCGGTACCCTCAGTGTTTGATTTTGCAATGATTTCACTGTTTGAATGTGTTTTTCTATTTTTGTCTGTTTTTGTGCGCATTCAGCTGTAATACGACTGTTTTCTGATTTTTTTTCATTTTTCTACTGTCCCATAACATAAACCTCACAAATAAAGTTAACATTTAATAAGACATTCTAATGTACCCTCATCGTTCCGCTCGTCTTGGGAGCCCAAACGACAAATGAAGTATTCACACTCCTGCGACCTGTAGAAATGTAGTTCCTCCAAAACTTCCACTCTGGCCAAAGGGTCTAAGACTGTATAGAGTCTGACATGACCTGATTTTCAGTTTTTGGACACAGGACTTTGGGCTTTTTTCCCCCTGGCCAAAAAAAACTGCCAAAAACACAGTCTGTAAAATTCAAACGTAAGAAAGGTGGGAAACTGTCTTTTCTTCAATAATTCCTGAAGGCAATGAGCCCGGATGCTTATTTCTCCGTATGTGTATCAGGGACTCCTGGCTGATCCAGGGTGCCGAGTTTCAGACCTGTGCAACCATTGGAAAGGTCAAAGGTCAGCCGTTCGGGTGTGTTTTTTGTAATAATTCCTAAAGGCATTGCGCCAGGAGTCTGATTTTTCCGTATGTGTATCAGGGATTTAGGCTTATCCCGGGTGCAGAGTTTCAGACCTGTGCAACCTTCGGAAAGGTCAATGGTCAGCCGTTCGGGTTTGTTTTTTGTAATAATTCCTAAAGGCATTAAGCCAGGAGTCTGATTTTTCCGTATGTGTATCAGGGACTAAGGCTAATCCAGGGTGCCGAGTTTCAGACCCGTGCAACTTTTGGAAGGGTCAAAGGTCAGCCGTTCGGGTGTGTTTTTTGTAATAATTCCTAAAGGCATTGAGCCAGGAGTCTAATTTTTCCTTATGTGTATCAGGGACTAAGGCTGATCTAGGGTGCCGAGTTTCAGACCGGTGCAACCTTCGGAAAGGTCAATGGTCAGCCGTTCGGGTGTGTTTTTTGTAATAATTCCTAAAGGCATTAAGGAGGGAGTCTGATTTTTCCGTATGTGTATCAGGGACTAAGGCTAATCCAGGGTGCCAAGTTTCAGACCTGTGCAACCTTTGGAAAGGTCAAAGGTCAGCCGTTCGGGTGTGTTTTTTGTAATAATTCCTAAAGGCATTAAGCCAGGAGTCTGATTTTTCCGTATGTGTATCAGGGACTAAGGCTGATTGAGGGTATTTTAATCTTTTTTCTACTGTCCTATAATATGAAGTTAACATCTTATAAGGTATATTGATGTACCCTCAGTGTTTGAATTTATAATGATTTCACTGTTTGGATGTGTTTTTCTATTTGTGTCTGTTTTTGTGCGCATTCAGCTGGAATACGGCTGTTTTCTGATTTTTTTTAATTTTTCTACTGTCCCATAACATAAACCTCACAAATAAAGTTCAAATCTTATAAGATATTCTTCGGTACCCTCAGTGTTTGATTTTGCAATGATTTCACTGTTTGGATGTGTTTTTCTATTTGTCTCTGTTTTTGTGTGCATTCAGCAAGGATACGGCTGTTTTCTGATTTTTTTCATTTTTTTACTGTCCCATAACATAAACCTCACAAATAAAGTTAACATCTCATAAGATATAGTTATCTACCTTCAGTGTTTGATTTTGCAATGATTTCACTGTTTGAATGTGTTTTTCTATTTTTGTCTGTTTTTGTGCGCATTCAGCTGTAATACGACTGTTTTCTGATTTTTTTTTTCATTTTTCTACTGTCCCATAACATAAACCTCACAAATAAAGTTAAATCTTATAAGATATTCTTCGGTACCCTCAGTGTTTGATTTTGCAATGATTTCACTGTTTGGATGTGTTTTTCTATTTGTCTCTGTTTTTGTGCGCATTCAGCAGGGATACGGCTGTTTTCTGATTTTTTTTCATTTTTCTACTGTCCCATAACATAAACCTCACAAATAAACTTAACATCTAATAAGACATACTAATGTACCCTCGTCGTTCCGCTCGTCTTGGGAGCCCAAACGACAAATGAAATATTCACACTCCTGCGACCTGTAGAAATGTAGTTCCTCCAAAACTTCCACTCTGGCCAAAGGGTCTAAGACTGTATAGAGTCTGACATGACCTGATTTTCAGTTTTTGGACACAGGACTTTGGGATTTTTTCCCACGGCCAAAAAAAACTGCCAAAAACACAGTCTGTAAAATTCAAACGTAAGAAAGGTGGGAAACTGTCTTTTCTTCAATAATTCCTAAAGGCAATGAGCCCGGATGCTGATTTCTCCGTATGTGTATCAGGGACTCCTGGCTGATCCAGGGTGCCGAGTTTCAGACCTGTTCAACCTTCGGAAAGGTCAAAGGTCAGCCGTTCGGGTGTGTTTTTTGTAATAATTCCTAAAGGCATTGAGCCAGGAGTCTAATTTTTCCTTATGTGTATCAGGGACTAAGGCTGATCTAGGGTGCCGAGTTTCAGACCGGTGCAACCTTTGGAAAGGTCAAAGGTCAGCCGTTCGGGTGTGTTTTTTGTAATAATTCCTAAAGGCATTAAGCCAGGAGTCTGATTTTTCCGTATGTGTATCAGGGACTAAGGCTAATCCAGGGTGCCGAGTTTCAGACCCGTGCAACTTTTGGAAAGGTCAAAGGTCAGCCGTTCGAGTGTGTTTTTTGTAATAATTCCTAAAGGCATTGAGCCAGGAGTCTAATTTTTCCTTATGTGTATCAGGGACTAAGGCTGATCTAGGGTGCCGAGTTTCAGACCTGTGCAACCTTCGGAAAGGTCAAAGGTCAGCCGTTCGGGTGTGTTTTTTGTAATAATTCCTAAAGGCATTAAGCCAGGAGTCTGATTTTTCTGTATGTGTATCAGGGACTAAGGCTAATCCAGGGTGCCGAGTTTCAGACCTGTGCAACCTTTGGAAAGGTCAAAGGTCAGCCGTTCGGGATTGTTTTTTGTAATAATTCCTAAAGGCATTAAGCCAGGAGTCTGATTTTTCCGTATGTGTATCAGGGACTAAGGCTGATTGAGGGTATTTTAATCTTTTTTCTACTGTCCTATAATATGAAGTTAACATCTTATAAGGTATATTGATGTACCCTCAGTGTTTGAATTTATAATGATTTCACTGTTTGGATGTGTTTTTCTATTTGTGTCTGTTTTTGTGCGCATTCAGCTGGAATACGGCTGTTTTCTGATTTTTTTTCATTTTTCTACTGTCCCATAACATAAACCTCACAAATAAAGTTCAAATCTTATAAGATATTCTTCGGTACCCTCAGTGTTTGATTTTGCAATGATTTCACTGTTTGGATGTGTTTTTCTATTTGTCTCTGTTTTTGTGTGCATTCAGCAAGGATACGGCTGTTTTCTGATTTTTTTAATTTTTTTACTGTCCCATAACATAAACCTCACAAATAAAGTTAACATCTCATAAGATATAGTTATCTACCTTCAGTGTTTGATTTTGCAATGATTTCACTGTTTGAATGTGTTTTTCTATTTTTGTCTGTTTTTGTGCGCATTCAGCTGGAATACGACTGTTTTCTAATTTTTTTTCATTTTTCTACTGTCCCATAACATAAACCTCACAAATAAAGTTAAAATCTTATAAGATATTCTTCGGTACCCTCAGTGTTTGATTTTGCAATGATTTCACTGTTTGGATGTGTTTTTCTATTTGTCTCTGTTTTTGTGTGCATTCAGCAGGGATACGGCTGTTTTCTGATTTTTTTTCATTTTTCTACTGTCCCATAACATAAACCTCACAAATAAAGTTAACATCTAATAAGACATACTAATGTACCCTCGTCGTTCCGCTCGTCTTGGGAGCCCAAACGACAAATGAAATATTCACACTCCTGCGACCTGTAGAAATGTAGTTCCTCCAAAACTTCCACTCTGGCCAAAGGGTCTAAGACTGTATAGAGTCTGACATGACCTGATTTTCAGTTTTTGGACACAGGACTTTGGGATTTTTTCCCACGGCCAAAAAAAACTGCCAAAAACACAGTCTGTAAAATTCAAACGTAAGAAAGGTGGGAAACTGTCTTTTCTTCAATAATTCCTAAAGGCAATGAGCCCGGATGCTGATTTCTCCGTATGTGTATCAGGGACTCCTGGCTGATCCAGGGTGCCGAGTTTCAGACCTGTTCAACCTTCGGAAAGGTCAAAGGTCAGCCGTTCGGGTGTGTCTTTTGTAATAATTCCTAAAGGCATTAAGCCAGGAGTCTGATTTTTCCGTATGTGTATCAGGGACTAAGGCTAATCCAGGGTGCCGAGTTTCAGACCTGTGCAACCTTTGGAAAGGTCAAAGGTCAGCCGTTCGGGATTGTTTTTTGTAATAATTCCTAAAGGCATTAAGCCAGGAGTCTGATTTTTCCGTATGTGTATCAGGGACTAAGGCTGATCGAGGGTATTTTAATCTTTTTTCTACTGTCCTATAATATGAAGTTAACATCTTATAAGGTATATTGATGTACCCTCAGTGTTTGAATTTATAATGATTTCACTGTTTGGATGTGTTTTTCTATTTGTCTCTGTTTTTGTGTGCATTCAGCAAGGATACGGCTGTTTTCTAATTTTTTTCATTTTTTTACTGTCCCATAACATAAACCTCACAAATAAAGTTAACATCTCATAAGATATAGTTTTCTACCTTCAGTGTTTGATTTTGCAATGATTTCACTGTTTGAATGTGTTTTTCTATTTTTGTCTGTTTTTGTGCGCATTCAGCTGGAATACGACTGTTTTCTGATTTTTTTTTCATTTTTCTACTGTCCCATAACATAAACCTCACAAATAAAGTTAAAATCTTATAAGATATTCTTCGGTACCCTCAGTGTTTGATTTTGCAATGATTTCACTGTTTGGATGTGTTTTTCTATTTGTCTCTGTTTTTGTGCGCATTCAGCAGGGATACGGCTGTTTTCTGATTGTTTTTCATTTTTCTACTGTCCCATAACATAAACCTCACAAATAAAGTTAACATCTAATAAGACACACTAATGTACCCTCGTCGTTCCGCTCGTCTTGGGAGCCCAAACGACAAATGAAATATTCACACTCCTGCGACCTGTAGAAATGTAGTTCCTCCAAAACTTCCACTCTGGCCAAAGGGTCTAAGACTGTATAGAGTCTGACATGACCTGATTTTCAGTTTTTGGACACAGGACTTTGGGCTTTTTTCCCACGGCCAAAAAGAACTGCCAAAAACACAGTCTGTAAAATTCAAACGTAAGAAAGGTGGGAAACTGTCTTTTCTTCAATAATTCATAAAGGCAATGAGCCCGGATGCTGATTTCTCCGTATGTGTATCAGGGACTCCTGGCTGATCCAGGGTGCCGAGTTTCAGACCTGTGCAACCTTCGGAAAGGTCAAAGGTCAACCGTTCGGGATTGTTTTTTGTAATAATTCCTAAAGGCATTAAGCCAGGAGTCTGATTTTTCCGTATGTGTATCAGGGACTAAGGCTGATCGAGGGTATTTTAATCTTTTTTCTACTGTCCTATAATATGAAGTTAACATCTTATAAGGTATATTGATGTACCCTCAGTGTTTGAATTTATAATGATTTCACTGTTTGGATGTGTTTTTCTATTTGTCTCTGTTTTTGTGTGCATTCAGCAAGGATACGGCTGTTTTCTAATTTTTTTAATTTTTCTACTGTCCCATAACATAAACCTCACAAATAAAGTTAACATCTAATAAGACATACTAATGTACCCTCGTCGTTCCGCTCGTCTTGGGAGCCCAAACGACAAATGAAATATTCACACTCCTGCGACCTGTAGAAATGTAGTTCCTCCAAAACTTCCACTCTGGCCAAAGGGTCTAAGACTGTATAGAGTCTGACATGACCTGATTTTCAGTTTTTGGACACAGGACTTTGGGCTTTTTTCCCACGGCCAAAAAGAACTGCCAAAAACACAGTCTGTAAAATTCAAACGTAAGAAAGGTGGGAAACTGTCTTTTCTTCAATAATTCATAAAGGCAATGAGCCCGGATGCTGATTTCTCCGTATGTGTATCAGGGACTCCTGGCTGATCCAGGGTGCCGAGTTTCAGACCTGTGCAACCTTCGGAAAGGTCAAAGGTCAGCCGTTCGGGTGTGTTTCTTGTAATAATTCCTAAAGGCATTGAGCCAGGAGTCTGATTTTTCCGTATGTGTATCAGGGATTTAGGCTTATCCCGGGTGCAGAGTTTCAGACCTGTGCAACCTTCGGAAAGGTCAATGGTCAGCCGTTCGGGTTTGTTTTTTGTAATAATTCCTAAAGGCATTAAGCCAGGAGTCTGATTTTTCCGTATGTGTATCAGGGACTAAGGCTAATCCAGGGTGCCGAGTTTCAGACCCGTGCAACTTTTGGAAAGGTCAAAGGTCAGCCGTTCGGGTGTGTTTTTTGTAATAATTCCTAAAGGCATTGAGCCAGGAGTCTAATTTTTCCTTATGTGTATCAGGGACTAAGGCTGATCTAGGGTGCCGAGTTTCAGACCGGTGCAACCTTCGGAAAGGTCAAAGGTCAGCCGTTCGGGTGTGTTTTTTGTAATAATTCCTAAAGGCATTAAGCCAGGAGTCTGATTTTTCCGTATGTGTATCAGGGACTAAGGCTAATCCAGGGTGCCGAGTTTCAGACCCGTGCAACTTTTGGAAAGGTCAAAGGTCAGCCGTTCGAGTGTGTTTTTTGTAATAATTCCTAAAGGCATTGAGCCAGGAGTCTAATGTTTCCTTATGTGTATCAGGGACTAAGGCTGATCTAGGGTGCCGAGTTTCAGACCTGTGCAACCTTCGGAAAGGTCAAAGGTCAGCCGTTCGGGTGTGTTTTTTGTAATAATTCCTAAAGGCATTAAGCCAGGAGTCTGATTTTTCTGTATGTGTATCAGGGACTAAGGCTAATCCAGGGTGCCGAGTTTCAGACCTGTGCAACCTTTGGAAAGGTCAAAGGTCAGCCGTTCGGGATTGTTTTTTGTAATAATTCCTAAAGGCATTAAGCCAGGAGTCTGATTTTTCCGTATGTGTATCAGGGACTAAGGCTGATTGAGGGTATTTTAATCTTTTTTCTACTGTCCTATAATATGAAGTTAACATCTTATAAGGTATATTGATGTACCCTCAGTGTTTGAATTTATAATGATTTCACTGTTTGGATGTGTTTTTCTATTTGTGTCTGTTTTTGTGCGCATTCAGCTGGAATACGGCTGTTTTCTGATTTTTTTTCATTTTTCTACTGTCCCATAACATAAACCTCACAAATAAAGTTCAAATCTTATAAGATATTCTTCGGTACCCTCAGTGTTTGATTTTGCAATGATTTCACTGTTTGGATGTGTTTTTCTATTTGTCTCTGTTTTTGTGTGCATTCAGCAAGGATACGGCTGTTTTCTGATTTTTTTCATTTTTTTACTGTCCCATAACATAAACCTCACAAATAAAGTTAACATCTCATAAGATATAGTTATCTACCTTCAGTGTTTGATTTTGCAATGATTTCACTGTTTGAATGTGTTTTTCTATTTTTGTCTGTTTTTGTGCGCATTCAGCTGGAATACGACTGTTTTCTGATTTTTTTTTCATTTTTCTACTGTCCCATAACATAAACCTCACAAATAAAGTTAAAATCTTATAAGATATTCTTCGGTACCCTCAGTGTTTGATTTTGCAATGATTTCACTGTTTGGATGTGTTTTTCTATTTGTCTCTGTTTTTGTGCGCATTCAGCAGGGATACGGCTGTTTTCTGATTTTTTTTCATTTTTCTACTGTCCCATAACATAAACCTCACAAATAAAGTTAACATCTAATAAGACATACTAATGTACCCTCGTCGTTCCGCTCGTCTTGGGAGCCCAAACGACAAATGAAATATTCACACTCCTGCGACCTGTAGAAATGTAGTTCCTCCAAAACTTCCACTCTGGCCAAAGGGTCTAAGACTGTATAGAGTCTGACATGACCTGATTTTCAGTTTTTGGACACAGGACTTTGGGATTTTTTCCCACGGCCAAAAAAACTGCCAAAAACACAGTCTGTAAAATTCAAACGTAAGAAAGGTGGGAAACTGTCTTTTCTTCAATAATTCCTAAAGGCAATGAGCCCGGATGCTGATTTCTCCGTATGTGTATCAGGGACTCCTGGCTGATCCAGGGTGCCGAGTTTCAGACCTGTGCAACCTTTGGAAAGGTCAAAGGTCAGCCGTTCGGGATTGTTTTTTGTAATAATTCCTAAAGGCATAAAGCCAGGAGTCTGATTTTTCCGTATGTGTATCAGGGACTAAGGCTGATCGAGGGTATTTTAATCTTTTTTCTACTGTCCTATAATATGAAGTTAACATCTTATAAGGTATATTGATGTACCCTCAGTGTTTGAATTTATAATGATTTCACTGTTTGGATGTGTTTTTCTATTTGTCTCTGTTTTTGTGTGCATTCAGCAAGGATACGGCTGTTTTCTGATTTTTTTAATTTTTTTACTGTCCCATAACATAAACCTCACAAATAAAGTTAACATCTCATAAGATATAGTTTTCTACCTTCAGTGTTTGATTTTGCAATGATTTCACTGTTTGAATGTGTTTTCCTTTTTTTGTCTGTTTTTGTGCGCATTCAGCTGGAATACGACTGTTTTCTGATTTTTTTTTCATTTTTCTACTGTCCCATAACATAAACCTCACAAATAAAGTTAAAATCTTATAAGATATTCTTCGGTACCCTCAGTGTTTGATTTTGCAATGATTTCACTGTTTGGATGTGTTTTTCTATTTGTCTCTGTTTTTGTGCGCATTCAGCAGGGATACGGCTGTTTTCTGATTTTTTTTCATTTTTCTACTGTCCCATAACATAAACCTCACAAATAAAGTTAACATCTAATAAGACATACTAATGTACCCTCGTCGTTCCGCTCGTCTTGGGAGCCCAAACGACAAATGAAATATTCACACTCCTGCGACCTGTAGAAATGTAGTTCCTACAAAACTTCCACTCTGGCCAAAGGGTCTAAGACTGTATAGAGTCTGACATGACCTGATTTTCAGTTTTTGGACACAGGACTTTGGGCTTTTTTCCCACGGCCAAAAAAAACTGCCAAAAACACAGTCTGTAAAATTCAAACGTAAGAAAGGTGGGAAACTGTCTTTTCTTCAATAATTCCTAAAGGCAATGAGCCCGGATGCTGATTTCTCCGTATGTGTATCAGGGACTCCTGGCTGATCCAGGGTGCCGAGTTTCAGACCTGTGCAACCTTCGGAAAGGTCAAAGGTCAGCCGTTCGGGTATGTTTCTTGTAATAATTCCTAAAGGCATTGAGCCAGGAGTCTGATTTTTTCGTATGTGTATCAGGGATTTAGGCTTATCCCGGGTGCAGAGTTTCAGACCTGTGCAACCTTCGGAAAGGTCAATGGTCAGCCGTTCGGGTTTGTTTTTTGTAATAATTCCTAAAGGCATTAAGCCAGGAGTCTGATTTTTCCGTATGTGTATCAGGGACTAAGGCTAATCCAGGGTGCCGAGTTTCAGACCCGTGCAACTTTTGGAAAGGTCAAAGGTCAGCCGTTCGAGTGTGTTTTTTGTAATAATTCCTAAAGGCATTGAGCCAGGAGTCTAATTTTTCCTTATGTGTATCAGGGACTAAGGCTGATCTAGGGTGCCGAGTTTCAGACCTGTGCAACCTTCGAAAAGGTCAAAGGTCAGCCGTTCGGGTGTGTTTTTTGTAATAATTCCTAAAGGCATTAAGCCAGGAGTCTGATTTTTCTGTATGTGTATCAGGGACTAAGGCTAATCCAGGGTGCCGAGTTTCAGACCTGTGCAACCTTTGGAAAGGTCAAAGGTCAGCCGTTCGGGATTGTTTTTTGTAATAATTCCTAAAGGCATTAAGCCAGGAGTCTGATTTTTCCGTATGTGTATCAGGGACTAAGGCTGATTGAGGGTATTTTAATCTTTTTTCTACTGTCCTATAATATGAAGTTAACATCTTATAAGGTATATTGATGTACCCTCAGTGTTTGAATTTATAATGATTTCACTGTTTGGATGTGTTTTTCTATTTGTGTCTGTTTTTGTGCGCATTCAGCTGGAATACGGCTGTTTTCTGATTTTTTTTCATTTTTCTACCGTCCCATAACATAAACCTCACAAATAAAGTTCAAATCTTATAAGATATTCTTCGGTACCCTCAGTGTTTGATTTTGCAATGATTTCACTGTTTGGATGTGTTTTTCTATTTGTCTCTGTTTTTGTGTGCATTCAGCAAGGATACGGCTGTTTTCTGATTTTTTTCATTTTTTTACTGTCCCATAACATAAACCTCACAAATAAAGTTAACATCTCATAAGATATAGTTATCTACCTTCAGTGTTTGATTTTGCAATGATTTCACTGTTTGAATGTGTTTTTCTATTTTTGTCTGTTTTTGTGCGCATTCAGCTGGAATACGACTGTTTTCTGATTTTTTTTTCATTTTTCTACTGTCCCATAACATAAACCTCACAAATAAAGTTAAAATCTTATAAGATATTCTTCGGTACCCTCAGTGTTTGATTTTGCAATGATTTCACTGTTTGGATGTGTTTTTCTATTTGTCTCTGTTTTTGTGCGCATTCAGCAGGGATACGGCTGTTTTCTGATTTTTTTTCATTTTTCTACTGTCCCATAACATAAACCTCACAAATAAAGTTAACATCTAATAAGACATACTAATGTACCCTCGTCGTTCCGCTCGTCTTGGGAGCCCAAACGACAAATGAAATATTCACACTCCTGCGACCTGTAGAAATGTAGTTCCTCCAAAACTTCCACTCTGGCCAAAGGGTCTAAGACTGTATAGAGTCTGACATGACCTGATTTTCAGTTTTTGGACACAGGACTTTGGGATTTTTTCCCACGGCCAAAAAAACTGCCAAAAACACAGTCTGTAAAATTCAAACGTAAGAAAGGTGGGAAACTGTCTTTTCTTCAATAATTCCTAAAGGCAATGAGCCCGGATGCTGATTTCTCCGTATGTGTATCAGGGACTCCTGGCTGATCCAGGGTGCCGAGTTTCAGACCTGTGCAACCTTTGGAAAGGTCAAAGGTCAGCCGTTCGGGATTGTTTTTTGTAATAATTCCTAAAGGCATAAAGCCAGGAGTCTGATTTTTCCGTATGTGTATCAGGGACTAAGGCTGATCGAGGGTATTTTAATCTTTTTTCTACTGTCCTATAATATGAAGTTAACATCTTATAAGGTATATTGATGTACCCTCAGTGTTTGAATTTATAATGATTTCACTGTTTGGATGTGTTTTTCTATTTGTCTCTGTTTTTGTGTGCATTCAGCAAGGATACGGCTGTTTTCTGATTTTTTTAATTTTTTTACTGTCCCATAACATAAACCTCACAAATAAAGTTAACATCTCATAAGATATAGTTTTCTACCTTCAGTGTTTGATTTTGCAATGATTTCACTGTTTGAATGTGTTTTCCTTTTTTTGTCTGTTTTTGTGCGCATTCAGCTGGAATACGACTGTTTTCTGATTTTTTTTTCATTTTTCTACTGTCCCATAACATAAACCTCACAAATAAAGTTAAAATCTTATAAGATATTCTTCGGTACCCTCAGTGTTTGATTTTGCAATGATTTCACTGTTTGGATGTGTTTTTCTATTTGTCTCTGTTTTTGTGCGCATTCAGCAGGGATACGGCTGTTTTCTGATTTTTTTTCATTTTTCTACTGTCCCATAACATAAACCTCACAAATAAAGTTAACATCTAATAAGACATACTAATGTACCCTCGTCGTTCCGCTCGTCTTGGGAGCCCAAACGACAAATGAAATATTCACACTCCTGCGACCTGTAGAAATGTAGTTCCTACAAAACTTCCACTCTGGCCAAAGGGTCTAAGACTGTAAAGAGTCTGACATGACCTGATTTTCAGTTTTTGGACACAGGACTTTGGGCTTTTTTCCCACGGCCAAAAAAAACTGCCAAAAACACAGTCTGTAAAATTCAAACGTAAGAAAGGTGGGAAACTGTCTTTTCTTCAATAATTCCTAAAGGCAATGAGCCCGGATGCTGATTTCTCCGTATGTGTATCAGGGACTCCTGGCTGATCCAGGGTGCCGAGTTTCAGACCTGTGCAACCTTCGGAAAGGTCAAAGGTCAGCCGTTCGGGTATGTTTCTTGTAATAATTCCTAAAGGCATTGAGCCAGGAGTCTGATTTTTTCGTATGTGTATCAGGGATTTAGGCTTATCCCGGGTGCAGAGTTTCAGACCTGTGCAACCTTCGGAAAGGTCAATGGTCAGCCGTTCGGGTTTGTTTTTTGTAATAATTCCTAAAGGCATTAAGCCAGGAGTCTGATTTTTCCGTATGTGTATCAGGGACTAAGGCTAATCCAGGGTGCCGAGTTTCAGACCCGTGCAACTTTTGGAAAGGTCAAAGGTCAGCCGTTCGAGTGTGTTTTTTGTAATAATTCCTAAAGGCATTGAGCCAGGAGTCTAATTTTTCCTTATGTGTATCAGGGACTAAGGCTGATCTAGGGTGCCGAGTTTCAGACCTGTGCAACCTTCGAAAAGGTCAAAGGTCAGCCGTTCGGGTGTGTTTTTTGTAATAATTCCTAAAGGCATTAAGCCAGGAGTCTGATTTTTCTGTATGTGTATCAGGGACTAAGGCTAATCCAGGGTGCCGAGTTTCAGACCTGTGCAACCTTTGGAAAGGTCAAAGGTCAGCCGTTCGGGATTGTTTTTTGTAATAATTCCTAAAGGCATTAAGCCAGGAGTCTGATTTTTCCGTATGTGTATCAGGGACTAAGGCTGATTGAGGGTATTTTAATCTTTTTTCTACTGTCCTATAATATGAAGTTAACATCTTATAAGGTATATTGATGTACCCTCAGTGTTTGAATTTATAATGATTTCACTGTTTGGATGTGTTTTTCTATTTGTGTCTGTTTTTGTGCGCATTCAGCTGGAATACGGCTGTTTTCTGATTTTTTTTCATTTTTCTACTGTCCCATAACATAAACCTCACAAATAAAGTTCAAATCTTATAAGATATTCTTCGGTACCCTCAGTGTTTGATTTTGCAATGATTTCACTGTTTGGATGTGTTTTTCTATTTGTCTCTGTTTTTGTGTGCATTCAGCAAGGATACGGCTGTTTTCTGATTTTTTTCATTTTTTTACTGTCCCATAACATAAACCTCACAAATAAAGTTAACATCTCATAAGATATAGTTATCTACCTTCAGTGTTTGATTTTGCAATGATTTCACTGTTTGAATGTGTTTTTCTATTTTTGTCTGTTTTTGTGCGCATTCAGCTGGAATACGACTGTTTTCTGATTTTTTTTTCATTTTTCTACTGTCCCATAACATAAACCTCACAAATAAAGTTTAAATCTTATAAGATATTCTTCGGTACCCTCAGTGTTTGATTTTGCAATGATTTCACTGTTTGGATGTGTTTTTCTATTTGTCTCTGTTTTTGTGCGCATTCAGCAGGGATACGGCTGTTTTCTGATTTTTTTTCATTTTTCTACTGTCCCATAACATAAACCTCACAAATAAAGTTAACATCTAATAAGACATACTAATGTACCCTCGTCGTTCCGCTCGTCTTGGGAGCCCAAACGACAAATGAAATATTCACACTCCTGCGACCTGTAGAAATGTAGTTCCTCCAAAACTTCCACTCTGGCCAAAGGGTCTAAGACTGTATAGAGTCTGACATGACCTGATTTTCAGTTTTTGGACACAGGACTTTGGGATTTTTTCCCACGGCCAAAAAAAACTGCCAAAAACACAGTCTGTAAAATTCAAACGTAAGAAAGGTGGGAAACTGTCTTTTCTTCAATAATTCCTAAAGGCAATGAGCCCGGATGCTGATTTCTCCGTATGTGTATCAGGGACTCCTGGCTGATCCAGGGTGCCGAGTTTCAGACCTGTTCAACCTTCGGAAAGGTCAAAGGTCAGCCGTTCGGGTGTGTCTTTTGTAATAATTCCTAAAGGCATTAAGCCAGGCGTCTGATTTTTCCGTATGTGTATCAGGGACTAAGGCTAATCCAGGGTGCCGAGTTTCAGACCTGTGCAACCTTTGGAAAGGTCAAAGGTCAGCCGTTCGGGATTGTTTTTTGTAATAATTCCTAAAGGCATAAAGCCAGGAGTCTGATTTTTCCGTATGTGTATCAGGGACTAAGGCTGATCGAGGGTATTTTAATCTTTTTTCTACTGTCCTATAATATGAAGTTAACATCTTATAAGGTATATTGATGTACCCTCAGTGTTTGAATTTATAATGATTTCACTGTTTGGATGTGTTTTTCTATTTGTCTCTGTTTTTGTGTGCATTCAGCAAGGATACGGCTGTTTTCTGATTTTTTTAATTTTTTTACTGTCCCATAACATAAACCTCACAAATAAAGTTAACATCTCATAAGATATAGTTTTCTACCTTCAGTGTTTGATTTTGCAATGATTTCACTGTTTGAATGTGTTTTTCTATTTTTGTCTGTTTTTGTGCGCATTCAGCTGGAATACGACTGTTTTCTGATTTTTTTTTCATTTTTCTACTGTCCCATAACATAAACCTCACAAATAAAGTTAAAATCTTATAAGATATTCTTCGGTACCCTCAGTGTTTGATTTTGCAATGATTTCACTGTTTGGATGTGTTTTTCTATTTGTCTCTGTTTTTGTGCGCATTCAGCAGGGATACGGCTGTTTTCTGATTTTTTTTTCATTTTTCTACTGTCCCATAACATAAACCTCACAAATAAAGTTAACATCTAATAAGACATACTTATGTACCCTCGTCGTTCCGCTCGTCTTGGGAGCCCAAACGACAAATGAAATATTCACACTCCTGCGACCTGTAGAAATGTAGTTCCTCCAAAACTTCCACTCTGGCCAAAGGGTCTAAGACTGTATAGAGTCTGACATGACCTGATTTTCAGTTTTTGGACACAGGACTTTGGGCTTTTTTCCCACGGCCAAAAAAAACTGCCAAAAACACAGTCTGTAAAATTCAAACGTAAGAAAGGTGGGAAACTGTCTTTTCTTCAATAATTCCTAAAGGCAATGAGCCCGGATGCTGATTTCTCCGTATGTGTATCAGGGACTCCTGGCTGATCCAGGGTGCCGAGTTTCAGACCTGTGCAACCTTCGGAAAGGTCAAAGGTCAGCCGTTCGGGTATGTTTCTTGTAATAATTCCTAAAGGCATTGAGCCAGGAGTCTGATTTTTTCGTATGTGTATCAGGGATTTAGGCTTATCCGGGGTGCAGAGTTTCAGACCTGTGCAACCTTCGGAAAGGTCAATGGTCAGCTGTTCGGGTTTGTTTTTTGTAATAATTCCTAAAGGCATTAAGCCAGGAGTCTGATTTTTCCGTATGTGTATCAGGGACTAAGGCTAATCCAGGGTGCCGAGTTTCAGACCCGTGCAACTTTTGGAAAGGTCAAAGGTCAGCCGTTCGGGTGTGTTTTTTGTAATAATTCCTAAAGGCATTAAGCCAGGAGTCTGATTTTTCCGTATGTGTATCAGGGACTAAGGCTAATCCAGGGTGCCAAGTTTCAGACCTGTGCAACCTTTGGAAAGGTCAAAGGTCAGCCGTTCGGGTGTGTTTTTTGTAATAATTCCTAAAGGCATTAAGCCAGGAGTCTGATTTTTCCGTATGTGTATCAGGGACTAAGGCTAATCCAGGGTGCCAAGTTTCAGACCTGTGCAACCTTTGGAAAGGTCAAAGGTCAGCCGTTCGGGTGTGTTTTTTGTAATAATTCCTAAAGGCATTAAGCCAGGAGTCTGATTTTTCCGTATGTGTATCAGGGACTAAGGCTGATCCAGGGTGCCGAGTTTCAGACCCGTGCAACTTTTGGAAAGGTCAAAGGTCAGCCGTTCGGGTGTGTTTTTTGTAATAATTCCTAAAGGCATTAAGCCAGGAGTCTGATTTTTCCGTATGTGTATCAGGGACTAAGGCTAATCCAGGGTGCCAAGTTTCAGACCTGTGCAACCTTTGGAAAGGTCAAAGGTCAGCCGTTCGGGTGTGTTTTTTGTAATAATTCCTAAAGGCATTAAGCCAGGAGTCTGATTTTTCCGTATGTGTATCAGGGACTAAGGCTGATCGAGGGTATTTTAATCTTTTTTCTACTGTCCTATAATATGAAGTTAACATCTTATAAGGTATATTGATGTAACCTCAGTGTTTGAATTTATAATGATTTCACTGTTTGGATGTGTTTTTCTATTTGTGTCTGTTTTTGTGCGCATTCAGCTGGAATACGGCTGTTTTCTGATTTTTTTTCATTTTTCTACTGTCCCATAACATAAACCTCACAAATAAAGTTAAAATCTTATAAGATATTCTTCGGTACCCTCAGTGTTTGATTTTGCAATGATTTCACTGTTTGGATGTGTTTTTCTATTTGTCTCTGTTTTTGTGTGCATTCAGCAAGGATACGGCTGTTTTCTGATTTTTTTCATTTTTTTACTGTCCCATAACATAAACCTCACAAATAAAGTTAACATCTCATAAGATATAGTTATCTACCTTCAGTGTTTGATTTTGCAATGATTTCACTGTTTGAATGTGTTTTTCTATTTTTGTCTGTTTTTGTGCGCATTCAGCTGGAATACGACTGTTTTCTGATTTTTTTTTTCATTTTTCTACTGTCCCATAACATAAACCTCACAAATAAAGTTAAAATCTTATAAGATATTCTTCGGTACCCTCAGTGTTTGATTTTGCAAAAATTTCACTGTTTGAATGTGTTTTTCTATTTTTGTCTGTTTTTGTGTGCATTCAGCTGGAATACGACTGTTTTCTGATTTTTTTTAAATTTTTCTACTGTCCCATAACATAAACCTCACAAATAAAGTTAAAATCTCATAAGATATAGGTATATATACCTTCAGTGATTGATTTTGCAATGATTTCACTGTTTGAATGTGTTTTTCTATTTTTGTCTGTTTTTGTGCGCATTCAGCAGGAATACGACTGTTTTCTGATTTTTTTTCATTTTTCTACTGTCCCATAACATAAACCTCACAAATAAAGTTAACATCTAATAAGACATTCTAATGTACCCTCATCGTTCCGCTCGTCTTGGGAGCCCAAACGACAAATGAAGTATTCACACTCCTGCGACCTGTAGAAATGTAGTTCCTCCAAAACTTCCACTCTGGCCAAAGGGTCTAAGACTGTATAGAGTCTGACATGACCTGATTTTCAGTTTTTGGACACAGGACTTTGGGCTTTTTTCCCCCTGGCCAAAAAAAACTGCCAAAAACACAGTCTGTAAAATTCAAACGTAAGAAAGGTGGGAAACTGTCTTTTCTTCAATAATTCCTGAAGGCAATGAGCCCGGATGCTTATTTCTCCGTATGTGTATCAGGGACTCCTGGCTGATCCAGGGTGCCGAGTTTCAGACCTGTGCAACCATTGGAAGGGTCAAAGGTCAGCCGTTCGGGTGTGTTTTTTGTAATAATTCCTAAAGGCATTGCGCCAGGAGTCTGATTTTTCCGTATGTGTATCAGGGATTTAGGCTTATCCCGGGTGCAGAGTTTCAGACCTGTGCAACCTTCGGAAAGGTCAATGGTCAGCTGTTCGGGTTTGTTTTTTGTAATAATTCCTAAAGGCATTAAGCCAGGAGTCTGATTTTTCCGTATGTGTATCAGGGACTAAGGCTGATCTAGGGTGCCGAGTTTCAGACCAGTGCAACCTTCGGAAAGGTCAAAGGTCAGCCGTTCGGGTGTGTTTTTTGTAATAATTCCTAAAGGCATTAAGCCAGGAGTCTGATTTTTCCGTATGTGTATCAGGGACTAAGGCTAATCCAGGGTGCCGAGTTTCAGACCTGTGCAACCTTCAGAAAGGTCAATGGTCAGCCTTTCGGGTGTGTATTTTGTAATAATTCCTAAAGGCATTAAGCCAGGAGTCTGATTTTTCCGTATGTGTATCAGGGACTAAGGCTAATCCAGGGTGCCGAGTTTTAGACCTGTGCAACCTTCAAAAAGGTCAATGGTCAGCCGTTCGGGTGTGTTTTTTGTATTAATTCCTAAAGGCATTGAGCCAGGAGTCTGATTTTTTGGTATGTGTATCAGGGACTAAGGTTAATCTAGGGTGCCGAGTTTCAGACCTGTGTAACCTTCTGAAAGGTCAAAGGTCAGCCGTTTAGGTGTGTTTTTTGTAATAATTCCTAAAGGCATTAAACCAGGAGTCTGATTTTTCCTTATGTGTATCAGGGACTAATGCTGATCTAGGGTGCCGAGTTTCAGACCTGTGCAACCTTCGGAAAGGTCAAAGGTCAGCAGTTCGGGTGTGTTTTTTGTAATAATTCCTAAAGGCATTAAGCCAGGAGTCTGATTTTTCTGTATGTGTATCAGGGACTAAGGCTAATCCAGGGTGCCGAGTTTCAGACCTGTGCAACCTTTGGAAAGGTCAAAGGTCAGCCGTTCGGGATTGTTTTTTGTAATAATTCCTAAAGGCATTAAGCCAGGAGTCTGATTTTTCCGTATGTGTATCAGGGACTAAGGCTGATCGAGGGTATTTTAATCTTTTTTCTACTGTCCTATAATATGACGTCAACATCTTATAAGGTATATTGATGTACCCTCAGTGTTTGAATTTATAATGATTTCACTGTTTGGATGTGTTTTTCTATTTGTGTCTGTTTTTGTGCGCATTCAGCTGGAATACGGCTGTTTTCTGATTTTTTTTCATTTTTCTACTGTCCCATAACATAAACCTCACAAATAAAGTTCAAATCTTATAAGATATGCTTCGGTACCCTCAGTGTTTGATTTTGCAATGATTTCACTGTTTGGATGTGTTTTTCTATTTGTCTCTGTTTTTGTGTGCATTCAGCAAGGATACGGCTGTTTCTGATTTTTTTCATTTTTTTACTGTCCCATAACATAAACCTCACAAATAAAGTTCAAATCTTATAAGATATTCTTCGGTACCCTCAGTGTTTGATTTTGCAATGATTTCACTGTTTGGATGTGTTTTTCTATTTGTCTCTGTTTTTGTGTGCATTCAGCAAGGATACGGCTGTTTTCTGATTTTTCTCATTTTTTTACTGTCCCATAACATAAACCTCACAAATAAAGTTAACAACTCATAAGATATAGTTATCTACCTTCAGTGTTTGATTTTGCAATGATTTCACTGTTTGAATGTGTTTTTCTATTTTTGTCTGTTTTTGTGCGCATTCAGCTGGAATACGACTGTTTTCTGATTTTTTTTTCATTTTTCTACTGTCCCATAACATAAACCTCACAAATAAAGTTAAAATCTTGTAAGATATTCTTCGGTACCCTCAGTGTTTGATTTTGCAATGATTTCACTGTTTGGATGTGTTTTTCTATTTGTCTCTGTTTTTGTGCGCATTCAGCAGGGATACGGCTGTTTTCTGATTTTTTTTCATTTTTCTACTGTCCCATAACATAAACCTCACAAATAAAGTTAACATCTAATAAGACATACTAATGTACCCTCGTCGTTCCGCTCGTCTTGGGAGCCCAAACGACAAATGAAATATTCACACTCCTGCGACCTGTAGAAATGTAGTTCCTCCAAAACTTCCACTCTGGCCAAAGGGTCTAAGACTGTATAGAGTCTGACATGACCTGATTTTCAGTTTTTGGACACAGGACTTTGGGCTTTTTTCCCACGGCCAAAAAAAACTGCCAAAAACACAGTCTGTAAAATTCAAACGTAAGAAAGGTGGGAAACTGTCTTTTCTTCAATAATTCCTAAAGGCAATTAGCCCGGATGCTGATTTCTCCGTATGTGTATCAGGGACTCCTGGCTGATCCAGGGTGCCGAGTTTCAGACCTGTGCAACCTTCGGAAAGGTCAAAGGTCAACCGTTCGGGTGTGTTTCTTGTAATAATTCCTAAAGGCATTGAGCCAGGAGTCTGATTTTTCCGTATGTGTATCAGGGATTTAGGCTTATCCCGGGTGCAGAGTTTCAGACCTGTGCAACCTTCGGAAAGGTCAATGGTCAGCCGTTCGGGTTTGTTTTTTGTAATAATTCCTAAAGGCATTAAGCCAGGAGTCTGATTTTTCCGTATGTGTATCAGGGACTAAGGCTAATCCAGGGTGCCGAGTTTCAGACCCGTGCAACTTTTGGAAAGGTCAAAGGTCAGCCGTTCGGGTGTGTTTTTTGTAATAATTCCTAAAGGCATTGAGCCAGGAGTCTAATTTTTCCTTATGTGTATCAGGGATTAAGGCTGATCTAGGGTATTTTAATCTTTTTTCTACTGTCCTATAATATGAAGTTAACATCTTATAAGGTATATTGATGTACCCTCAGTGTTTGAATTTATAATGATTTCACTGTTTGGATGTGTTTTTCTATTTGTGTCTGTTTTTGTGCGCATTCAGCTGGAATACGGCTGTTTTCTGATTTTTTTTCATTTTTCTACTGTCCCATAACATAAACCTCACAAATAAAGTTAAAATCTTATAAGATATTCTTCGGTACCCTCAGTGTTTGATTTTGCAATGATTTCACTGTTTGGATGTGTTTTTCTATTTGTCTCTGTTTTTGTGTGCATTCAGCAAGGATACGGCTGTTTTCTGATTTTTTTCATTTTTTTACTGTCCCATAACATAAACCTCACAAATAAAGTTAACATCTCATAAGATATAGTTATCTACCGTCAGTGTTTGATTTTTCAATGATTTCACTGTTTGAATGTGTTTTTCTATTTTTGTCTGTTTTTGTGCGCATTCAGCTGGAATACGACTGTTTTCTGATTTTTTTTTCATTTTACTACTGTCCCATAACATAAACCTCACAAATAAAGTTAAAATCTCATAAGATATAGGTATATATACCTTCAGTGATTGATTTTGCAATGATTTCACTGTTTGAATGTGTTTTTCTATTTTTGTCTGTTTTTGTGCGCATTCAGCTGGAATACGACTGTTTTCTGATTTTTTTTCATTTTTCTACTGTCCCATAACATAAACCTCACAAATAAAGTTAACATCTAATAAGACATTCTAATTTACCCTCATCGTTCCGCTCGTCTTGGGAGCCCAAACGACAAATGAAGTATTCACACTCCTGCGACCTGTAGAAATGTAGTTCCTCCAAAACTTCCACTCTGGCCAAAGGGTCTAAGACTGTATAGAGTCTGACATGACCTGATTTTCAGTTTTTGGACACAGGACTTTGGGCTTATTTCCCCCTGGCCAAAAAAAACTGCCAAAAACACAGTCTGTAAAATTCAAACGTAAGAAAGGTGGGAAACTGTCTTTTCTTCAATAATTCCTGAAGGCAATGAGCCCGGATGCTTATTTCTCCGTATGTGTATCAGGGACTCCTGGCTGATCCAGGGTGCCGAGTTTCAGACCTGTGCAACCATTGGAAAGGTCAAAGGTCAGCCGTTCGGGTGTGTTTTTTGTAATAATTCCTAAAGGCATTGCGCCAGGAGTCTGATTTTTCCGTATGTGTATCAGGGATTTAGGCTTATCCCGGGTGCAGAGTTTCAGACCTGTGCAACCTTCGGAAAGGTCAATGGTCAGCCGTTCGGGTTTGTTTTTTGTAATAATTCCTAAAGGCATTAAGCCAGGAGTCTGATTTTTCCGTATGTGTATCAGGGACTAAGGCTAATCCAGGGTGCCGAGTTTCAGACCCGTGCAACTTTTGGAAAGGTCAAAGGTCAGCCGTTCGGGTGTGTTTTTTGTAATAAGTCCTAAAGGCATTGAGCCAGGAGTCTAATTTTTCCTTATGTGTATCAGGGACTAAGTCTGATCTAGGGTGCCGAGTTTCAGACCGGTGCAACCTTCGGAAAGGTCAATGGTCAGCCGTTCGGGTGTGTTTTTTGTAATAATTCCTAAAGGCATTAAGCCAGGAGTCTGATTTTTCCGTATGTGTATCAGGGACTAAGGCTAATCCAGGGTGCCGAGTTTCAGACATGTGCAACCTTTGGAAAGGTCAAAGGTCAGCCGTTCGGGATTGTTTTTTGTAATAATTCCTAAAGGCATTAAGCCAGGAGTCTGATTTTTCCGTATGTGTATCAGGGACTAAGGCTGATCGAGGGTATTTTAATCTTTTTTCTACTGTCCTATAATATGAAGTCAACATCTTATAAGGTATATTGATGTACCCTCAGTGTTTGAATTTATAATGATTTCACTGTTTGGATGTGTTTTTCTATTTGTGTCTGTTTTTGTGCGCATTCAGCTGGAATACGGCTGTTTTCTGATTTTTTTTCATTTTTCTACTGTCCCATAACATAAACCTCACAAATAAAGTTAAAATCTTATAAGATATTCTTCGGTACCCTCAGTGTTTGATTTTGCAATGATTTCACTGTTTGGATGTGTTTTTCTATTTGTCCCTGTTTTTGTGTGCATTCAGCAAGGATACGGCTGTTTTCTGATTTTTTTCATTTTTTTACTGTCCCATAACATAAACCTCACAAATAAAGTTAACATCTCATAAGATATAGTTATCTACCTTCAGTGTTTGATTTTGCAATGATTTCACTGTCTGAATGTGTTTTTCTATTTTTGTCTGTTTTTGTGCGCATTCAGCTGGAATACGACTGTTTTCTGATTTTTTTTTAATTTTTCTACTGTCCCATAACATAAACCTCACAAATAAAGTTAACATCTAATAAGACATACTAATGTACCCTCGTCGTTCCGCTCGTCTTGGGAGCCCAAACGACAAATGAAATATTCACACTCCTGCGACCTGTAGAAATGTAGTTCCTCCAAAACTTCCACTCTGGCCAAAGGGTCTAAGACTGTATAGAGTCTGACATGACCTGATTTTCAGTTTTTGGACACAGGACTTTGGGCTTTTTTCCCACGGCCAAAAAAAACTGCCAAAAACACAGTCTGTAAAATTCAAACGTAAGAAAGGTGGGAAACTGTCTTTTCTTCAATAATTCCTAAAGGCAATGAGCCCGGATGCTGATTTCTCCGTATGTGTATCAGGGACTCCTGGCTGATCCAGGGTGCCGAGTTTCAGACCTGTGCAACCTTCGGAAAGGTCAAAGGTCAGCCGTTCGGGTGTGTTTCTTGTAATAATTCCTAAAGGCATTGAGCCAGGAGTCTGATTTTTCCGTATGTGTATCAGGGATTCAGGCTTATCCCGGGTGCCGAGTTTCAGACCTGTGCAACCTTCAGAAAGGTCAATGGTCAGCCTTTCGGGTGTGTTTTTTGTAATAATTCCTAAAGGCATTGAGTCAGGAGTCTGATTTTTCTGTATGTATATCAGGGACTAAGGCTTATCCCGGTTGCCGAGTTTCAGACCTGTGCAACCTATGGAAAGGTCAATGGTCAGTCGTTCGGGTGTGTTTTTTGTAATAATTCCTAAAGGCATTAAGCCAGGAGTCTGATTTTTCCGTATGTGTATCAGGGACTAAGGCTAATCCAGGGTGCCGAGTTTTAGACCTGTGCAACCTTCAAAAAGGTCAATGGTCAGCCGTTCGGGTGTGTTTTTTGTAATAATTCCTAAAGGCATTGAGCCAGGAGTCTGATTTTTTGGTATGTGTATCAGGGACTAAGGTTAATCTAGGGTGCCGAGTTTCAGACCTGTGTAACCTTCTGAAAGGTCAAAGGTCAGCCGTTTAGGTGTGTTTTTTGTAATAATTCCTAAAGGCATTAAGCCAGGAGTCTGATTTTTCCTTATGTGTATCAGGGACTAAGGCTGATCTAGGGTGCCGAGTTTCAGACCTGTGCAACCTTCGGAAAGGTCAAAGGTCAGCCGTTCGGGTGTGTTTTTTGTAATAATTCCTAAAGGCATTAAGCCAGGAGTCTGATTTTTCCGTATGTGTATCAGGGACTAAGGCTAATCCAGGGTGCCAAGTTTCAGACCTGTGCAACCTTTGGAAAGGTCAAAGGTCAGCCGTTCGGGTGTGTTTTTTGTAATAATTCCTAAAGGCATTAAGCCAGGAGTCTGATTTTTCCGTATGTGTATGAGGGACTAAGGCTGATCGAGGGTATTTTAATCTTTTTTCTACTGTCCTATAATATGAAGTTAACATCTTATAAGGTATATTGATGTACCCTCAGTGTTTGAATTTATAATGATTTCACTGTTTGGATGTGTTTTTCTATTTTTGTCTGTTTTTGTGCGCATTCAGCTGGAATACGGCTGTTTTCTGATTTTTTTTCATTTTTCTACTGTCCCATAACATAAACCTCACAAATAAAGTTAAAATCTTATAAGATATTCTTCGGTACCCTCAGTGTTTGATTTTGCAATGATTTCACTGTTTGGATGTGTTTTTCTATTTTTGTCTGTTTTTGTGCGCATTCAGCTGGAATACGACTGTTTTCTGATTTTTTTCATTTTTTTACTGTCCCATAACATAAACCTCACAAACAAAGTTAAAATCTCATAAGATATAGTTATCTACCTTCAGTGTTTGATTTTTCAATGATTTCACTGTTTGAATGTGTTTTTCTATTTTTGTCTGTTTTTGTGCGCATTCAGCTGTAATACGACTGTTTTCTGATTTTTTTTCATTTTTCTACTGTCCCATAACATAAACCTCACAAATAAAGTTAACATTTAATAAGACATTCTAATGTACCCTCATCGTTCCGCTCGTCTTGGGAGCCCAAACGACAAATGAAGTATTCACACTCCTGCGACCTGTAGAAATGTAGTTCCTCCAAAACTTCCACTCTGGCCAAAGGGTCTAAGACTGTATAGAGTCTGACATGACCTGATTTTCAGTTTTTGGACACAGGACTTTGGGCTTTTTTCCCCCTGGCCAAAAAAAACTGCCAAAAACACAGTCTGTAAAATTCAAACGTAAGAAAGGTGGGAAACTGTCTTTTCTTCAATAATTCCTGAAGGCAATGAGCCCGGATGCTTATTTCTCCGTATGTGTATCAGGGACTCCTGGCTGATCCAGGGTGCCGAGTTTCAGACCTGTGCAACCTTCGGAAAGGTCAAAGGTCAGCCGTTCGGGTGTGTTTCTTGTAATAATTCCTAAAGGCATTGAGCCAGGAGTCTGATTTTTCCGTATGTGTATCAGGGATTCAGGCTTATCTCGGGTGCCGAGTTTCAGACCTGTGCAACCTTCAGAAAGGTCAATGGTCAGCCTTTCGGGTGTGTTTTTTGTAATAATTCCTAAAGGCATTGAGTCAGGAGTCTGATTTTTCTGTATGTATATCAGGGACTAAGGCTTACCCCGGTTGCCGAGTTTCAGACATGTGCAACCTTCGGAAAGGTCAATGGTCAGCCGTTCGGGTGTGTTTTTTGTAATAATTCCTAAAGGCATTAAGCCAGGAGTCTGATTTTTCCGTATATGTGTATCAGGGACTAAGGCTAATCCAGGGTGCCGAATTTTAGACCTGTGCAACCTTCAAAAAGGTCAATGGTCAGCCGTTCGGGTGTGTTTTTTGTAATAATTCCTAAAGGCATTGAGCCAGGAGTCTGTTTTTTTGGTATGTGTATCAGGGACTAAGGTTAATCTAGGGTGCCGAGTTTCAGACCTGTGTAACCTTCTGAAAGGTCAATGGTCAGCCGTTCGGGTTTGTTTTTTGTAATAATTCTTAAAGGCATTAAGCCAGGAGTCTGATTTTTCCGTAGGTGTATCAGGGACTAAGGCTAATCCAGGGTGCCGAGTTTTAGACCTGTGCAACCTTCAAAAAGGTCAAAGGTCAGCCGTTTAGGTGTGTTTTTTGTAATAATTCCTAAAGGCATTAAACCAGGAGTCTGATTTTTCCTTATGTGTATCAGGGACTAAGGCTAATCCAGGGTGCCGAGTTTCAGACCTGTGCAACCTTTGGAAAGGTCAAAGGTCAGCCGTTCGGGATTGTTTTTTGTAATAATTCCTAAAGGCATTAAGCCAGGAGTCTGATTTTTCCGTATGTGTATCAGGGACTAAGGCTGATCGAGGGTATTTTAATCTTTTTTCTACTGTCCTATAATATGAAGTCAACATCTTATAAGGTATATTGATGTACCCTCAGTGTTTGAATTTATAATGATTTCACTGTTTGGATGTGTTTTTCTATTTGTGTCTGTTTTTGTGCGCATTCAGCTGGAATACGACTGTTTTCTGATTTTTTTTCATTTTTCTACTGTCCCATAACATAAACCTCACAAATAAAGTTAAAATTTTATAAGATATTCTTCGGTACCCTCAGTGTTTGATTTTGCAATGATTTCACTGTTTGGATGTGTTTTTCTATTTGTCTCTGTTTTTGTGTGCATTCAGCAAGGATACGGCTGTTTTCTGATTTTTTTCATTTTTTTACTGTCCCATAACATAAACCTCACAAATAAAGTTAACATCTCATAAGATATAGTTATCTACCTTCAGTGTTTGATTTTGCAATGATTTCACTGTTTGAATGTGTTTTTCTATTTTTGTCTGTTTTTGTGCGCATTCAGCTGGAATACGACTGTTTTCTGATTTTTTTTCATTTTTCTACTGTCCCATAACATAAACCTCACAAATAAAGTTAACATCTAATAAGACATACTAATGTACCCTCGTCGTTCCGCTCGTCTTGGGAGCCCAAACGACAAATGAAATATTCACACTCCTGCGACCTGTAGAAATGTAGTTCCTCCAAAACTTCCACTCTGGCTAAAGGGTCTAAGACTGTATAGAGTCTGACATGACCTGATTTTCAGTTTTTGGACACAGGACTTTGGGCTTTTTTCCCACGGCCAAAAAAAACTGCCAAAAACACAGTCTGTAAAATTCAAACGTAAGAAAGGTGGGAAACTGTCTTTTCTTCAATAATTCCTAAAGGCAATGAGCCCGGATGCTGATTTCTCCGTATGTGTATCAGGGACTCCTGGCTGATCCAGGGTGCCGAGTTTCAGACCTGTGCAACCTTCGGAAAGGTCAAAGGTCAGCCGTTCGGCTGTGTTTCTTGTAATAATTCCTAAAGGCATTAAGCCAGGAGTCTGATTTTTCCGTATGTGTATCAGGGATTCAGGCTTATCCCGGGTGCCGAGTTTCAGACCTGTGCAACCTTCAGAAAGGTCAATGGTCAGCCTTTCGGGTGTGTTTTTTGTAATAATTCCTAAAGGCATTGAGTCAGGAGTCTGATTTTTCTGTATGTATATCAGGGACTAAGGCTTATCCCGGTTGCCGAGTTTCAGACCTGTGCAACCTTCGGAAAGGTCAATGGTCAGCCGTTCGGGTGTGTTTTTTGTAATAATTCCTAAAGGCATTAAGCCAGGAGTCTGATTTTTCCGTATGTGTATCAGGGACTAAGGCTAATCCAGGGTGCCGAGTTTTAGACCTGTGCAACCTTCAAAAAGGTCAATGGTCAGCCGTTCGGGTGTGTTTTTTGTAATAATTCCTAAAGGCATTGAGCCAGGAGTCTGATTTTTTGGTATGTGTATCAGGGACTAAGGTTAATCTAGGGTGCCGAGTTTCAGACCTGTGTAACCTTCTGAAAGGTCAAAGGTCAGCCGTTTAGGTGTGTTTTTTGTAATAATTCCTAAAGGCATTAAGCCAGGAGTCTGATTTTTCCTTATGTGTATCAGGGACTAAGGCTGATCTAGGGTGCCGAGTTTCAGACCTGTGCAACCTTCGGAAAGGTCAAAGGTCAGCCGTTCGGGTGTGTTTTTTGTAATAATTCCTAAAGGCATTAAGCCAGGAGTCTGATTTTTCCGTATGTGTATCAGGGACTAAGGCTAATCCAGGGTGCCGAGTTTCAGACCTGTGCAACCTTTGGAAAGGTCAAAGGTCAGCCGTTCGGGTGTGTTTTTTGTAATAATTCCTAAAGGGATTAAGCCAGGAGTCTGATTTTTCTGTCTGTGTATCAGGGACTAAGGCTGATCGAGGGTATTTTAATCTTTTTTCTACTGTCCTATAATATGAAATTAACATCTTATAAGGTATATTGATGTACCCTCAGTGTTTGAATTTATAATGATTTCACAGTTTGGATGTGTTTTTCTATTTGTGTCTTTTTTTGTGCGCATTCAGCTGGAATACGACTGTTTTCTGATTTTTTTTCATTTTTCTACTGTCCCATAACATGAACCTCACAAATAAAGTTAAAATCTTATAAGATATAGTTATATACCTCCAGTGTTTGATTTTGCAATGATTTCACTGTTTGTATGTGTTTTTCTATTTGTGTCTGTTTTTGTGCGCATTCAGCAGGGATACGGCTGTTTTCTGATTTTTTTCATTTTTTTACTGTCCCATAACATAAACCTCACAAATAAAGTTAAAATCTTATAAGATATAGTTATATACCTCCAGTTTTTGATTTTGCAATGATTTCACTGTTTGGATGTGTTTTTCTATTTGTCTCTGTTTTTGTGCGCATTCAGCAGGGATATGGCTGTTTTCTGATTTTTTTCATTTTTTTACTGTCCCATAACATAAACCTCACAAATAAAGTTAACATCTCATAAGATATAGTTATCTACCTTCAGTGTTTGATTTTGCAATGATTTCACTGTTTGAATGTGTTTTTCTATTTTTGTCTGTTTTTGTGCGCATTCAGCTGGAATACGACTGTTTTCTGATTTTTTTTTTTATTTTTCTACTGTCCCATAACATAAACCTCACAAATAAAGTTAAAATCTTATAAGATATTCTTCGGTACCCTCAGTGTTTGATTTTGCAATGATTTCACTGTTTGAATGTGTTTTTCTATTTTTGTCTGTTTTTGTGCGCATTCAGCTGGAATACGACTGTTTTCTGATTTTTTTTTCATTTTTCTACTGTCCCATAACATAAACCTCACAAATAAAGTTAAAATCTCATAAGATATAGGTATATATACCTTCAGTGATTGATTTTGCAATGTTTTCACTGTTTGAATGTGTTTTTCTATTTTTGTCTGTTTTTGTGCGCATTCAGCTGGAATACGACTGTTTTCTGATTTTTTTTCATTTTTCTACTGTCCCATAACATAAACCTCACAAATAAAGTTAACATCTAATAAGACATTCTAATGTACCCTCATCGTTCCGCTCGTCTTGGGAGCCCAAACGACAAATGAAGTATTCACACTCCTGCGACCTGTAGAAATGTAGTTCCTCCAAAACTTCCACTCTGGCCAAAGGGTCTAAGACTGTATAGAGTCTGACATGACCTGATTTTCAGTTTTTGGACACAGGACTTTGGGCTTTTTTCCCCCTGGCCAAAAAAAACTGCCAAAAACACAGTCTGTAAAATTCAAACGTAAGAAAGGTGGGAAACTGTCTTTTCTTCAATAATTCCTGAAGGCAATGAGCCCGGATGCTTATTTCTCCGTATGTGTATCAGGGACTCCTGGCTGATCCAGGGTGCCGAGTTTCAGACCTGTGCAACCATTGGAAAGGTCAAATGCAGCCGTTCGGGTGTGTTTTTGTAATAATTCCTAAAGGCATTGCGCCAGGAGTCTGATTTTTCCGTATGTGTATCAGGGATATAGTCTTATCCCGGGTGCAGAGTTTCAGACCTGTGCAACCTTCGGAAAGGTCAATGGTCAGCCGTTCGGGTTTGTTTTTTGTAATAATTCCTAAAGGCATTAAGCCAGGAGTCTGATTTTTCCGTATGTGTATCAGGGACTAAGGCTAATCCAGGGTGCCGAGTTTCAGACCCGTGCAACTTTTGGAAAGGTCAAAGGTCAGCCGTTCGGGTGTGTTTTTTGTAATAATTCCTAAAGGCATTGAGCCAGGAGTCTAATTTTTCCTTATGTGTATCAGGGACTAAGGCTGATCTAGGGTGCCGAGTTTCAGACCGGTGCAACCTTCGGAAAGGTCAATGGTCAGCCGTTCGGGTGTGTTTTTTGTAATAATTCCTAAAGGCATTAAGCCAGGAGTCTGATTTTTCCGTATGTGTATCAGGGACTAAGGCTAATCCAGGGTGCAAAGTTTCAGACCTGTGCAACCTTTGGAAAGGTCAAAGGTCAGCCGTTCGGGTGTGTTTTTTGTAATAATTCCTAAAGGCATTAAGCCAGGAGTCTGATTTTTCCGTATGTGTATCAGGGACTAAGGCTGATCGAGGGTATTTTAATCTTTTTTCTACTGTCCTATAATATGAAGTTAACATCTTATAAGGTATATTGATGTACCCTCAGTGTTTGAATTTATAATGATTTCACTGTTTGGATGTGTGTTTCTATTTGTGTCTGTTTTTGTGCGCATTCAGCTGGATTACGACTGTTTTCTGATTTTTTTTTCATTTTTCTACTGTCCCATAACATAAACCTCACAAATAAAGTTAAAATCTTATAAGATATTCTTCGGTACCCTCAGTGTTTGATTTTGCAATGATTTCACTGTTTGGATGTGTTTTTCTATTTGTCTCTGTTTTTGTGCGCATTCAGCAGGGATACGGCTGTTTTCTGATTTTTTTTCATTTTTCTACTGTCCCATAACATAAACCTCACAAATAAAGTTAACATCTAATAAGACATACTAATGTACCCTCGTCGTTCCGCTCGTCTTGGGAGCCCAAACGACAAATGAAATATTCACACTCCTGCGACCTGTAGAAATGTAGTTCCTCCAAAACTTCCACTCTGGCCAAAGGGTCTAAGACTGTATAGAGTCTGACATGACCTGATTTTCAGTTTTTGGACACAGGACTTTGGGCTTTTTTCCCACGGCCAAAAAAAACTGCCAAAAACACAGTCTGTAAAATTCAAACGTAAGAAAGGTGGGAAACTGTCTTTTCTTCAATAATTCCTGAAGGCAATGAGCCCGGATGCTTATTTCTCCGTATGTGTATCAGGGACTCCTGGCTGATCCAGGGTGCCAGGTTTCAGACCTGTGCAACATTCGGAAAGGTCAAAGGTCAGCCGTTCGGGTGTGTTTTTTGTAATAATTCCTAAAGGCATTGAGCCAGGAGTCTGATTTTTTGGTATGTGTATCAGGGACTAAGGTTAATCTAGGGTGCCGAGTTTCAGACCTGTGTAATTTTCGGAAAGGTCAAAGGTCAGCCGTTTAGGTGTGTTTTTTGTAATAATTCCTAAAGGCATTAAGCCAGGAGTCTGATTTTTCCTTATGTGTATCAGGGACTAAGGCTGATCTAGGGTGCCGAGTTTCAGACCTGTGCAACCTTCGGAAAGGTCAAAGGTCAGCCGTTCGGGTGTGTCTTTTGTAATAATTCCTAAAGGCATTAAGCCAGGAGTCTGATTTTTCCGTATGTGTATCAGGGCCTAAGGCTAATCCAGGGTGCCGAGTTTCAGACCTGTGCAACCTTTGGAAAGGTCAAAGGTCAGCCGTTCGGGATTGTTTTTTGTAATAATTCCTAAAGGCATTAAGCCAGGAGTCTGATTTTTCCGTATGTGTATCAGGGACTAAGGCTAATCCAGGGTGCAAAGTTTCAGACCTGTGCAACCTTTGGAAAGGTCAAAGGTCAGCCGTTCGGGTGTGTTTTTTGTAATAATTCCTAAAGGCATTAAGCCAGGAGTCTGATTTTTCCGTATGTGTATCAGGGACTAAGGCTGATCGAGGGTATTTTAATCTTTTTTCTACTGTCCTATAATATGAAGTTAACATCTTATAAGGTATATTGATGTACCCTCAGTGTTTGAATTTATAATGATTTCACTGTTTGGATGTGTGTTTCTATTTGTCTCTGTTTTTGTGTGCATTCAGCAAGGATACGGCTGTTTTCTGATTTTTTTAATTTTTTTACTGTCCCATAACATAAACCTTACAAATAAAGTTAACATCTCATAAGATATAGTTTTCTACCTTCAGTGTTTGATTTTGCAATGATTTCACTGTTTGAATGTGTTTTTCTATTTTTGTCTGTTTTTGTGCGCATTCAGCTGGAATACGACTGTTTTCTGATTTTTCTTTCATTTTTCTACTGTCCCATAACATAAACCTCACAAATAAAGTTAAAATCTTATAAGATATTCTTCGGTACCCTCAGTGTTTGATTTTGCAATGATTTCACTGTTTGGATGTGTTTTTCTATTTGTCTCTGTTTTTGTGTGCATTCAGCAAGGATACGGCTGTTTTCTGATTTTTTTCATTTTTCTACTGTCCCATAACATAAACCTCACAAATAAAGTTAACATCTCATAAGATATAGTTTTCTACCTTCAGTGTTTGATTTTGCAATGATTTCACTGTTTGAATGTGTTTTTCTATTTTTGTCTGTTTTTGAGCGCATTCAGCTGGAATACGACTGTTTTCTGATTTTTCTTTAATTTTTCTACTGTCCCATAACATAAACCTCACAAATAAAGTTAAAATCTTATAAGATATTCTTCGGTACCCTCAGTGTTTGATTTTGCAATGATTTCACTGTTTGGATGTGTTTTTCTATTTGTCTCTGTTTTTGTGCGCATTCAGCAGGGATACGGCTGTTTTCTGATTTTTTTTCATTTTTCTACTGTCCCATAACATAAACCTCACAAATAAAGTTAACATCTAATAAGACATACTAATGTACCCTCGTCGTTCCGCTCGTCTTGGGAGCCCAAACGACAAATGAAATATTCACACTCCTGCGACCTGTAGAAATGTAGTTCCTCCAAAACTTCCACTCTGGCCAAAGGGTCTAAGACTGTATAGAGTCTGACATGACCTGATTTTCAGTTTTTGGACACAGGACTTTGGGCTTTTTTCCCACGGCCAAAAAAAAAACTGCCAAAAACACAGTCTGTAAAATTCAAACATAAGAAAGGTGGGAAACTGTCTTTTCTTCAATAATTCCTAAAGGCAATGAGCCCGGATGCTGATTTCTCCGTATGTGTATCAGGGACTCCTGGCTGATCCAGGGTGCCGAGTTTCAGACCTGTGCAACCTTCGGAAAGGTCAAAGGTCAGCCGTTCGGGTGTGTTTCTTGTAATAATTCCTAAAGGCATTGAGCCAGGAGTCTGATTTTTCCGTATGTGTATCAGGGATTCAGGCTTATCCCGGGTGCCAAGTTTCAGACCTGTGCAACCTTTGGAAAGGTCAAAGGTCAGCCGTTCGGGTGTGTTTTTTGTAATAATTCCTAAAGGCATTGAGCCAGGAGTCTAATTTTTCCGTATGTGTATCAGGGATTCAGGCTTATCCCGGGTGCAGAGTTTCAGACCTGTGCAACCTTCGGAAAGGTCAAAGGTCAGCCGTTCGGGTGTGTTTTTTGTAATAATTCCTAAAGGCATTAAGCCAGGAGTCTGATTTTTCCGTATGTGTATCAGGGACTAAGGCTAATCCAGGGTGCCGAGTTTCAGACCTGTGCAACCTTCGGAAAGGTCAATGGTCAGCCGTTCGGGTGTGTTTTTTGTAATAATTCCTAAAGGCATTAAGCCAGGAGTCTGATTTTTCCGTATGTGTATCAGGGACTAAGGCTAATCCAGGGTGCCGAGTTTCAGACCTGTGCAACCTTTGGAAAGGTCAAAGGTCAGCCGTTCGGGTGTGTTTTTTGTAATAATTACTAAAGGGATTAAGCCAGGAGTCTGATTTTTCCGTATGTGTATCAGGGACTAAGGCTGATAGAGGGTATTTTAATCTTTTTTCTACTGTCCTATAATATGAAATTAACATCTTATAAGGTATATTGATGTACCCTCAGTGTTTGAATTTATAAGGATTTAACTGTTTGGATGTGTTTTTCTATTTGTGTCTGTTTTTGTGCGCATTCAGCTGGAATACGAGTGTTTTCTGATTTTTTTTCATTTTTCTACTGTCCCATAACATAAACCTCACAAATAAAGTTAAAATCTTATAGGATATAGTTATATACCTCCAGTGTTTGATTTTGCAATGATTTCACTGTTTGAATGTGTTTTTCTATTTTTGTCTGTTTTTGTGCGCATTCAGCTGGATTACGACTGTTTTCTGATTTTTTTTTCATTTTTCTACTGTCCCATAACATAAACCTCACAAATAAAGTTAAAATCTTATAAGATATTCTTCGGTACCCTCAGTGTTTGATTTTGCAATGATTTCACTGTTTGGATGTGTTTTTCTATTTGTCTCTGTTTTTGTGCGCATTCAGCAGGGATACGGCTGTTTTCTGATTTTTTTTCATTTTTCTACTGTCCCATAACATAAACCTCACAAATAAAGTTAACATCTAATAAGACATACTAATGTACCCTCATCGTTCCGCTCGTCTTGGGAGCCCAAACGACAAATGAAATATTCACACTCCTGCGACCTGTAGAAATGTAGTTCCTCCAAAACTTCCACTCTGGCCAAAGGGTCTAAGACTGTATAGAGTCTGACATGACCTGATTTTCAGTTTTTGGACACAGGACTTTGGGCTTTTTTCCCCCTGGCCAAAAAAAACTGCCAAAAACACAGTCTGTAAAATTCAAACGTAAGAAAGGTGGGAAACTGTCTTTTCTTCAATAATTTCTAAAGGCAATGAGCCCGGATGCTGATTTCTCCGTATGTGTATCAGGGACTCCTGGCTGATCCAGGGTGCCGAGTTTCAGACCTGTGCAACCTTCGGAAAGGTCAAAGGTCAGCCGTTCGGGTGTGTTTTTTGTAATAATTCCTAAAGGCATTGAGCCAGGAGTCCGATTTTTCCGTATGTGTATCAGGGACTAAGGCTGATGCAGGGTGCCAAGTTTCAGACCTGTGCAACCTTCGGAAAGGTCAATGGTCAGCCTTTCGGGTGTGTTTTTTGTAATAATTCCTAAAGGCATTAAGCCAGGAGTCTGATTTTTCCGTATGTATATCAGGGACTAAGGCTGATCGAGGGTATTTTAATCTTTTTTCTACTGTCCTATAATATGAAGTTAACATCTTATAAGGTATATTGATGTACCCTTAGTGTTTGAATTTATAATGATTTCACTGTTTGGATGTGTGTTTCTATTTGTCTCTGTTTTTGTGTGCATTCAGCAAGGATACGGCTGTTTTCTGATTTTTTTAATTTTTTTACTGTCCCATAACATAAACCTTACAAATAAAGTTAACATCTCATAAGATATAGTTTTCTACCTTCAGTGTTTGATTTTGCAATGATTTCACTGTTTGAATGTGTTTTTCTATTTTTGTCTGTTTTTGTGCGCATTCAGCTGGAATACGACTGTTTTCTGATTTTTCTTTCATTTTTCTACTGTCCCATAACATAAACCTCACAAATAAAGTTAAAATCTTATAAGATATTCTTCGGTACCCTCAGTGTTTGATTTTGCAATGATTTCACTGTTTGGATGTGTTTTTCTATTTGTCTCTGTTTTTGTGTGCATTCAGCAAGGATACGGCTGTTTTCTGATTTTTTTCATTTCTCTACTGTCCCATAACATAAACCTCACAAATAAAGTTAACATCTCATAAGATATAGTTTTCTACCTTCAGTGTTTGATTTTGCAATGATTTCACTGTTTGAATGTGTTTTTCTATTTTTGTCTGTTTTTGAGCGCATTCAGCTGGAATACGACTGTTTTCTGATTTTTCTTTCATTTTTCTACTGTCCCATAACATAAACCTCACAAATAAAGTTAAAATCTTATAAGATATTCTTCGGTACCCTCAGTGTTTGATTTTGCAATGATTTCACTGTTTGGATGTGTTTTTCTATTTGTCTCTGTTTTTGTGCGCATTCAGCAGGGATACGGCTGTTTTCTGATTTTTTTTCATTTTTCTACTGTCCCATAACATAAACCTCACAAATAAACTTAACATCTAATAAGACATACTAATGTACCCCCGTCGTTCCGCTCGTCTTGGTAGCCCAAACGACAAATGAAATATTCACACTCCTGCGACCTGTAGAAATGTAGTTCCTCCAAAACTTCCACTCTGGCCAAAGGGTCTAAGACTGTATAGAGTCTGACATGACCTGATTTTCAGTTTTTGGACACAGGACTTTGGGCTTTTTTCCCACGGCCAAAAAAAAAACTGCCAAAAACACAGTCTGTAAAATTCAAACATAAGAAAGGTGGGAAACTGTCTTTTCTTCAATAATTTCTAAAGGCAATGAGCCCGGATGCTGATTTCTCCGTATGTGTATCAGGGACTCCTGGCGGATCCAGGGTGCCGAGTTTCAGACCTGTGCAACCTTCGGAAAGGTCAAAGGTCAGCCGTTCGGGTGTGTTTTTTGTAATAATTCCTAAAGGCATTGAGCCAGGAGTCTGATTTTTCCGTATGTGTATCAGGGACTAAGGCTGATGCAGGGTGCCAAGTTTCAGACCTGTGCAACCTTCGGAAAGGTCAATGGTCAGCCTTTCGGGTGTGTTTTTTGTAATAATTCCTAAAGGCATTGAGTCAGGAGTCTGATTTTTCCGTATGTATATCAGGGACTAAAGCTGATCGAGGGTATTTTAATCTTTCATGTACTGTCCTATAATATGAAGTTAACATCTTATAAGGTATATTGATGTACCCTCAGTGTTTGAATGTATAATGATTTCACTGTTTGGATGTGTTTTTCTATTTGTGTCTGTTTTTGTGCGCATTCAGCAGGGATACGGCTGTTTTCTGATTTTTTTCATTTTTCTACTGTCCCATAACATAAACCTCACAAATAAAGGTAAAATCTTATAAGATATAGTTATATACCTCCAGTGTTTGATTTTGCAATGATTTCACTGTTTGTATGTGTTTTTCTATTTGTCTCTGTTTTTGTGTGCATTCAGCAGAGATATGGCTGTTTTCTGATTTTTTTCATTTTTTTATTGTCCCATAACATAAACCTCACAAATAAAGTTAACATCTCATAAGATATAGTTATCTACCTTCAGTGTTTGATTTTGCAATGATTTCACTGTTTGAATGTGTTTTTCTATTTTTGTCTGTTTTTGTGCGTATTCAGCTGGAATACGACTGTTTTCTGATTTTTTTTTCATTCTTCTACTTTCCCATAACATAAACCTCACAAATAAAGTTTAAATCTTATAAGATATTCTTCGGTACCCTCAGTGTTTGATTTTGCAATGATTTCACTGTTTGGATGTTTTTTTCTATTTGTCTCTGTTTTTGTGCGCATTCAGCAGGGATACGGCTGTTTTCTGATTTTTTTTCATTTTTCTACTGTCCCATAACATAAACCTCACAAATAAAGTTAACATCTAATAAGACATACTAATGTACCCTCGTCGTTCCTCTCGTCTTGGGAGCCCAAACGACAAATGAAATATTCACACTCCTGCGACCTGTAGAAATGTAGTTCCTCCAAAACTTCCACTCTGGCCAAAGGGTCTAAGACTGTATAGAGTCTGACATGACCTGATTTTCAGTTTTTGGACACAGGACTTTGGGCTTTTTTCCCCCTGGCCAAAAAAAACTGCCAAAAACACAGTCTGTAAAATTCAAACGTAAGAAAGGTGGGAAACTGTCTTTTCTTCAATAATTCCTGAAGGCAATGAGCCCGGATGCTTATTTCTCCGTATGTGTATCAGGGACTCCTGGCTGATCCAGGGTGCCAGGTTTCAGACCTGTGCAACCTTCGGAAAGGTCAAAGGTCAGCCGTTCGGGTGTGTTTTTTGTAATAATTCCTAAAGGCATTGAGCCAGGAGTCTGATTTCTTGGTATGTGTATCAGGGACTAAGGTTAATCTAGGGTGCCGAGTTTCAGACCTGTGTAACCTTCGGAAAGGTCAAAGGTCAGCCGTTTAGGTGTGTTTTTTGTAATAATTCCTAAAGGCATTAAGCCAGGAGTCTGATTTTTCCTTATGTGTATCAGGGACTAAGGCTGATCTAGGGTGCCGAGTTTCAGACCTGTGCAACCTTCGGAAAGGTCAAAGGTCAGCCGTTCGGGTGTGTCTTTTGTAATAATTCCTAAAGGCATTAAGCCAGGAGTCTGATTTTTCCGTATGTGTATCAGGGACTAAGGCTAATCCAGGGTGCCGAGTTTCAGACCTGTGCAACCTTTGGAAAGGTCAAAGGTCAACCGTTCGGGATTGTTTTTTGTAATAATTCCTAAAGGCATTAAGCCAGGAGTCTGATTTTTCCGTATGTGTATCAGGGACTAAGGCTGATCGAGGGTATTTTAATCTTTTTTCTACTGTCCTATAATATGAAGTTAACATCTTATAAGGTATATTGATGTACCCTCAGTGTTTGAATTTATAATGATTTCACTGTTTGGATGTGTTTTTCTATTTGTCTCTGTTTTTGTGTGCATTCAGCAAGGAAACGGCTGTTTTCTGATTTTTTAAATTTTTTTACTGTCCCATAACATAAACCTCACAAATGAAGTTAACATCTCATAAGATATAGTTTTCTACCTTCAGTGTTTGATTTTGCAATGATTTCACTGTTTGAATGTGTTTTTCTATTTTTGTCTGTTTTTGTGCGCATTCAGCTGGAATACGACTGTTTTCTGATTTTTCTTTCATTTTTCTACTGTCCCATAACATAAACCTCACAAATAAAGTTAAAATCTTATAAGATATTCTTCGGTACCCTCAGTGTTTGATTTTGCAATGATTTCACTGTTTGGATGTGTTTTTCTATTTGTCTCTGTTTTTGTGCGCATTCAGCAGGGATACGGCTGTTTTCTGATTTTTTTTCATTTTTCTACTGTCCCATAACATAAACCTCACAAATAAACTTAACATCTAATAAGACATACTAATGTACCCTCGTCGTTCCGCTCGTCTTGGGAGCCCAAACGACAAATGAAATATTCACACTCCTGCGACCTGTAGAAATGTAGTTCCTCCAAAACTTCCACTCTGGCCAAAGGGTCTAAGACTGTATAGAGTCTGACATGACCTGATTTTCAGTTTTTGGACACAGGACTTTGGGCTTTTTTCCCACGGCCAAAAAAAACTGCCAAAAACACAGTCTGTAAAATTCAAACGTAAGAAAGGTGGGAAACTGTCTTTTCTTCAATAATTCCTAAAGGCAATGAGCCCGGATGCTGATTTCTCCGTATGTGTATCAGGGACTCCTGGCTGATCCAGGGTGCCGAGTTTCAGACCTGTGCAACCTTCGGAAAGGTCAAAGGTCAGCCGTTCGGGTGTGTTTCTTGTAATAATTCCTAAAGGCATTGAGCCAGGAGTCTGATTTTTCCGTATGTGTATCAGGGATTTAGGCTTATCCCGGGTGCAGAGTTTCAGACCTGTGCAACCTTCGGAAAGGTCAATGGTCAGCCGTTCGGGTTTGTTTTTTGTAATAATTCCTAAAGGCATTAAGCCAGGAGTCTGATTTTTCCGTATGTGTATCAGGGACTAAGGCTAATCCAGGGTGCCGAGTTTCAGACCCGTGCAACTTTTGGAAAGGTCAAAGGTCAGCCGTTCGGGTGTGTTTTTTGTAATAATTCCTAAAGGCATTGAGCCAGGAGTCTAATTTTTCCTTATGTGTATCAGGGACTAAGGCTGATCTAGGGTGCCGAGTTTCAGACCGGTGCAACCTTCAGAAAGGTCAAAGGTCAGCCGTTCGGGTGTGTTTTTTGTAATAATTCCTAAAGGCATTAAGCCAGGAGTCTGATTTTTCCGTATGTGTATTAGGGACTAAGGCTAATCCAGGGTGCCGAGTTTCAGACCCGTGCAACTTTTGGAAAGGTCAAAGGTCAGCCGTTCGAGTGTGTTTTTTGTAATAATTCCTAAAGGCATTGAGCCAGGAGTCTAATTTTTCCTTATGTGTATCAGGGACTAAGGCTGATCTAGGGTGCCGAGTTTCAGACCTGTGCAACCTTCGGAAAGGTCAAAGGTCAGCCGTTCGGGTGTGTTTTTTGTAATAATTCCTAAAGGCATTAAGCCAGGAGTCTGATTTTTCCGTATGTGTATCAGGGACTAAGGCTGATTGAGGGTATTTTAATCTTTTTTCTACTGTCCTATAATATGAAGTTAACATCTTATAAGGTATATTGATGTACCCTCAGTGTTTGAATTTATAATGATTTCACTGTTTGGATGTGTTTTTCTATTTGTGTCTGTTTTTGTGCGCATTCAGCTGGAATACGGCTGTTTTCTGATTTTTTTTCATTTTTCTACTGTCCCATAACATAAACCTCACAAATAAAGTTCAAATCTTATAAGATATTCTTCAGTACCCTCAGTGTTTGATTTTGCAATGATTTCACTGTTTGGATGTGTTTTTCTATTTGTCTCTGTTTTTGTGTGCATTCAGCAAGGATACGGCTGTTTTCTGATTTTTTTCATTTTTTTACTGTCCCATAACATAAACCTCACAAATAAAGTTAACATCTCATAAGATATAGTTATCTACCTTCAGTGTTTGATTTTGCAATGATTTCACTGTTTGAATGTGTTTTTCTATTTTTGTCTGTTTTTGTGCGCATTCAGCTGGAATACGACTGTTTTCTGATTTTTTTTTCATTTTTCTACTGTCCCATAACATAAACCTCACAAATAAAGTTAAAATCTTATAAGATATTCTTCGGTACCCTCAGTGTTTGATTTTGCAATGATTTCACTGTTTGGATTTGTTTTTCTATTTGTCTCTGTTTTTGTGTGCATTCAGCAGGGATACGGCTGTTTTCTGATTTTTTTTCATTTTTCTACTGTCCCATAACATAAACCTCACAAATAAACTTAACATCTAATAAGACATACTAATGTACCCTCGTCGTTCCGCTCGTCTTGGGAGCCCAAACGACAAATGAAATATTCACACTCCTGCGACCTGTAGAAATGTAGTTCCTCCAAAACTTCCACTCTGGCCAAAGGGTCTAAGACTGTATAGAGTCTGACATGACCTGATTTTCAGTTTTTGGACACAGGACTTTGGGCTTTTTTCCCCCTGGCCAAAAAAAACTGCCAAAAACACAGTCTGTAAAATTCAAACGTAAGAAAGGTGGGAAACTGTCTTTTCTTCAATAATTCCTAAAGGCAATGAGCCCGGATGCTGATTTCTCCGTATGTGTATCAGGGACTCCTGGCTGATCCAGGGTGCCGAGTTTCAGACCTGTTCAACCTTCGGAAAGGTCAAAGGTCAGCCGTTCGGGTGTGTCTTTTGTAATAATTCCTAAAGGCATTAAGCCAGGAGTCTGATTTTTCCGTATGTGTATCAGGGATTTAGGCTTATCCCGGGTGCAGAGTTTCAGACCTGTGCAACCTTCGGAAAGGTCAATGGTCAGCCGTTCGGGTTTGTTTTTTGTAATAATTCCTAAAGGCATTAAGCCAGGAGTCTGATTTTTCCGTATGTGTATCAGGGACTAAGGCTCATCCAGGGTGCCGAGTTTCAGACCCGTGCAACTTTTGGAAAGGTCAAAGGTCAGCCGTTCGAGTGTGTTTTTTGTAATAATTCCTAAAGGCATTGAGCCAGGAGTCTAATTTTTCCTTATGTGTATCAGGGACTAAGGCTGATCTAGGGTGCCGAGTTTCAGACCTGTGCAACCTTCGGAAAGGTCAAAGGTCAGCCGTTCGGGTGTGTTTTTTGTAATAATTCCTAAAGGCATTAAGCCAGGAGTCTGATTTTTCCGTATGTGTATCAGGGACTAAGGCTAATCCAGGGTGCCGAGTTTCAGACCTGTGCAACCTTTGGAAAGGTCAAATGTCAGCCGTTCGGGATTGTTTTTTGTAATAATTCCTAAAGGCATTAAGCCAGGAGTCTGATTTTTCCGTATGTGTATCAGGGACTAAGGCTGATTGAGGGTATTTTAATCTTTTTTCTACTGTCCTATAATATGAAGTTAACATCTTATAAGGTATATTGATGTACCCTCAGTGTTTGAATTTATAATGATTTCACTGTTTGGATGTGTTTTTCTATTTGTGTCTGTTTTTGTGCGCATTCAGCTGGAATACGGCTGTTTTCTGATTTTTTTTCATTTTTCTACTGTCCCATAACATAAACCTCACAAATAAAGTTCAAATCTTATAAGATATTCTTCGGTACCCTCAGTGTTTGATTTTGCAATGATTTCACTGTTTGGATGTGTTTTTCTATTTGTCTCTGTTTTTGTGTGCATTCAGCAAGGATACGGCTGTTTTCTGATTTTTTTCATTTTTTTACTGTCCCATAACATAAACCTCACAAATAAAGTTAACATCTCATAGGATATAGTTATCTACCTTCAGTGTTTGATTTTGCAATGATTTCACTGTTTGAATGTGTTTTTCTATTTTTGTCTGTTTTTGTGCGCATTCAGCTGGAATACGACTGTTTTCTGATTTTTTTTTTCATTTTTCTACTGTCCCATAACATAAACCTCACAAATAAAGTTAAAATCTTATAAGATATTCTTCGGTACCCACAGTGTTTGATTTTGCAATGATTTCACTGTTTGGATGTGTTTTTCTATTTGTCTCTGTTTTTGTGCGCATTCAGCAGGGATACGGCTGTTTTCTGATTTTTTTTCATTTTTCTACTGTCCCATAACATAAACCTCACAAATAAACTTAACATCTAATAAGACATACTAATGTACCCTCGTCGTTCGGCTCGTCTTGGGAGCCCAAACGACAAATGAAATATTCACACTCCTGCGACCTGTAGAAATGTAGTTCCTCCAAAACTTCCACTCTGGCCAAAGGGTCTAAGACTGTATAGAGTCTGACATGACCTGATTTTCAGTTTTTGGACACAGGACTTTGGGATTTTTTCCCACGGCCAAAAAAAACTGCCAAAAACACAGTCTGTAAAATTCAAACGTAAGAAAGGTGGGAAACTGCCTTTTCTTCAATAATTCCTAAAGGCAATGAGCCCGGATGCTGATTTCTCCGTATGTGTATCAGGGACTCCTGGCTGATCCAGGGTGCCGAGTTTCAGACCTGTTCAACCTTCGGAAAGGTCAAAGGTCAGCCGTTCGGGTGTGTTTCTTGTAATAATTCCTAAAGGCATTGAGCCAGGAGTCTGATTTTTCCGTATGTGTATCAGGGATTTAGGCTTATCCCGGGTGCAGAGTTTCAGACCTGTGCAACCTTCGGAAAGGTCAATGGTCAGCCATTCGGGTGTGTTTTTTGTAATAATTCCTAAAGGCATTAAGCCAGGAGTCTGATTTTTCCGTATGTGTATCAGGTACTAAGGCTAATCCAGGGTGCCGAGTTTCAGACCTGTGCAACCTTTGGAAAGGTCAAAGGTCAGCCGTTCGGGTGTGTTTTTTGTAATAATTCCTAAAGGCATTAAGCCAGGAGTCTGATTTTTCCGTATGTGTATCAGGGACTAAGGCTGATCGAGGGTATTTTAATCTTTTTTCTACTGTCCTATAATATGAAGTTAACATCTTATAAGGTATATTGATGTACCCTCAGTGTTTGAATTTATAATGATTTCACTGTTTGGATGTGTTTTTCTATTTGTGTCTGTTTTTGTGCGCATTCAGCTGGAATACGACTGTTTTCTGATTTTTTTTTCATTTTTCTACTGTCCCATAACATAAACCTCACAAATAAAGTTAAAATCTTATAAGATATTCTTCGGTACCCTCAGTGTTTGATTTTGCAATGATTTCACTGTTTGGATGTGTTTTTCTATTTGTCTCTGTTTTTGTGCGCATTCAGCAGGGATATGGCTGTTTTCTGATTTCTTTCATTTTTTTATTGTCCCATAACATAAACCTCACAAATAAAGTTAACATCTCATAAGATATAGTTATATACCTTCAGTGTTTGATTTTGCAATGATTTCACTGTTTGAATGTGTTTTTCTATTTTTGTCTGGTTTTGTGCGCATTCAGCTGGAATACGACTGTTTTCTGATTTTTTTTCATTTTTCTACTGTCCCATAACATAAACCTCACAAATAAAGTTAAAATCTTATAAGATATACTTTGGTACCCTCAGTGTTTGATTTTGCAATGATTTCACTGTGTGAATGTGTTTTTCTATTTTTGTCTGTTTTTGTGCGCATTCAGCTGGAATACGACTGTTTTCTGATTTTTTTTTCATTTTTCTACTGTCCCATAACATAAACCTCACAAATAAAGTTAAAATCTCATAAGATATAGGTATATATACCTTCAGTGATTGATTTTGCAATGATTTCACTGTTTGAATGTGTTTTTCTATTTTTGTCTGTTTTTGTGCGCATTCAGCTGGAATACGACTGTTTTCTGATTTTTTTTCATTTTTCTACTGTCCCATAACATAAACCTCACAAATAAAGTTAACATCTTATAAGATATTCTTCGGTACCCTCAGTGTTTGATTTTGCAATGATTTCACTGTTTGGATGTGTTTTTCTATTTGTCTCTGTTTTTGTGCGCATTCAGCAGGGATACGGCTGTTTTCTGATTTTTTTTCATTTTTCTACTGTCCCATAACATAAACCTCACAAATAAAGTTAACATCTAATAAGACATACTAATGTACCCTCATCGTTCCGCTCGTCTTGGGAGCCCAAACGACAAATGAAATATTCACACTCCTGCGACCTGTAGAAATGTAGTTCCTCCAAAACTTCCACTCTGGCCAAAGGGTCTAAGACTGTATAGAGTCTGACATGACCTGATTTTCAGTTTTTGGACACAGGACTTTGGGCTTTTTTCCCCCTGGCCAAAAAAAACTGCCAAAAACACAGTCTGTAATATTCAAACGTAAGAAAGGTGGGAAACTGTCTTTTCTTCAATAATTCCTGAAGGCAATGAGCCCGGATGCTTATTTCTCCGTATGTGTATCAGGGACTCCTGGCTGATCCAGGGTGCCAGGTTTCAGACCTGTGCAACCTTCGGAAAGGTCAAAGGTCAGCCGTTCGGGTGTGTTTTTTGTAATAATTCCTAAAGGCATTGAGCCAGGAGTCTGATTTTTCCGTATGTGTATCAGGGATTTAGGCTTATCCCGGGTGCAGAGTTTCAGACCTGTGCAACCTTCGGAAAGGTCAATGGTCAGCCGTTCGGGTTTGTTTTTTGTAATAATTCCTAAAGGCATTAAGCCAGGAGTCTGATTTTTCCGTATGTGTATCAGGGACTAAGGCTGATCGAGGGTATTTTAATCTTTTTTCTACTGTCCTATAATATGAAGTTAACATCTTATAAGGTAAAAATCATAAACTACTGATAAAAAATAAGGATTTTATACTTCATCAAAAAATGTTACCCTATTGTTTGTTGCAAAAAGTGAACTTTGACCCTATATTCCTCCAAAACGTATACAGTAAAAGTACTCCATACTACTAGTATATGAAGTAAAAGTGGTACTGAGTTCAGTGAAAGTGAAATCATACACTACTAATACAAATTATGGATTTTAAACTTCATCAAAAACGGATATTCACACAGATCATACAAAACATCTAGCATATGTTTGATTTGATGTAATTATTTTACATGTAATCACTATAATATGATAGGGTTAGGGTTAGTTTTGATAAATTATTTAGCCTTTTTCTTTTTCAGTACATTGTGACTGATGTTGATGAGGTCGAGCTCTTCAGCGTCTGAGGCTGTGTCTTTGACAGTCAGGATGAATTGAGCCCCAAACAAAGTGAAACATTGTGTTTACCTGTAATTTGCACCTGTGTAAACAAAACCAGACTTTTGTTTGGGTTCATGTAGAGGGCAAGTCTTTGAAGTCCCTCAAGATGCCTGTTTTTTTTTTTTACTCAAAGGAGTGAATGTGTGTATGAGCCTCTTTGTAGGTGTAGGTGCCTGTGTATCATGTCGATTTGAACTTGATGTGAGAACAAGAAGTGCCTGGAGTTGCACAGACACACAGACACACACACACACATTTATTCCTAAACCCACATTCACACCATACTATGATATCCCTAAAATACACCCACATCATTTTAGCTTCAGATATTGATTGAATAGTGTGTTATATGATAATGAAAAATGTTGATATTCCCTGACAGTGGAAAATAACTTCACCTACACCAAATTTGAAGCAATTTGCATCAACACAGCCAAAGATATCCTCAAAAAAAAATCCAAAAGCACAAAGAATGCAGAGGATTAATCTGTAATGTTTTTATTACAAAAAATCTTGGAAGCGAACATTTCTGCCATGCATGCATGGTGAAACAAAGGGGCAGTTTATTTCAACTCCTACTGTAGCTTTAAGATAATTATCGACCATCATCACACTCCAACGCAACGTAGTTCCCCACCACAGCAGCAGCGGATTAATATCCAAAACGTGAACAGGTTAGTGTCTGCTCAGCAGGTGAATGAACATGTAATGGAGTTGCAGCATCAGTCGCTGACCAAGGAATTACTGGGGAAGGCTATTGACATGTCACAGGAAGATGCTCAAAAATGTAGAGGTAAGTGAAATTTTACATTATTATAATGAGCTAAACAGCAGGCCATTGCTAAAATGTGTTCGTTAATTACAGTAACTACGTCTTTTCACTCATTGAAAATACATACATACACATGTATTTAAACACACACGCATTAATCGAAATATAGTTAATAATAATATATGCACATGTAAATGTTCCATGCTCTTTTTTTTCTTTTTCGCTTTGCTGTTTTTTGCGAAAGTTTAGTGTTTAAATGCAGTCAGTATCCTATCTCTGAGATGGTGTTGTCTGCGACGTTACACGGGAGCCAGACTTTCTGTCTGAACAGTTCCACTGTGAGAACCGATGTCCTCTCACCCGGACCCGCAGCTGCAAAGCTCCCGTTTTCGCGGAACCGCTTGCTGTGTTTCGGCTGCGTCTTCGGTTGTGAGGACTGTGGGTCACATTGCTGATCTGTTCAGAGAGCTTCGCTGGTGCTGCTGCTGCAGGTATCCTGTCTATTTAACAAGTAGGTGTGAGCACAGAACATATAATACACATAGTTACACTTTCTCAAAAACACCCTAGTCGCACGAACATGACTTTAACTGAACTTGTTCACATATACTTGTTGAAGCAGTCACACACACACACACCCTCACAAATGACCTTGGGTAGGTCACGCACCCACACACATCCTCACAAACGGCCTTGGGTACCATGCACCACTCTCCCTAACTTCTGCCTCCTGTTTTTCATGCTACATTGACGCACACACAAATAAGGCGGCGACTCACCTGAAGACTATATAGGATAACACCCCTAGACATGAGCAGACTCTTCTTGTACACGACATTGATACATGTACTGTACTTGAACTATTCTCCGCACTTTGCAAACTGCGCAATAAATCTGTATAATTCTTACTCCGTCTTCTCCTGGTCCTCCTTTCACCGCATCAACGGACTCGGACAAAAGGCAAACGGCTGTTTGACCTCAACAATTTTTGGGGGCTCGTCCGGGATGTGGTAAGGAGACTATGGAACGAAATTCGGCTTAAAGATTTCTTCACAACGACAGAGACGAGACACGGGCCGGCACGATAAAGAAAGGTGAGCAGAACCTGTTTAAATCAAAATCTGCAGTTTTGAATACTCTAAAAACCGTGTCATGTCCTGAAGTTAGTGAGTAATCTGCAAAACGACGATAAGAATTAATACAAAAAAAAAAAAAAAAACAGACTGAGAGAACAGACTATCCTTGGTTGTGGCAGACCCCACCGGTTTCCTGACGAGGAACCGGAAGCCTGGGAGGCAGCTGGGTTTGAGGCCCGGGGAAGTAAGGATACCCCGAATTCTAAAGTAGTATACTCTACGGAGTAAGGTTGGAGGCCTTTGAGGTTATATACCTCATAAATTCCTAAGAAGTCTGTTTGGGGTTAGAGTCCCCTAAAAGTAGTAAGGTTGGAGGCCTTTGAGGTAATAGACCTCATAAATTCCTAAGAAGTCTGTTTGGGGTTAGAGTCCCCTAAAAGTAGTAAGGTTGGAGGCCTTTGAGGTAATAGACCTCATAAATTCCTAAGAAGTCTGTTTGGGGTTAGAGTCCCCTAAAAGTAGTAAGGTTGGAGGCCTTTGAGGTAATATACCTCATAAATTCCTAAGAAGTCTGTTTGGGGTTAGAGTCCCCTAAAGTAGTATACGTTACAATCTCTTAGTAGAAGGTGTTTTATAATAATGTAAAGGATATGAATGCATGGTTCAAGGTGAATAACGATTTTTCTTTGTGAATTGTATTTGTGTGAGTAGAATAACAGGGATATTGGGTGCGGGAAGAATAAAGTTCTGAGGTGTCTTAGAGGTAATTGGATGCATAAAACGGTGTCTTGACCTACCCGACATAACAGAGGTGATCTGAGCCACGGACAACCTAAACGGTGTCAACAAAAGTGGCATGGGAGGTCAATAGGGTCAGTTGCTCGGGTGAACTCCATACAAACTGACCGGCCGTTAATAAGCCATTACCTCGATAAGCTTGGTTGCTCGGGTGAATTCCATACAAACCGGCTGGCCTCAGAATTAAGCAAGAAAACTAAGCTATGGAAGGAGAATTTGATAGAGAGAAAGATGATGGGGGTTGGGGTCCGGCGTTAGGGGGCTGGAAACCCTTTGAAGCACAACTAGAAAATCTGCTTATAGCAGTAGGATCAGTAGCAGACGAAAAAGACAAAGATAAAAAGAGGTTAGAAATAAGGGAAAAGGTAGAAATGGTGGTGAAACGAAAGGGCAAGAAAATGTCAGACACAGGTCCGTTAGGGGCCTGGCTTTGGGAGAAAGTTAAAGAATGTGAAGTAGAAAGAGACGAGACGACAGAGAAGGGACAAAAAGCAGGAAGGCTGCAGAGATCCAGGATCAAGAAGGAAGCGAAACAACATGAGGAGGGACGACGGGGTTGGTCAGAACTGGTGGTTTTCTGGCAGAGCATGAGACATCTCCACAAGCATCGAGCCAAATCGGGCGGAAAACAGATGGTAATTGCACCTGACACTCCTACATGTCCACCTCCATATGCACCGTCAACACCAGGATTATATCCTACATTATATGTAACTAGTGGTACACTGCAGGTGGGAAGCACAGAGGACACGACCTCGCAGGACAGTGTTAGTAATTCAGGGACACACGAGACCCAACAATCAACACATACGTCTGTCCCAAAATCAGAACCCCCATCGCAGGTTAAAACAGAGAACTCCTGGTTAAAGACTAACCTTTTCGGGAGTGACACATCTTTTACTCCACTCGACCCATTCTCACAGAGGCGAGAAAGAGAGCAGCAGACCCCAGGACTGACAACAACAAGTGCTACGAGAGTACGGGATAGTGAATATCGGGTTCCGCCACAAACACATACGCCTGATCAGACAGGCACAGCCTTATTTAGGGGTAAAGGACAGTGGGAAGGAGAACGGGCGGAAACACCTGTGACTTTTGACTTGCAAGGGGAATGGGAAGAGGGCAATAGATCTACCTCCCCCTCAGAGATAGAACGACTGAGGAGCCAGAGAAAACAACTACTGGACAGTGTTAACAAAGAAATAGAATTAGTAGAAGCATTGACTGGCTCTATAGGACAGAGGGTGCGTCAGCGTCGCACTGAGCAGCGACAACCAGAGCTACAGCATGCATCCGGTAATTATCCGTTGACTTTTGCTCCAGGACACAGAGACAAATACCGGCCATTCGGTATAGGGGACATACAAGCAATAGTGGACAAATTACCACCGGTGGCAGAAGGGGGTAATTTGTGGCTGAGCCAACTAGATTCGCTGACTGCTGGACAGAGACTGGCCTTAGGAGATTTTAGGGCCATCGCTGGGAGATGCATGACGAGGGGAGACATGACGGACATAGAAACACAGGCTCGCACCTACACACAGCCGGACGAACAACCTTTTACTCAGTATAGCACCGCCATAGGGAGAGCTATGAGAGAGAAATATCCGCTACCAAACGCCACTGTCATGCCCAAAATGAGATGGGACCCTAAACAAAACCCTAGGGACTACATTGATAAAGGAAAGGACACCTGGCTTAAATATACAGGGAGTCATCCGGGTAAGGCGGGGTCACAAAGAGAATGGTTCAGACAGGCCATACTGGAGGGGGTGCCGGAGAATGTCAAACTGGCCATGGTTAACAATCCAGACATGCTAGGCAGTGATTCCCATGTCTGGGAAAAACATTTAATACATCATCTGTCCCGTGCCCAAGATAGAGCAGAGAGTGAGCAGGAAGATCTGAAGGGCCTACAGGTCCAGTTGCTAAAATTACAACTGTCAGAAGCCAGGCAGAAAACAAGTGAGAGAAATAAGAAATCACCACAGGAACCAGTCAAGGTCATGGTTGCGGCTGAACAGACGTGCACTCCTGATTTATTTCCGGTCCCACCATGGGTACCGCCCCCACATAGGGGAGGAAGAGGTTACGGACGGGGGCCCATGAGGGGAAGGGGCGGTTACAGAGTCGGAGAAGGAAGGGGCGGTACAGGAAGAGGGCAGCCAGGAGGGGGTGGATGTTTCTACTGTGGGCAACTAGGACACTGGGCTCGTAGTTGCCCCCTCTACATGAATGAACCATGGAGTGGGCGGGGGCGAGCAATGGGGAGAGGATATCCGACTCCCTCGCCTACAGGAAGAGCTGGATTTAATACCACAGGTCCAGGCAGAGCAGACGAGCACCCACCGGGGCAGGGACAGTACCCACAGTGGGAGGACTGGGAAGGACCTAGTCAACAGTGACACACCCCAGGGAGCCACTCAGACAACATCACCACGGCAGAACCAATGTTGTCTGTGCAAATTGAAACGAACCAAATGCCTTTCTTAGTAGATACAGGGGCCACATGTTCCACGTTAAAAGTTGTGCCGCCCGGTTCTTTATCAACCAGGAACATTACACTCATGGGCTTCTCTGGGGAGAAACAAACACTGCCGATTACCAAACCCCTGGTGACCCAGGTGGGAAAACAAACTGTCACACATCCTTTCGTACATTCTCCGACTGTCCCAATGAACTTACTGGGGAGGGATCTCCTCATTAAGCTGGGAGTGACCATCCTCTGTAGTGCCGAAGGTCTGATTGTCACCATGCCAGACGGAACGTACCTGCCATGTGTGGGAGAACCCACTACTGGACAATATTTACTCCAGCCGGTGAATGAACAATATGCTGACATTTATTGGGGCCTGTTACAGCCTGACACACCGGAGCAGGGTGGTATCCTCTCGGCTTACCTCCAGTGGAAACCCTGGATCTCCCTTCTCGAACCGTACACCTCACCTCCGGATCCCCCACACGTGACACTCTTCTATGACAGATTACAAACCGATTGGTATCAGGAACAGTTTCAGGAACTATTGGAAGGGCGCGATTGGCAAATTATTACACAAAACATTTATGTAGCACCGGAGGGCGTAGCAGCAGCTGTCAACCTGACCTCTGAGCAGATTCCCTGGTACATGATGGCAGACGATGCGGCCCCACATGTCTCATTAGCATTACATCCAAAGCATCAGGCTAGAGAATTGGGCAGCATTGTAAAAAGGGCGCTCCTGCAGTCAGATTGGGTGCAAACACAAATACCACAAGTTCAGTATTCCGCTAAAGCTCAAACGTAACGCATACAGATATCTGGGACAGATAAGATCACTTTAGAGCACACACAAGTTTCCAGACATCATGGTCGTGAACGCACGGACCACACGGAGGCAGCTGCTCTAATTGACGGCCTCCCTGAACATTTATGGGCACAGGGCCCGACGGATGTCGGACTGGTTCAGTACGCACCTGTCACGTTTCAGGTGCAGGAAGGGCCACCTCTTTGGATTAGACAGTACCCTCACAAACCCCAGGCAGAACATGGAATCACTGAAACTATTACAGGTCGTTTTGGAAATGTCTTGTTCAAATTGGAACACACCCATTTTGCCAGTAGAAAAGAAGGGTACGGGAAAATATCGCATGGCACATGATCTTAGAGCAATTAATGACATTCTCCGTACCCCTACGGTCCCTGTTCCAAATCCTTACGTGGCATTAACCAACCTAGATCCCTTGCATCAGTGGTTTACATGTATAGACCTAGCCAACGCATTTTTCTGTCTTCCGCTGGCAGAGGAATGCCGAGACATTTTCTCTTTTACGTTTCAGGGACGTCAACTTCGATATACAAGACTCCCACAAGGGTTCGCGCTCTCACCTGGCATTTTTAACCAAGTACTTAAAGACCTACTGAGTGACTGCCCCTTACCTGACAAAGTGACTCTGGTTCAATATGTCGACGACTTGCTCTTAGCTGCCCCAACTGCTGCCTTATGTCTACAAGCCACACAAAATGTGCTCTCACATTTGGCTGGGACGGGTTTTAAAGTAAGCAAGGCCAAACTTCAGGTAGCCAGGAAACAGGTTTCGTTTTTGGGGAGACAAATATCACAGAAAGGAACCGGACTGTCACCTGCACACAAGTCCGACATGTTGTCGTTTCTGGGACTGACTGGTTATAGTAGGGCTTACATAGCAAACTATACTGGCCTGACCAGACCTCTGCATGACTTAGTGAAAGAGCAGGGCATGCGCAATCTCACAGCAACTTTGACCTGGACGCAAGCTGCGGAAGAAGCTTTTATTACCCTTAAGCAGTCACTCTCCACAGCTGCCGACTTAGCTATACCTGACTACAGCTTACCATTTTGCCTGGATGTCTCTGGAACAGACCTTTGCTCTAACGGCGTACTGTTCCAGAGAAAAGGGGGAGACAGGGTAATACTGATGTATGTTAGCGCACTGCTAGATGACATGGAAAAACGACATCATCAATGCACACAACACGCAGCGGGAATAGCCAAGCTCATTCAGAAAACTGCACACATTGTCATGGGACATCAATTACAGATTTTGACCACACACAGTGTCGTTGCATATGTAAATTCACAAACATTTACATTAACAGCACTGAGACAGAGACGACTGAGCAGAATCCTCGAAGCTCCAAATTTGACCTTCACCCATGAAGGCATAAATATGGCAGACCAGATTGGGTCAGGAGAGCCGCATGAATGTACGGACAGAATACATAAGGACGAAAAAATCAGACCTGACTTACAAGCTGAACAGATAGCGGGGGCTAGAGACCTGTACACTGACGGATGTTGTTTCAGACATGACCAGAAGGGACTGAAAGCCGCCTATGCGGTGGTGGAAGACGTACAAGGGAAGCTGATCACAAGACAAGCAGAGGCAGTACAGGGACAGCAATCTGCACAAAGAGCAGAGGTGTTAGCTGTAATAGCAGCACTAAAAATAGGTCAGGGACAGGAAGTCAACATCTATACAGACTCAGCTTATGCGGCAGGAGCGGTACATGTGGAACTGAAACAGTGGTTAAGAGCAGGGTTCCTAACCGCAACCAACAAACCAATCAAACATGAGACTGAGATGAGAGACCTAGCAGAAGCATTATTGCTCCCCAGCAGGGTGGCAGTTATTAAATGTAAGGGCCACGACAAAGCTAACACCCATATCAGACGAGGCAATGACGCAGCAGACAAAGCAGCTAAAGAAGCAGCAGGATATGAGGTGAGAGCTATTTTGATGTGTTCAGAGGGAGAAGAGACTCCAGACATGAGCATATTAATAGCAGGACAGGCAGCTGCATCACCACAGGAGAAAACATTATGGAAAGCAAGGGGGGCAACAGAAGTACAGGGACTTTGGAGAGGCCCGGATGGCCGACCAATATTGCCCCCGGGCGCTAGGCAAACAGCTTTGGCGGAAGCACATGGAGTGGGACATGCGGGGGTTGCTCAAATGATGAAAAATCTGGAGCACTGGTGGCATCCCTTTCTAAAAGACATGGCTAAACATTGGGTCAGCTCATGTAACAGCTGTATACAGTACAATGTCAGACCAACAGTGAAACCACACCCTGGACGTTACCCATTGGAGGTAAAAGCAGGGAAAGAGATCATTATAGACTATACAGACATGATCACAGTGGTGCGAGGGTACAGGTATGTTTTGATGTGTGTGGATGCGTACACAGGGTGGCCAGAGGCGTGGCCAACAAAGAAAGAAGATGGTAAGTCGGTGATAAAGTTCCTGATTAATCATTACATTCCTAGGCATGGGTTTCCGGAGAGAATCAGATCAGATAATGGCACTCATTTTAAAAATCAAGATCTGCAACAAGTTGAAGCAATGTTGGGGTTGACACATAGGTTTGGCACTGTGTATCACCCTCAATCACAAGGAAAAGTGGAACGAATGAATCAGACGGTTAAGACCAAATTGGCTAAAATCTGTGCACAGACCAAACTGAATTGGGTAGATGCATTACCACTTGCCTTAATGTCGATCCGGAGCTCAGTCGACCAATCTACCAGGTTTACTCCACACGAACTCCAAACAGGAAGGGCATTTCCAGGTCCCCAATCAAAGCTGCCGGTCACAAAAACGGATGACCAAAATCTAACCAACCGAGAGTATTTCCATGAACTTCAAAGTCTCGTTACAGCATTTGCAAAACAGGTGACGGACAGCAGAGGAGAGACCCAGACCACATCACCTCCTGAAGCTGAGTGGGTGCTGCTAAGGGTCATCAAAAGGAAGTGGGCCGAACCACGTTGGACGGGGCCGTTCCAGGTGACTGAGAGGACATCACATGCAGTCCGCCTGAAAGGCAAAGGCGACACTTGGTTTCATTGGAGCCAGTGCGCCGCAGCAGAAGAACCCCAGCACTCATTGGCTGAAATACATCAAGCGCTGAAAGAATCGTGTACTGTATCGGCGGATACAGGTGAAAAGACCACCGACCAACAAGGGGCAGAATAATCCCCTGGTGGCACTAGAGGACAGGGTAGTACACCCGAGCTCTATAAATTCTTTCCAACATCACACGGCATCCGGTCCGCGCACCTGAAAAGGGGGTAGGGTGAAATCAGCGCCTCCCTCCGACAAGTAGTGTGCCAAACTACCAGCTCATCCTGATGACGTCGTGCCAACTCAATTTCTTTATTGTACTGATTGTCATACTCATAATAACTTTTGCTGGTGCTCTACTTAAGCTTGCTCTTACAGGGCACACCCGATTGTAAAATGTTATTGTTTGGAAGGTGGAGGCCATTACTGTGTGATGTTTTCTTGTTTTTTCTTGTTTTATCGAGCTCTTTTGTAGAGCTCGAAAGGGGGAATTGTGAGCACAGAACATATAATACACATAGTTACACTTTCTCAAAAACACCCTAGTCGCACGAACATGACTTTAACTGAACTTGTTCACATATACTTGTTGAAGCAGTCACACACACACACACCCTCACAAATGACCTTGGGTAGGTCACGCACCCACACACATCCTCACAAACGGCCTTGGGTACCATGCACCACTCTCCCTAACTTCTGCCTCCTGTTTTTCATGCTACATTGACGCACACACAAATAAGGCGGCGACTCACCTGAAGACTATATAGGATAACACCCCTAGACATGAGCAGACTCTTCTTGTACACGACATTGATACATGTACTGTACTTGAACTATTCTCCGCACTTTGCAAACTGCGCAATAAATCTGTATAATTCTTACTCCGTCTTCTCCTGGTCCTCCTTTCACCGCATCAACGGACTCGGACAAAAGGCAAACGGCTGTTTGACCTCAACATAGGCTATACACTAAATCTATCCCTCTATTCTTAAAAATTAGGTCCACTCTGAATGTTGATACAGTGTGGGTGTTGTAATTATTATTTTTTTTTTATGACAGTCTTTTCCATTCTTACAACGCACAGTTAACGTGACTGGATTCTGCTTCATCCGGGGAAAGAGGTTGACCCTCAGGCTTTGGACACCTACAGTATTTAGTTGATGACAAACTGTTTCCTTAACCCTCAGGCTGCATTATGATTCATTTCCACTGTGTTAGTGCATATGGCACACTTTCTTGTAAGAAGGTCTCTTGGCAAATTGGAATTCAAATGAAAACATTTTATTAATAGATCAATAGAACACTGAACATTGTTTTCACCATACACTTGAGTATATGGCAGGAATGTTCACTCCCAAGAATTGTTGTCATAAAAGATTAATACTTTTGTCCTGCATCAGTCCTCCTCAAAACCACCAAATATTCAATTATTTCCATATTACAAATGTCCTCTTTTCAAATTAAGAGGGGAGGGAGTACATGTTTTATCTGATGCTACACAAAACTAACAATGCTTCAAAGTTAATATTGTGGGTAATCTTTGACATATTCAAGACTGATTAAAAAAAAAAAGCCCAGCCACCCAACATTTGTCATGTCTGTTGCCAGTACAACCCATGAAACGCTAATTTGTACTTGTCAGGAAGTCACTGCAGCTCTGACCTTGTAACCTAAATATGTTTCTGCTTCAAAATCACTTTGTTTCATACATGAGGTTAATGTCTGGCAGATTATACCAATCTTAGCCAATCTTCATCACTAAGTTTTATGTTAAATCCTGATTCCCATCTTTTTTTTTTATGTATTTTGTAGCATTTTTTTATATAGTCCCAATATAATTCTAATTGTGGTTTCTTTGTATGCGTTGATTATGATGATCTGGATCACACTATTCACTTCTCAGGAGGGGTCCATCCTGATCTCTTTCATATAGTAGTCTCTAAGTTGCAGGAATCCACAGAATTCATGATTGATTATCTAAATCCTTTTTTTCTGTCATATTTTGGAAACTCTCAAGCTGTCATCTTTCACCAAAACACACCATGCTGTGATTCCCTTGGTTGTCCACTGTTTAAATCCTATATCGTACCTAGTCGGTGTAAAATTGCTATCATATTCAATAAATTAGTGTCTTTCTGTATCTTATATTTTTTTATTATGCTGAACCATATTTTGTATGTGAACATCGTGATTGTGTCTATTTGGTTTTGAATCTTCTTGTATGTTTCTTTATCCCCAATTATATTCTGTACTGGGTTTTCTCCAAACTCTTTTTCTATTTCATTTCACTGTGTCTGGTTTGCACCAACCTACAATATATCTCAATTGGGCCGCATGGTAGTATTCCTTTAATTTTGGAAGTCTCATCCCTCCTTCTTCTTTTGGCAGCTGGAGAGTTTCCAGTCTTATCGTGGGTCTTTTGCCACCCCAACTAAACTTTGATATCATTTTATTCCAGCTCATGAATTGGGATTTGGGGGACCTCTACTGGTAGGGCTTGGAATAGGTATAAGGGTCAGAGTCAGCAAGTCGGCAGCACCCCCGCTTTACCCGCAGGCTGTAGCAGAGAGCCCCCCTTACAGCAACAACTTTGGCTCTTTCTCTCCCACCCCTGAATTCCCCGCTCCAGAGCCTGATGATGATCATGAAACACCTTTTGTAGAGGTAGAGAAAAAGAAAAGAAAAGCTTGTTATAAAATAAATATATATAAATATATATAAATATATATATATATTATAAAATGACGACAAACCCACACCTTAGCTTCCCCCCAAACATTTATGACCTTCCCCAAAGTTTCATGCCCATGGCATCCAATCAAATTCTTTTAGAGCCCAACAAATTAAATTCTTGTTGAAAACTGACTTTGACATATTATGTTGTCAAGAACTGAGACTGAACACAAGTAAAGAGTAAAGGTATCCAGCATGTGGAACAAAGGTCTAAGTGTAATTTCTATTGGCGAAAGTAAAGCTGATGGTGGGATCTTTTTTCTAAAACTGGTGATGTCACTATTATTCGTAAAACGAATGATTTCCTAATTTAATTCCTTGTAGATTGCTCATGTTGGATTGTTTTTACAGAGGAGAAAAAATACGAACGATACACGTGTACACCTCTCATGAGAGAACAAACATTTTTCAACTTTTTAAAAGACTTAAAGAACCGCTATTGGTCGGATACAAATTTATTTTCTGTGGCGACTTTAACACTGTCATCGATGTTAACGACAGAGTGAGCTCTAAAGTCTTGCAACTCAGCTCTGATGGTAATCGCTTGCCTCAATTCAATTCTTATGTAAACTAATTGTGATCTTAACAAGTCCTGGCAAATTAAAGTAGGCACAAGCACCATGACGTCCAATCTGAAGCAGCATCCTGCAATTTGTCTTCTTATGTCATCACTTTTTTTCAAAGGACGTATGTGACAGTTTTTTAAATAAAATACACATAATGGAAATATATTGGTACAAAATCTGAAGGAATTTTTCATCATCTCCAGAAAAGAGCATATTTTGTATTTTATATATGTATTTTTTTTAATACATGTATCAGAAATACTTCCCATCCCTGCTTAGAGACATTACGTGAAGGTTGAAAATTGTGTCGCTTTAAATAAAACCCATAACATGAGAAAATAAATTGAAGCACAATATATAATGATTATGTATAGAAAATGCACTCTGATTTTCGCAGTTGAAGCACAAGAATCTGGATCTTTACAAAACAAATGTTATCTATCCGCAATTCCTATACTCCTATTCCAAATATGTTTGTGATTTAAACAGCATTTGTCTAGTGTAACATTAGTGATACTTTTGCAGTAGTATATTTATTGTGAGACACAATTATAATTTTTTCCCAAATCTGTCCATGCCTCATCCATCTCTTCCTCTCCCTTCTTGTCTTCCTCCTCAGCACATGGAGAAGATCTCCATGCTGGCTTTCCATCCAGTTAAGATGCACAGCTGCTATGAGAAGGTGGTGAACCTGAGCCTTGAGGGTCTGCAGCAACAGTTTGACGTGAGCAGCCCGTCAGTGTTTGTCCAAAGGGCCCAGATCCCCATGAGAGAGGTGAAACCTCAACTACTGACTAACCAGTCTAATATAGGTTATTGGTTAACTGGTTAACACAATGGGAAGTTTCTATGAGAGCTAATCATTTTATTGACACTCATTTTATTTCTTGATCATTTTCCTACACTGTAGCTCCTGTTTGACTAGAGTTTGTCAAATAGTTGAATGATGAGGTTCTGACTGTGGCATTGATCAAGGACACAGTAGAACTAAAGGCGAACATTGTTTGGCGGTTTGATAACTAGGTGGACAGTTAAATAGATATAGTTGTCTACAGACATGCCACAATACAGACTGTGGAACTGGGTGTAGTACATTATCACATTATTTCATGGGATATTCCTATATGAGTCAGTTTGTCTGGTGTTACATGCATGTATGTCACAAAGTTAGGTACAAAACTACAAATTGTGTTTTACTAGATGTTTGAGCAGATCCTTCATCAGAGTCTCGAGTCTCAGGGTACAGAGGAGCTGTGTAAGATCATCCAGCACTGCCAGGACAGAGTCATTAAGGTAATACACAAAGAAAACAGGCTTGTGCATCAAATTCTAGCATAACATCTACATTAATATCTAATAATATTACACCTGGCATACTCCAGCCCTGGGAGTGAAACTTTTGGTCTGGCCTTGTTTTAGTGTTAAGGAAAATTCAGGTTCAACTTTATCAATTTATTAATTTTTGAGCAAGAGTCCAGGATACCGGGCAATATCCCAGCTTAATCCCTTCTGTGCATCGTCCTCTGATATTTTCAAGCCTCAACTTGCCAGCTCCATGTTTATTTTTATTATATCAGAAAGTATGAGTGTGTGGATGAGCTAACTCATGCTTTTGAAGCATGATGATGGTCGCCACAGCGGTCGTCTTCCAGATAGAGATTAGATAGAAAATAAAAACTCCAAACTCAAGGAATAAACACTTGACTTTTTGCGAGAACAGGTGAACCTCACATAGTGTACCCTGAGACGTTATTGCTCTGGACCATAATCAAGTGGACTGATAAGAGATTACCGGCATCTTGTGAAATGTGCCAGTACACAAATAAAAGTGTCGGTTCTGTGTACTGGACAGTACCGGGCCACTTCTAGTTAATAATTGTACTGTAGTGACAGTGATGGTATTTTATGTACACTAAATGTCTCTTATGTGATCTTATTCTTTAACAAACAAGTGCACAATAAAAATTCACTGGGAATTCTAAACAGCACATTGCAATTTATTCAATTATTATCGAAGTATTGATCAGTAATACAGTGAAAATGAGAGGAAATGTTTAAGGTGTGCGCCCCTAAATGTTCTGCTTGCTCTCCTAAAACATTCAGTTATAGGGGGGGCTACTGTGCTCCTAGTAAAAAGTTAGTCTGGTGCCCTGCATACATTGTTCTAAAGGGTTTATGGTCTTAGTTCCTCTTCAGTAGAGCTGCATGTCCACAATGTAAATTTAATTTTACATTTAAATGCAGAGCTGTCAGTCCCACCGTGTGTGATTGACAGCTCTGCATTTCATGTTTGCAAAGTTGCAGTTATAGGTGGATTTGTAGTGGACAAGCTATCAGTATCCATCCCTTCTCTTATAACTATGGTTGTTTCTGGTTTCAAAAACTAACATGGTGTTGCCCAAAATACTAAACTCCAACATTTAAACAGGGGAGTCTACCCATCAGTGGCAACCCAAATAGTTGACACTTCCCAACCTTATGAGAACCTGCCTCTCAAAATGGGTTATGGATTCTTATTTTATCTCTGACAAATGGAATGATGAGGAAGGCATGACAATATTATAGCTATATCATGACATGAGACAAGATATGATCTTAGAATTTTGATATTGTCATATCGTGATCGGGTATTTGTGATGAATTTTCCTGGTTTGAGAATTTTGGAGAAAATCAAGCTCAAAAGTCAAGATTTTGACAATTATTTTGCAACAATTTGTGACTTTGCACTGCCCTCTAGTGGCCGAATATGATTTCCCATGAAATATGGCACCTGCTTTGCATACTACAGCTCCTTATTTTTCCAGTGATCCCCTATATGGCCATATCTACTTTGGACTATAGGAGAAAGTCCATCTCAAATATGAATGCTGACTGAATTCTATTGCAACCATTCCTGAATTCGCACTTCTCCCTACTGGCCGAAACGTGCATTTATTTAAGGTGGAATCGAAACTTAATGAAAATCGGAAGCGAATGTGGAGCCACCTTCAGCATCATCATGTGATTGTTCCCAATAGAATGAGTGCGCGAGTTTTTGTTTTTTTATGTTAATATAATGTCAATGTATTAATGATATAAATATAATGATGGTGATGATAACAATAATAATATTAACAGCAATAATAATAATAATAATAATAATAATGATATGATTACAACAATAATGTGTGCTGTGAAAGCAACATTTGTTGAAAAAAACATTGTAGAAATATTTTTTTGAAGTTTGATTATGACAAATAACCATACAGTTAACTGAACAAATGAAATGTACATCTTATAAGATATACTTCTGTACTCTCAGTGTTTGATTTTGCAATGATTTCACTGTTTGGATGTGATTTTCTATTGGTGTCTGTTTTGTGTGCGCATTCAGCTGAGAAAAGGCTGTTTCCGGATTTTTTTCATTTTCCAGCCTTATCTCAGCTGAATGCGCACACAAACAGACACCAATAGAAAAACACATCCCAACAGTGAAATCTTTGCAAAATCAAACACGAAGGGTACAGAACTAAATCTTTTAAGATGGTTAACTTCATTTGTGAGGTTTATGTTATGGGACAGCAGAAAAATTTAAAAAATCCGGAAACAGCCTTATCTCAGCTGAATGCGCACACAAACAGACACCAATAGAAAAACACATCCCAACAGTGAAATCTTTGCAAAATCAAACACGAAGGGTACAGAACTAAATCTTTTAAGATGTTAAACTTCATTTGTGAGGTTTATGTTATGGGACAGCAGAAAAATGAAAAAATTCCGAAAACAGCCTTATCTCAGCTCAATGGGGCACAAACAGACACTTATGGAAAAACACATCCCAACAGTGAAAGCTTTGCAAAATCAAACTCGAAGGGTACAGAACTAAATCTTTTAAGATGTGAACTTCATTTGTGAGGTTTATGTTATGGGACAGCAGAAAAATTAAAAAAAATCCGGAAACAGCCTTATCTCAGCTGAATGCGCACACAAACAGACACCAATAGAAAAACACATCCAAACAGTGAAATCTTTGCAAAATCAAACACTGAGGGTAAAGAAGTATATCTTATAAGATTTTAAGTTCATTTGTTAGGTTTATATTATGGGAAAGTAGAAAAAAGATGTTAACTTCATTTGTGAGGTTTATATTATGGGAAAGTAGAAAAATGAAAAAAATCCGAAAACAGCCTTATCTCAGCTGAATGCGCACACAAACAGACACCAATAGAAAAACACATCCCAACAGTAAATCTTTGCAAAATCAAACACTGAGGGTACAGAACTAAATCTTTTAAGATGTTAACTTCATTTGTGAGGTTTTATGTTATGGGACAGCAGAAAAATGAAAAAAATCCGGAAACAGCCTTATCTCAGCTGAATGCGCACACAAACAGACACCAATAGAAAAACACATCCCAACAGTGAAATCATTGCAAAATCAAACACGAAGGGTACAGAACTTAATCTTTTAAGATGTTAACTTCATTTGTGAGGTTTATGTTATGGGAAAGTAGAAAAATGAAAAAAATCCGGAAACAGCCTTATCTCAGCTGAATGCGCACACAAACAGACACTTATGGAAAAACACATCCCAACAGTGAAAGCTTTGCAAAATCAAACACGAAGGGTACAGAACTTAATCTTTTAAAGATGTTAACTTCATTTGTGAGGTTTATGTTATGGGAAAGTAGAAAAATGAAAAAAATCCGGAAACAGCCTTATCTCAGCTGAATGCGCACACAAACAGACACTTATGGAAAAACACATCCCAACAGTGAAAGCTTTGCAAAATCAAACACGAAGGGTACAGAACTTAATCTTTTAAAGATGTTAACTTCATTTGTGAGGTTTATGTTATGGGACAGCAGAAAAATGAAAAAAATCCGGAAACAGCCTTATCTCAGCTGAATGCGCACACAAACAGACACCAATAGAAAAACACATCCCAACAGTGAAATCATTGCAAAATCAAACACTGAGGGTACAGAACTAAATCTTTAAAGATGTTAACTTCATTTGTGAGGTTTATATTATGGGAAAGTAGAAAAATGAAAAAAATCCGAAAACAGCCATATCTCAGCTGAATGCGCACACAAACAGACACTTATGGAAAAACACATCCCAACAGTGAAAGCTTTGCAAAATCAAACACGAAGGGTACAGAACTTAATCTTTTAAAGATGTTAACTTCATTTGTGAGGTTTATGTTATGGGACAGCAGAAAAATGAAAAAAATCCGGAAACAGCCTTATCTCAGCTGAATGCGCACACAAACAGACACAAATAGAAAAACACATCCCAACAGTGAAATCATTGCAAAATCAAACACTGAGGGTACATAACTAAATCTTTAAAGATGTTAACTTCATTTGTGAGGTTTATATTATGGGAAAGTAGAAAAATGAAAAAAATCCGAAAACAGCCTTATCTCAGCTGAATGCGCACACAAACAGACACTTATGGAAAAACACATCCCAACAGTGAAAGCTTTGCAAAATCAAACACGAAGGGTACAGAACTTAATCTTTTAAAGATGGTAACGTCATTTGTGAGGTTTATGTTATGGGACAGCAGAAAAATGAAAAAAATCCGGAAACAGCCTTATCTCAGCTGAATGCGCACACAAACAGACACCAATAGAAAAACACATCCCAACAGTGAAATATTTGCAAAATCAAACACGATGGTACAGAACTAAATCTTTTAAGATTTTAACTTCATTTGTGAAGTTTATGTTATGGGACAGCAGAAAAATGAAAAAAATCCGAAAACAGCCTTATCTCAGCTGAATGCGCACACAAACAGACACCAATAGAAAAACACATCCCAACAGTGAAATCATTGCAAAATCAAACACTGAGGGTACAGAACTAAATCTTTAAAGATGTTAACTTCATTTGTGAGGTTTATATTATGGGAAAGTAGAAAAATGAAAAAAATCCGAAAACAGCCTTATCTCAGCTGAATGCGCACACAAACAGACACTTATGGAAAAACACATCCCAACAGTGAAAGCTTTGCAAAATCAAACACGAAGGGTACAGAACTTAATCTTTTAAAGATGTTAACTTCATTTGTGAGGTTTATGTTATGGGACAGCAGAAAAATGAAAAAAATCCGGAAACAGCCTTATCTAAGCTGAATGCGCACACAAATAGACACCAATAGAAAAACACATCCCAACAGTAAATCTTTGCAAAATCAAACACGAAGGGTACAGAACTAAATCTTTTAAGATGTTAACTTCATTTGTGAGGTTTATGTTATGGGACAGCAGAAAAATGAAAAAAAATCCGGAAACAGCCTTATCTCAGCTGAATGCGCACACAAACAGACACCAATAGAAAAACACATCTCAACAGTGAAATCATTGCAAAATCAAACACTGAGGGTACAGAACTAAATCTTTAAAGATGTTAACTTCATTTGTGAGGTTTATATTATGGGAAAGTAGAAAAATGAAAAAAAATCCGAAAACAGCCTTATCTCAGCTGAATGCGCACACAAACAGACACTTATGGAAAAACACATCCCAACAGTGAAAGCTTTGCAAAATCAAACACGAAGGGTACAGAACTTAATCTTTTAAAGATGTTAACTTCATTTGTGAGGTTTATGTTATGGGACAGCAGAAAAATGAAAAAAAATCCGGAAACAGCCTTATCTCAGCTGAATGCGCACACAAACAGACACCAATAGAAAAACACATCCCAACAGTGAAATATTTGCAAAATCAAACACGAAGGGTACAGAACTAAATCTTTTAAGATGTTAACTTCATTTGTGAAGTTTATATTATGGGAAATTAGAAAAATGAAAAAAATCCGAAAACAGCCTTATCTCAGCTCAATGGGCACAAACAGACAATTATAGAAAAACACATCCCAACAGTGAAATCTTTGCAAAATCAAACACGAAGGGTACAGAACTAAATCTTTTAAGATGTTAACTTCATTTGTGAGGTTTATGTTATGGGACAGCAGAAAAATGAAAAAAAATCCGGAAACAGCCTTATCTCAGCTGAATGCGCACACAAACAGACACCAATAGAAAAACACATCCCAACAGTGAAATCATTGCAAAATCAAACACTGAGGGTACAGAACTAAATCTTTAAAGATGTTAACTTCATTTGTGAGGTTTATATTATGGGAAAGTAGAAAAATGAAAAAAATCCGAAAACAGCCTTATCTCAGCTGAATGCGCACACAAACAGACACTTATGGAAAAACACATCCCAACAGTGAAAGCTTTGCAAAATCAAACACGAAGGGTACAGAACTTAATCTTTTAAAGATGTTAACTTCATTTGTGAGGTTTATGTTATGGGACAGCAGAAAAATGAAAAAAATCCGGAAACAGCCTTATCTCAGCTGAATGCGCACACAAACAGACACAAATAGAAAAACACGTCCCAACAGTGAAATCATTGCAAAATCAAACACTGAGGGTACATAACTAAATCTTTAAAGATGTTAACTTCATTTGTGAGGTTTATATTATGGGAAAGTAGAAAAATGAAAAAAATCCGAAAACAGCCTTATCTTAGCTAAATGCGCACACAAACAGACACTTATGGAAAAACACATCCCAACAGTGAAAGCTTTGCAAAATCAAACACGAAGGGTACAGAACTTAATCTTTTAAAGATGGTAACGTCATTTGTGAGGTTTATGTTATGGGACAGCAGAAAAATGAAAAAAATCCGGAAACAGCCTTATCTCAGCTGAATGCGCACACAAACAGACACCAATGGAAAAACACATCCCAACAGTGAAAGCTTTGCAAAATCAAACACGAAGGGTACAGAACTTAATCTTTTAAAGATGTTAACTTCATTTGTGAGGTTTATATTATGGGAAAGTAGAAAAATGAAAAAAAATCCGAAAACAGCCTTATCTCAGCTCAATGGGCACAAACAGACACTTATAGAAAAACACATCCCAACAGTGAAAGCTTTGCAAAATCAAACACGAAGGGTACAGAACTTAATCTTTTAAGATGTTAACTTCATTTGTGAAGTTTATGTTATGGGACAGCAGAAAAATGAAAAAAATCCGGAAACAGCCTTATCTCAGCTGAGTGCGCACACAAACAGACACCAATAGAAAAACACATCCCAACAGTGAAATCATTGCAAAATCAAACACGAAGGGTACAGAACTAAATCTTTTAAGATGTTAACTTCATTTGTGAGGTTTATGTTATGGGACAGCAGAAAAATGAAAAAAAATCCGAAAACAGCCTTATCTCAGCTCAATGGGCACAAACAGACACTTATAGAAAAACACATCCCAACAGTGAAAGCTTTGCAAAATCAAACACGAAGGGTACAGAACTTAATCTTTTAAGATGTTAACTTAATTTGTGAGGTTTATGTTATGGGACAGCAGAAAAATGAAAAAAATCCGGAAACAGCCTTATCTCAGCTGAATGCGCACACAAACAGACACCAATAGAAAAACACATCCCAACAGTGAAATCTTTGCAAAATCAAACACGAAGGGTACAGAACTAAATCTTTTAAGATGTTAAACTTCATTTGTGAGGTTTATGTTATGGGACAGCAGATAAATGAAAAAAAATCCGGAAACAGCCTTATCTCAGCTGAATGCGCACACAAACAGACACCAATAGAAAAACACATCCCAACAGTGAAATCATTGCAAAATCAAACACTGAGGGTACAGAACTAAATCTTTAAAGATGTTAACTTCATTTGTGAGGTTTATATTATGGGAAAGTAGAAAAATGAAAAAAATCCGAAAACAGCCTTATCTCAGCTGAATGCGCACACAAACAGACACTTATGGAAAAACACATCCCAACAGTGAAAGCTTTGCAAAATCAAACACGAAGGGTACAGAACTTAATCTTTTAAAGATGGTAACGTCATTTGTGAGGTTTATGTTATGGGACAGCAGAAAAATGAAAAAAATCCGGAAACAGCCTTATCTCAGCTGAATGCGCACACAAACAGACACCAATGGAAAAACACATCCCAACAGTGAAAGCTTTGCAAAATCAAACACGAAGGGTACAGAACTTAATCTTTTAAAGATGTTAACTTCATTTGTGAGGTTTATATTATGGGAAAGTAGAAAAATGAAAAAAAATCCGAAAACAGCCTTATCTCAGCTCAATGGGCACAAACAGACACTTATAGAAAAACACATCCCAACAGTGAAAGCTTTGCAAAATCAAACACGATGGGTACAGAACTTAATCTTTTAAGATGTTAACTGCATTTGTGAAGTTTATGTTATGGGACAGCAGAAAAATGAAAAAAATCCGGAAACAGCCTTATCTCAGCTGAATGCGCACACAAAACAGACACCAATAGAAAAACACATCCCAACATTGAAAGCTTTGCAAAATCAAACACGAAGGGTACAGAACTTAATCTTTTAAGATGTTAACTTAATTTGTGAGGTTTATGTTATGGGACAGCAGAAAAATGAAAAAAATCCGGAAACAGCCTTATCTCAGCTGAATGCGCACACAAACAGACACCAATAGAAAAACACATCCCAACAGTGAAATCTTTGCAAAATCAAACACGAAGGGTACAGAACTAAATCTTTTAAGATGTTAACTTCATTTGTGAGGTTTATGTTATGGGACAGCAGAAAAATGAAAAAAAATCCGGAAACAGCCTTATCTCAGCTGAATGCGCACACAAACAGACACCAATAGAAAAACACATCCCAACAGTGAAATCATTGCAAAATCAAACACTGAGGGTACAGAACTAAATCTTTAAAGATGTTAACTTCATTTGTGAGGTTTATATTATGGGAAAGTAGAAAAATGAAAAAAATCCGAAAACAGCCTTATCTCAGCTGAATGCGCACACAAACAGACACTTATGGAAAAACACATCCCAACAGTGAAAGCTTTGCAAAATCAAACACGAAGGGTACAGAACTTAATCTTTTAAAGATGTTAACTTCATTTGTGAGGTTTATGTTATGGGACAGCAGAAAAATGAAAAAAATCCGGAAACAGCCTTATCTCAGCTGAATGCGCACACAAACAGACACAAATAGAAAAACACGTCCCAACAGTGAAATCATTGCAAAATCAAACACTGAGGGTACATAACTAAATCTTTAAAGATGTTAACTTCATTTGTGAGGTTTTATATTATGGGAAAGTAGAAAAATGAAAAAAATCCGAAAACAGCCTTATCTCAGCTGAATGCGCACACAAACAGACACTTATGGAAAAAACACATCCCAACAGTGAAAGCCTTTGCAAAATCAAACACGAAGGGTACAGAACTTAATCTTTTAAAGATGGTAACGTCATTTGTGAGGTTTATGTTATGGGACAGCAGAAAAATGAAAAAAATCCGGAAACAGCCTTATCTCAGCTGAATGCGCACACAAACAGACACTTATGGAAAAACACATCCCAACAGTGAAAGCTTTGCAAAATCAAACACGAAGGGTACAGAACTTAATCTTTTAAAGATGTTAACTTCATTTGTGAGGTTTATATTATGGGAAAGTAGAAAAATGAAAAAAAATCCGAAAACAGCCTTATCTCAGCTCAATGGGCACAAACAGACACTTATAGAAAAACACATCCAAACAGTGAAATCTTTGCAAAATCAAACACTGAGGGTAAAGAAGTATATCTTATAAGATTTTAAGTTCATTTGTTAGGTTTATATTATGGGAAAGTAGAAAATGAAAAAAATCCGAAAACAGCCTTATCTCAGCTGAATGCGCACACAAACAGACACCAATAGAAAAACACATCCAAACAGTGAAATCATTGCAAAATCAAACACTGAGAGTACAGAAGTATATCTTATAAGATGTACATTTCATTTGTTCAGTTAACTGTATGGTTATTTGTCATAATCAAACTTCAAAAAAATATTTCTACAATGTTTTTTTCAACAAATGTTGCTTTCACAGCACACATTATTGTTGTAATCATATCATTATTATTATTAATATTATTATTATTATTGCTGTTAATATTATTATTGTTATCATCACCATCATTATATTTATATCATTAATACATTGACATTATATTAACATAAAAAAACAAAAACTCGCGCACTCATTCTATTGGGAACAATGACATGATGATGCTGAAGGTGGCTCCACATTCGCTTCCGATTTTCATTAAGTTTCGATTCCACCTTAAAAAAAAACGTTTCGGCCAGTAGGGAGAAGTGCGAATTCAGGAATGGTTGCAATAGAATTCAGTCAGCATTCATATTTGAGATGGACTTTCTCCTATAGTCCAAAGTAGATATGGACATATAGGGGATCACTGGAAAAATAAGGAGCTGTAGTATGCAAAGCAGGTGCCATATTTCATGGGAAATCATATTCGGCCACTAGAGGGCAGTGCAAAGTCACAAATTGTTGCAAAGTAATTGTCAAAATCTTGACTTTTGAGCTTGATTTTCTCCAAAATTCTCAAACCAGGAAAATTCATCACAAATACCCGATCACGATATGACAATATCAAAATTCTAAGATCATATCTTGTCTCATGTCATGATATAGCTATAATATTGTCATGCCTTCCTCATCATTCCATTTGTCAGAGATAAAATAAGAATCCATAACCCATTTTGAGAGGCAGGTTCTCATAAGGTTGGGAAGTGTCAACTATTTGGGTTGCCACTGATGGGTAGACTCCCCTGTTTAAATGTTGGAGTTTAGTATTTTGGGCAACACCATGTTAGTTTTTGAAACCAGAAACAACCATAGTTATAAGAGAAGGGATGGATACTGATAGCTTGTCCACTACAAATCCACCTATAACTGCAACTTTGCAAACATGAAATGCAGAGCTGTCAATCACACACGGTGGGACTGACAGCTCTGCATTTAAATGTAAAATTAAATTTACATTGTGGACATGCAGCTCTACTGAAGAGGAACTAAGACCATAAACCCTTTAGAACAATGTATGCAGGGCACCAGACTAACTTTTTACTAGGAGCACAGTAGCCCCCCCTATAACTGAATGTTTTAGGAGAGCAAGCAGAACATTTAGGGGCGCACACCTTAAACATTTCCTCTCATTTTCACTGTATTACTGATCAATACTTCGATAATAATTGAATAAATTGCAATGTGCTGTTTAGAATTCCCAGTGAATTTTTATTGTGCACTTGTTTGTTAAAGAATAAGATCACATAAGAGACATTTAGTGTACATAAAATACCATCACTGTCACTACAGTACAATTATTAACTAGAAGTGGCCCGGTACTGTCCAGTACACAGAACCGACACTTTTATTTGTGTACTGGCACATTTCACAAGATGCCGGTAATCTCTTATCAGTCCACTTGATTATGGTCCAGAGCAATAACGTCTCAGGGTACACTATGTGAGGTTCACCTGTTCTCGCAAAAAGTCAAGTGTTTATTCCTTGAGTTTGGAGTTTTTATTTTCTATCTAATCTCTATCTGGAAGACGACCGCTGTGGCGACCATCATCATGCTTCAAAAGCATGAGTTAGCTCATCCACACACTCATACTTTCTGATATAATAAAAATAAACATGGAGCTGGCAAGTTGAGGCTTGAAAATATCAGAGGACGATGCACAGAGGGGATTAAGCTGGGATATTGCCCGGTATCCTGGACTCTTGCTCAAAAATTAATAAATTGATAAAGTTGAACCTGAATTTTCCTTAACACTAAAACAAGGCCAGACCAAAAGTTTCACTCCCAGGGCTGGAGTATGCCAGGTGTAATATTATTAGATATTAATGTAGATGTTATGCTAGAATTTGATGCACAAGCCTGTTTTCTTTGTGTATTACCTTAATGACTCTGTCCTGGCAGTGCTGGATGATCTTACACAGCTCCTCTGTACCCTGAGACTCGAGACTCTGATGAAGGATCTGCTCAAACATCTAGTAAAACACAATTTGTAGTTTTGTACCTAACTTTGTGACATACATGCATGTAACACCAGACAAACTGACTCATATAGGAATATCCCATGAAATAATGTGATAATGTACTACACCCAGTTCCACAGTCTGTATTGTGGCATGTCTGTAGACAACTATATCTATTTAACTGTCCACCTAGTTATCAAACCGCCAAACAATGTTCGCCTTTAGTTCTACTGTGTCCTTGATCAATGCCACAGTCAGAACCTCATCATTCAACTATTTGACAAACTCTAGTCAAACAGGAGCTACAGTGTAGGAAAATGATCAAGAAATAAAATGAGTGTCAATAAAATGATTAGCTCTCATAGAAACTTCCCATTGTGTTAACCAGTTAACCAATAACCTATATTAGACTGGTTAGTCAGTAGTTGAGGTTTCACCTCTCTCATGGGGATCTGGGCCCTTTGGACAAACACTGACGGGCTGCTCACGTCAAACTGTTGCTGCAGACCCTCAAGGCTCAGGTTCACCACCTTCTCATAGCAGCTGTGCATCTTAACTGGATGGAAAGCCAGCATGGAGATCTTCTCCATGTGCTGAGGAGGAAGACAAGAAGGGAGAGGAAGAGATGGATGAGGCATGGACAGATTTGGGAAAAAATTATAATTGTGTCTCACAATAAATATACTACTGCAAAAGTATCACTAATGTTACACTAGACAAATGCTGTTTAAATCACAAACATATTTGGAATAGGAGTATAGGAATTGCGGATAGATAACATTTGTTTTGTAAAGATCCAGATTCTTGTGCTTCAACTGCGAAAATCAGAGTGCATTTTCTATACATAATCATTATATATTGTGCTTCAATTTATTTTCTCATGTTATGGGTTTTATTTAAAGCGACACAATTTTCAACCTTCACGTAATGTCTCTAAGCAGGGATGGGAAGTATTTCTGATACATGTATTAAAAAAAATACATATTTAAAATACAAAATATGCTCTTTTCTGGAGATGATGAAAAATTCCTTCAGATTTTTTACCAATATATTTCCATTATGTGTATTTTATTTAAAAAACTGTCACATACATCCTTTGAAAAAAAGTGATGACATAAGAAGACAAATTGCAGGATGCTGCTTCAGATTGGACGTCATGGTGCTTGTGCCTACTTTAATTTGCCAGGACTTGTTAAGATCACAATTAGTTTACATAAGAATTGAATTGAGTCAAGCGATTACCATCAGAGCTGAGTTGCAAGACTTTAGAGCTCACTCTGTCGTTAACATCGATGACAGTGTTAAAGTCGCCACAGAAAATAAATTTTTATCCGACCAATAGCGGTTCTTTAAGTCTTTTAAAAAGTTGAAAAATGTTTGTTCTCTCATGAGAGGTGTACACGTGTATCGTTCGTATTTTTTCTCCTCTGTAAAAACAATCCAACATGAGCAATCTACAAGGAATTAAATTAGGAAATCATTCGTTTTACGAATAATAGTGACATCACCAGTTTTAGAAAAAAGATCCCACCATCAGCTTTACTTTCGCCAATAGAAATTACACTTAGACCTTTGTTCCACATGCTGGATACCTTTACTCTTTACTTGTGTTCAGTCTCAGTTCTTGACAACATAATATGTCAAAGTCAGTTTTCAACAAGAATTTAATTTGTTGGGCTCTAAAAGAATTTGATTGGATGCCATGGGCATTCCAAGATGAAACTTTGGGGAAGGTCATAAATGTTTGGGGGGAAGCTATGGTGTGGGTTTGTCGTCATTTTATAATATATATATATATATATTTATATATATTTATTTTATAACAAGCTTTTCTTTTCTTTTTCTCTACCTCTACAAAAGGTGTTTCATGATCATCATCAGGCTCTGGAGCGGGGAATTCAGGAGTGGGAGAGAAAGAGCCAAAGTTGTTGCTGTAAGGGGGGCTCTCTGCTACAGCCTGCGGGTAAAGCGGGGGTGCTGCCGACTTGCTGACTCTGACCCTTATACCTATTCCAAGCCCTACCAGTAGAGGTCCCCCAAACCCCAATTTATGAGCTGGAATAAAATGATATCAAAGTTTAGTTGGGGTGGCAAAAGACCCACGATAAGACTGGAAACTCTCCAGCTGCCAAAAGAAGAAGGAGGGATGAGACTTCCAAAATTAAAGGAATACTACCATGCGGCCCAATTGAGATATATTGTAGGTTGGTGCAAACCAGACACAGTGAAATGAAATAGAAAAAGAGTTTGGAGAAAACCCAGTACAGAATATAATTGGGGATAAAGAAACATACAAGAAGATTCAAAACCAAATAGACACAATCACGATGTTCACATACAAAATATGGTTCAGCATAATAAAAAAATATAAGATACAGAAAGACACTAATTTATTGAATATGATAGCAATTTTACACCGACTAGGTACGATATAGGATTTAAACAGTGGACAACCAAGGGAATCACAGCATGGTGTGTTTTGGTGAAAGATGACAGCTTGAGAGTTTCCAAAATATGACAGAAAAAAAGGATTTAGATAATCAATCATGAATTCTGTGGATTCCTGCAACTTAGAGACTACTATATGAAAGAGATCAGGATGGACCCCTCCTGAGAAGTGAATAGTGTGATCCAGATCATCATAATCAACGCATACAAAGAAACCACAATTTGAATTATATTGGGACTATATAAAAAAATGCTACAAAATACATAAAAAAAAAAGATGGGAATCAGGATTTAACATAAAACTTTGTGATGAAGATTGGCTAAGATTGGTATAATCTGCCAGACATTAACCTCATGTATGAAACAAAGTGATTTTGAAGCAGAAACATATTTAGGTTACAAGGTCAGAGCTGCAGTGACTTCCTCACAAGTACAAATTAGCATTTCATGGGTTGTACTGGCAACAGACATGACAAATGTTGGGTGGGTTAGGGTTAGGGTTTTTTTTTTTTTAATCAGTCTTGAATATGTCAAAGATTACCCACAATATTAACTTTGAAGCATTGTTAGTTTTGTGTAGCATCAGATAAAACATGTACTCCCTCCCCTCTTAATTTGAAAAGAGGACATTTGTAATATGGAAATAATTGAATATTTGGTGGTTTTGAGGAGGACTGATGCAGGACAAAAGTATTAATCTTTTATGACAACAATTCTTGGGAGTGAACATTCCTGCCATATACTCAAGTGTATGGTGAAAACAATGTTCAGTGTTCTATTGATCTATTAATAAAATGTTTTCATTTGAATTCCAATTTGCCAAGAGACCTTCTTACAAGAAAGTGTGCCATATGCACTAACACAGTGGAAATGAATCATAATGAAGCCTGAGGGTTAAGGAAACAGTTTGTCATCAACTAAATACTGTAGGTGTCCAAAGCCTGAGGGTCAACCTCTTTCCCCGGATGAAGCAGAATCCAGTCACGTTAACTGTGCGTTGTAAGAATGGAAAAGACTGTCATAAAAAAAAAAAAAATAATAATTACAACACCCACACTGTATCAACATTCAGAGTGGACCTAATTTTTAAGAATAGAGGGATAGATTTAGTGTATAGCCTACTTGTTAAATAGACAGGATACCTGCAGCAGCAGCACCAGCGAAGCTCTCTGAACAGATCAGCAATGTGACCCACAGTCCTCACAACCGAAGACGCAGCCGAAACACAGCAAGCGGTTCCGCGAAAACGGGAGCTTTGCAGCTGCGGGTCCGGGTGAGAGGACATCGGTTCTCACAGTGGAACTGTTCAGACAGAAAGTCTGGCTCCCGTGTAACGTCGCAGACAACACCATCTCAGAGATAGGATACTGACTGCATTTAAACACTAAACTTTCGCAAAAAACAGCAAAGCGAAAAAGAAAAAAAAAAGCATGGAACATTTACATGTGCATATATTATTATTAACTATATTTCGATTAATGCGTGTGTGTTTAAATACATGTGTATGTATGTATTTTCAATGAGTGAAAAGACGTAGTTACTGTAATTAACGAACACATTTTAGCAATGGCCTGCTGTTTAGCTCATTATAATAATGTAAAATTTCACTTACCTCTACATTTTTGAGCATCTTCCTGTGACATGTCAATAGCCTCCCTCTACCACCAACTTCCCCAGTAATTCCTTGGTCAGCGACTGATGCTGCAACTCCATTACATGTTCATCCACCTGCTGAGCAGACACTAACCTGTTCACGTTTTGGATATTAATCCGCTGCTGCTGTGGTGGGGAACTACGTTGCGTTGGAGTGTGATGGTCGATAATTATCTTAAAGCTACAGTAGTAGTTGAAATAAACTGCCCCTTTGTTTCACCATGCATGCATGGCAGAAATGTTCGCTTCCAAGATTTTTTGTAATAAAAACATTACAGATTAATCCTCTGCATTCTTTGTGCTTTTGGATTTTTTTTGAGGATATCTTTGGCTGTGTTGATGCAAATTGCTTCAAATTTGGTGTAGGTGAAGTTATTTTCCACTGTCAGGGAATATCAACATTTTTCATTATCATATAACACACTATTCAATCAATATCTGAAGCTAAAATGATGTGGGTGTATTTTAGGGATATCATAGTATGGTGTGAATGTGGGTTTAGGAATAAATGTGTGTGTGTGTGTGTGTGTCTGTGTGTGTGTCTGTGTGTATGTGCAACTCCAGGCACTTCTTGTTCTCACATCAAGTTCAAATCGACATGATACACAGGCACCTACACCTACAAAGAGGCTCATACACACATTCACTCCTTTGAGTAAAAAAAAAAAACAGGCATCTTGAGGGACTTCAAAGACTTGCCCTCTACGTGAACCCAAACAAAAGTCTGGTTTTGTTTACACAGGTGCAATTACAGGTAAACACAATGTTTCACTTTGTTTGGGCCTCAATTCATCCTGACTGTCAAAGACACAGCCTCAGACGCTGAAGACCTCGACCTCATCAACATCAGTCACAATGTACTGAAAAAGAAAAAGGTTAAATAATTTATCAAAACTAGCCGTAACCCTATCATATTATAGTGATTACATGTAAAATAATTACATCAAATCAAACATAAGCTAGATGTTTTGTATGACCTGTGTGAATATCCGTTTTTGATGAAGTTTAAAATCCATAATTTGTATTAGTAGTGTATGATTTCACTTTCACCGAACTCAGTACCACTTATACTTCATATACTAGTAGTATGGAGTACTTTTACTGTATACGTTTTGGAGGAATATAGGGTCAAAGTTCACTTGCAACAAACAATAGGGTAACATTTTTTGATGAAGTATAAAATCCTTATTTTTTTATCAGTAGTTTATGATTTTTCTCTTATAAGATGTTAACTTCATATTATAGGACAGTAGAAAAAAGATTAAAATACCCTCGATCAGCCTTAGTCCCTGATACACATACGGAAAAATCAGACTCCTGGCTTAATGCCTTTAGGAATTATTACAAAAAACACATCCGAACGGCTGACCTTTGACCTTTCCAAAGGTTGTACAGGTCTGAAACTTGGCACCCTGGATTAGCCTTAGTCCCTGATACACATACGGAAAAATCAGACTCCTGGCTTAATGCCTTTAGGAATTATTACAAAAAACACACCCGAACGGCTGACCATTGACCTTTCCGAAGGTTGCACAGGTCTGAAACTCGGCACCCTAGATCAGCCTTAGTCCTTGATACACATAAGGAAAAATTAGACTCCTGGCTCAATGCCTTTAGGAATTATTACAAAAAACACACCCGAACGGCTGACCTTTGACCTTTCCAAAAGTTGCACGGGTCTGAAACTCGGCACCCTGGATTAGCCTTAGTCCCTGATACACATACGGAAAAATCAGACTCCTGGCTTAATGCCTTTAGGAATTATTACAAAAAACAAACCCGAACGGCTGACCATTGACCTTTCCGAAGGTTGCACAGGTCTGAAACTCTGCACCCGGGATAAGCCTAAATCCCTGATACACATACGGAAAAATCAGACTCCTGGCGCAATGCCTTTAGGAATTATTACAAAAAACACACCCGAACGGCTGACCTTTGACCTTTCCAATGGTTGCACAGGTCTGAAACTCGGCACCCTGGATCAGCCAGGAGTGCCTGATACACATACGGAGAAATAAGCATCCGGGCTCATTGCCTTCAGGAATTATTGAAGAAAAGACAGTTTCCCACCTTTGTTACGTTTGAATTTTACAGACTGTGTTTTTGGCAGTTTTTTTTGGCCAGGGGGAAAAAAGCCCAAAGTCCTGTGTCCAAAAACTGAAAATCAGGTCATGTCAGACTCTATACAGTCTTAGACCCTTTGGCCAGAGTGGAAGTTTTGGAGGAACTACATTTCTACAGGTCGCAGGAGTGTGAATACTTCATTTGTCGTTTGGGCTCCCAAGACGAGCGGAACGATGAGGGTACATTAGAATGTCTTATTAGATGTTAACTTTATTTGTGAGGTTTATGTTATGGGACAGTAGAAAAATTAAAAAAAATCAGAAAACAGTCGTATTCCAGCTGAATGCGCACAAAAACAGACAAAAATAGAAAAACACATTCAAACAGTGAAATCATTGCAAAATCAATCACTGAAGGTATATATACCTATATCTTATGAGATTTTACCTTTATTTGTGAGGTTTATGTTATGGGACAGTAGAAAAATGAAAAAAAAATCAGAAAACAGTCGTATTCCAGCTGAATGCGCACAAAAACAGACAAAAATAGAAAAACACATTCAAACAATGAAATCATTGAAAAATCAAACACTGAAGGTAGATAAATATATCTTATGAGATGTTAACTTTATTTGTGAGGTTTATGTTATGGGACAGTAAAAAAATGAAAAAAAATCAGAAAACAGCCGTATCCTTGCTGAATGCACACAAAAACAGAGACAAATAGAAAAACACATCCAAACAGTGAAATCATTGCAAAATCAAACACTGAGGGTACCGAAGAATATCTTATAAGATTTTAACTTTATTTGTGAGGTTTATGTTATGGGACAGTAGAAAAATGAAAAAAAATCAGAAAACAGCCGTATCCTTGCTGAATGCACACAAAAACAGAGACAAATAGAAAAACACATCCAAACAGTGAAATCATTATAAATTCAAACACTGAGGGTACATCAATATACCTTATAAGATGTTGACTTCATATTATAGGACAGTAGAAAAAAGATTAAAATACCCTCGATCAGCCTTAGTCCCTGATACACATACGGAAAAATCAGACTCCTGGCTTAATGCCTTTAGGAATTATTACAAAAAACAATCCCGAACGGCTGACCTTTGACCTTTCCAAAGGTTGCACAGGTCTGAAACTCGGCACCCTGGATTAGCCTTAGTCCCTGATACACATACGGAAAAATCAGACTCCTGGCTTAATGCCTTTAGGAATTATTACAAAAAACACACCCGAACGGCTGACCTTTGACCTTTCCGAAGGTTGCACAGGTCTGAAACTCGGCACCCTAGATCAGCCTTAGTCCCTGATACACATAAGGAAAAATCAGACTCCTGGCTTAATGCCTTTAGGAATTATTACAAAAAACACACCCGAACGGCTGACCTTTGACCTTTCCGAAGGTTGCACAGGTCTGAAACTCGGCACCCTGGATCAGCCAGGAGTCCCTGATACACATACGGAGAAATCAGCATCCGGGCTCATTGCCTTTAGGAATTATTGAAGAAAAGACAGTTTCCCACCTTTCTTACGTTTGAATTTTACAGACTGTGTTTTTGGCAGTTTTTTTTGGCCAGGGGGAAAAAAGCCCAAAGTCCTGTGTCCAAAAACTAAAAATCAGGTCATGTCAGACTTTATACAGTCTTAGACCCTTTGGCCAGAGTGGAAGTTTTGGAGGAACTACATTTCTACAGGTCGCAGGAGTGTGAATATTTCATTTGTCGTTTGGGCTCCCAAGACGAGCGGAACAACGAGGGTACATTAGTATGTCTTATTAGATGTTAACTTTATTTGTGAGGTTTATGTTATGGGACAGTAGAAAAATGAAAAAAAATCAGAAAACAGCCTTATCCCTGCTGAATGCGCACAAAAACAGAGACAAATAGAAAAAAACATCCAAACAGTGAAATCATTGCAAAATCAAACACTGAGGGTACTGAAGAATAACTTATAAAATTTAAACTTTATTTGTGAGGTTTATGTTATGGGACAGTAGAAAAATGAAAAAAAAATCAGAAAACAGTCGTATTCCAGCTGAATGCGCACAAAAACAGACAAAAATAGAAAAACACATTCAAACAGTGAAATCATTGCAAAATCAAACACTGAAGGTAGATAACTATATCTTATGAGATGTTAACTTTATTTGTGAGGTTTATTTTATGGGACAGTAAAAAAATGAAAAAAATCAGAAAACAGCCATATCGCTGCTGAATGCACACAAAAACAGAGACAAATAGAAAAACACATCCAAACAGTGAAATCATTGCAAAATCAAACACTGAGGGTACCGAAGAATATCTTATAAGATTTTAACTTTATTTGTGAGGTTTATGTTATGGGACAGTAGAAAAATGAAAAAAAATCAGAAAACAGCCGTATTCCAGCTGAATGCGCACAAAAACAGACACAAATAGAAAAACACATCCAAACAGTGAAATCATTACAAATTCAAACACTGAGGGTACATCAATATACCTTATAAGATGTTAACTTCATATTATAGGACAGTAGAAAAAAGATTAAAATACCCTCGATCAGCCTTAGTCCCTGATACACATACGGAAAAATCAGACTCCTGGCTTAATGCCTTTAGGAATTATTACAAAAAACACACCCGAACGGCTGACCTTTGACCTTTCCAAAGGTTGCACAGGTCTGAAACTTGGCACCCTGGATTAGCCTTAGTCCCTGATACACATACAGAAAAATCAGACTCCTGACTCAATGCCTTTAGGAATTATTACAAAAAACACACCCGAAAGGCTGACCATTGACCTTTCCGAAGGTTGCACAGGTCTGAAACTTGGCACCCTGCATCAGCCTTAGTCCCTGATACACATACGGAAAAATCAGACTCCTGGCTCAATGCCTTTAGGAATTATTACAAGAAACACACCCGAACGGCTGACCTTTGACCTTTCCGAAGGTTGCACAGGTCTGAAACTCGGCACCCTGGATCAGCCAGGAGTCCCTGATACACATACGGAGAAATCAGCATCCGGGCTCATTGCCTTTAGGAATTATTGAAGAAAAGACAGTTTCCCACCTTTCTTACGTTTGAATTTTACAGACTGTGTTTTTGGCAGTTTTTTTTGGCCAGGGGGAAAAAAGCCCAAAGTCCTGTGTCCAAAAACTGAAAATCAGGTCATGTCAGACTCTATACAGTCTTAGACCCTTTGGCCAGAGTGGAAGTTTTGGAGGAACTACATTTCTACAGGTCGCAGGAGTGTGAATACTTCATTTGTCGTTTGGGCTCCCAAGACAAGCGGAACGATGAGGGTACATTAGAATGTCTTATTAGATGTTAACTTTATTTGTGAGGTTTATGTTATGGGACAGTAGAAAAATGAAAAAAAAATCAGAAAACAGTCGTATTCCAGCTGAATGCGCACAAAAACAGAGACAAATAGAAAAAAACATCCAAACAGTGAAATCATTGCAAAATCAAACACTGAGGGTACTGAAGAATAACTTATAAGATTTAAACTTTATTTGTGAGGTTTATGTTATGGGACAGTAGAAAAATGAAAAAAAAATCAGAAAACAGTCGTATTCCAGCTGAATGCGCACAAAAACAGACAAAAATAGAAAAACACATTCAAACAGTGAAATCATTGCAAAATCAAACACTGAAGGTAGATAACTATATCTTATGAGATGTTAACTTTATTTGTGAGGTTTATTTTATGGGACAGTAAAAAAATGAAAAAAATCAGAAAACAGCCATATCGCTGCTGAATGCACACAAAAACAGAGACAAATAGAAAAACACATCCAAACAGTGAAATCATTGCAAAATCAAACACTGAGGGTACCGAAGAATATCTTATAAGATTTTAACTTTATTTGTGAGGTTTATGTTATGGGACAGTAGAAAAATGAAAAAAAATCAGAAAACAGCCGTATTCCAGCTGAATGCGCACAAAAACAGACACAAATAGAAAAACACATCCAAACAGTGAAATCATTATAAATTCAAACACTGAGGGTACATCAATATACCTTATAAGATGTTAACTTCATATTATAGGACAGTAGAAAAAAGATTAAAATACCCTCGATCAGCCTTAGTCCCTGATACACATACGGAAAAATCAGACTCCTGGCTTAATGCCTTTAGGAATTATTACAAAAAACACACCCGAACGGCTGACCTTTGACCTTTCCAAAGGTTGCACAGGTCTGAAACTTGGCACCCTGGATTAGCCTTAGTCCCTGATACACATACAGAAAAATCAGACTCCTGACTCAATGCCTTTAGGAATTATTACAAAAAAAACACCCGAAAGGCTGACCATTGACCTTTCCGAAGGTTGCACAGGTCTGAAACTTGGCACCCTGCATCAGCCTTAGTCCCTGATACACATACGGAAAAATCAGACTCCTGGCTCAATGCCTTTAGGAATTATTACAAGAAACACACCCGAACGGCTGACCTTTGACCTTTCCGAAGGTTGCACAGGTCTGAAACTCGGCACCCTGGATCAGCCAGGAGTCCCTGATACACATACGGAGAAATCAGCATCCGGGCTCATTGCCTTTAGGAATTATTGAAGAAAAGACAGTTTCCCACCTTTCTTACGTTTGAATTTTACAGACTGTGTTTTTGGCAGTTTTTTTTGGCCAGGGGGAAAAAAGCCCAAAGTCCTGTGTCCAAAAACTGAAAATCAGGTCATGTCAGACTCTATACAGTCTTAGACCCTTTGGCCAGAGTGGAAGTTTTGGAGGAACTACATTTCTACAGGTCGCAGGAGTGTGAATACTTCATTTGTCGTTTGGGCTCCCAAGACAAGCGGAACGATGAGGGTACATTAGAATGTCTTATTAGATGTTAACTTTATTTGTGAGGTTTATGTTATGGGACAGTAGAAAAATGAAAAAAAAATCAGAAAACAGTCGTATTCCAGCTGAATGCGCACAAAAACAGAGACAAAAATAGAAAAACACATTCAAACAGTGAAATCATTGCAAAATCAAACACTGAGGGTACCGAAGAATATCTTATAAGATTTTAACTTTATTTGTGAGGTTTATGTTATGGGACAGTAGAAAAATGAAAAAAAAATCAGAAAACAGTCGTATTCCAGCTGAATGCGCACAAAAACAGACAAAAATAGAAAAACACATTCAAACAGTGAAATCATTGCAAAATCAAACACTGAAGGTAGATAACTATATCTTATGAGATGTTAACTTTATTTGTGAGGTTTATGTTATGGGACAATAAAAAAATGAAAAAAATCAGAAAACAGCCATATCCCTGCTGAATGCACACAAAAACAGAGACAAATAGAAAACACATACAAACAGTGAAATCATTGCAAAATCAAACACTGGAGGTTTATAACTATATCTTATAAGATTTTACCTTCATTTGTGAGGTTTATGTTATGGGACAGTAGAAAAATGAAAAAAATCAGAAAACAGCCGTATCCCTGCTGAATGCGCACAAAAACAGACACAAATAGAAAAACACATCCAAACAGTGAAATCATTATACATTCAAACACTGAGGGTACATCATTATACCTTATAAGATGTTAACTTCATATTATAGGACAGTACATAAAAGATTAAAATACCCTCGATCAGCTTTAGTCCCTGATATACATACGGAAAAATCAGACTCCTGACTCAATGCCTTTAGGAATTATTACAAAAAACACACCCGAAAGGCTGACCATTGACCTTTCCGAAGGTTGCACAGGTCTGAAACTTGGCACCCTGCATCAGCCTTAGTCCCTGATACACATACGGAAAAATCAGACTCCTGGCTCAATGCCTTTAGGAATTATTACAAGAAACACACCCGAACGGCTGACCTTTGACCTTTCCGAAGGTTGCACAGGTCTGAAACTCGGCACCCTGGTTCAGCCAGGAGTCCCTGATACACATACGGAGAAATCAGCATCCGGGCTCATTGCCTTTAGGAATTATTGAAGAAAAGACAGTTTCCCACCTTTCTTACGTTTAAATTTTACAGACTGTGTTTTTGGCAGTTTTTTTTGGCCGTGGGAAAAAAGCCCAAAGTCCTGTGTCCAAAAACTGAAAATCAGGTCATGTCAGACTCTATACAGTCTTAGACCCTTTGGCCAGAGTGGAAGTTTTGGAGGAACTACATTTCTACAGGTCGCAGGAGTGTGAATATTTCATTTGTCGTTTGGGCTCCCAAGACGAGCGGAACGACGAGGGTACATTAGTATGTCTTATTAGATGTTAACTTTATTTGTGAGGTTTATGTTATGGGACAGTAGAAAAATGAAAAAAAATCAGAAAACAGCCGTATCCCTGCTGAATGCGCACAAAAACAGAGACAAATAGAAAAACACATCCAAACAGTGAAATCATTGCAAAATCAAACACTGAGGGTACCGAAGAATATCTTATAAGATTTTAACTTTATTTGTGAGGTTTATGTTATGGGACAGTAGAAAAATGAAAAAAAAATCAGAAAACAGTCGTATTCCAGCTGAATGCGCACAAAAACAGACAAAAATAGAAAAACACATTCAAACAGTGAAATCATTGCAAAATCAAACACTGAAGGTAGATAACTATATCTTATGAGATGTTAACTTTATTTGTGAGGTTTATGTTATGGGACAGTAAAAAAATGAAAAAAATCAGAAAACAGCCGTATCCTTGCTGAATGCACACAAAAACAGAGACAAATAGAAAAACACATCCAAACAGTGAAATCATTGCAAAATCAAACACTGAGGGTACCGAAGAATATCTTATAAGATTTGAACTTTATTTGTGAGGTTTATGTTATGGGACAGTAGAAAAATGAAAAAAAATCAGAAAACAGCCGTATTCCAGCTGAATGCGCACAAAAACAGACACAAATAGAAAAACACATCCAAACAGTGAAATCATTATAAATTCAAACACTGAGGGTACATCAATATACCTTATAAGATGTTAACTTCATATTATAGGACGGTAGAAAAAAGATTAAAATACCCTCGATCAGCCTTAGTCCCTGATACACATACGGAAAAATCAGACTCCTGGCTTAATGCCTTTAGGAATTATTACAAAAAACACACCCGAACGGCTGACCTTTGACCTTTCCAAAGGTTTTACAGGTCTGAAACTTGGCACCCTGGATTAGCCTTAGTCCCTGATACACATACGGAAAAATCAGACTCCTGGCTTAATGCCTTTAGGAATTATTACAAAAAACACACCCGAACGGCTGACCATTGACCTTTCCGAAGGTTGCACCGGTCTGAAACTCGGCACCCTAGATCAGCCTTAGTCCCTGATACACATAAGGAAAAATTAGACTCCTGGCTCAATGCCTTTAGGAATTATTACAAAAAACACACCCGAACGGCTGACCTTTGACCTTTCCAAAAGTTGCACGGGTCTGAAACTCGGCACCCTGGATTAGCCTTAGTCCCTGATACACATACGGAAAAATCAGACTCCTGGCTTAATGCCTTTAGGAATTATTACAAAAAACAAACCCGAACGGCTGACCATTGACCTTTCCGAAGGTTGCACAGGTCTGAAACTCTGCACCCGGGATAAGCCTAAATCCCTGATACACATACGGAAAAATCAGACTCCTGGCGCAATGCCTTTAGGAATTATTACAAAAAACACACCTGAACGGCTGACCTTTGACCTTTCCAATGGTTGCACAGGTCTGAAACTCGGCACCCTGGATCAGCCAGGAGTCCCTGATACACATACGGAGAAATAAGCATCCGGGCTCATTGCCTTCAGGAATTATTGAAGAAAAGACAGTTTCCCACCTTTCTTACGTTTGAATTTTACGGACTGTGTTTTTGGCAGTTTTTTTTGGCCAGGGGGAAAAAAGCCCAAAGTCCTGTGTCCAAAAACTGAAAATCAGGTCATGTCAGACTCTATACAGTCTTAGACCCTTTGGCCAGAGTGGAAGTTTTGGAGGAACTACATTTCTACAGGTCGCAGGAGTGTGAATACTTCATTTGTCGTTTGGGCTCCCAAGACAAGCGGAACGATGAGGGTACATTAGAATGTCTTATTAGATGTTAACTTTATTTGTGAGGTTTATGTTATGGGACAGTAGAACAATGAAAAAAAAATCAGAAAACAGTCGTATTCCAGCTGAATGCGCACAAAAACAGAGACAAAAATAGAAAAACACATTCAAACAGTGAAATCATTGCAAAATCAAACACTGAGGGTACCGAAGAATATCTTATAAGATTTTAACTTTATTTGTGAGGTTTATGTTATGGGACAGTAGAAAAATGAAAAAAAAAATCAGAAAACAGTCGTATTCCAGCTGAATGCGCACAAAAACAGACAAAAATAGAAAAACACATTCAAACAGTGAAATCATTGCAAAATCAAACACTGAAGGTAGATAACTATATCTTATGAGACGTTAACTTTATTTGTGAGGTTTATGTTATGGGACAGTAAAAAAATGAAAAAAATCAGAAAACAGCCGTATCCTTGCTGAATGCACACAAAAACAGAGACAAATAGAAAAACACATCCAAACAGTGAAATCATTGCAAAATCAAACACTGAGGGTACCGAAGAATATCTTATAAGATTTTAACTTTATTTGTGAGGTTTATGTTATGGGACAGTAGAAAAATGAAAAAAAATCAGAAAACAGCCGTATTCCAGCTGAATGCGCACAAAAACAGACACAAATAGAAAAACACATCCAAACAGTGAAATCATTATAAATTCAAACACTGAGGGTACATCAATATACCTTATAAGATGTTAACTTCATATTATAGGACAGTAGAAAAAAGATTAAAATACCCTCGATCAGCCTTAGTCCCTGATACACATACAGAAAAATCAGACTCCTGGCTTAATGCCTTTAGGAATTATTACAAAAAACAATCCCGAACAGCTGACCTTTGACCTTTCCAAAGGTTGCACAGGTCTGAAACTCGGCACCCTGGATTAGCCTTAGTCCCTGATACACATACGGAAAAATCAGACTCCTGGCTTAATGCCTTTAGGAATTATTACAAAAAACACACCCGAAGCTGACCATTGACCTTTCCGAAGGTTGCACAGGTCTGAAACTCGGCACCCTAGATCAGCCTTAGTCCCTGATACACATAAGGAAAAATCAGACTCCTGGCTTAATGCCTTTAGGAATTATTACAAAAAACACACCTAAACGGCTGACCTTTGACCTTTCAGAAGGTTACACAGGTCTGAAACTCGGCACCCTAGATTAACCTTAGTCCCTGATACACATACCAAAAAATCAGACTCCTGGCTCAATGCCTTTAGGAATTATTACAAAAAACACACCCGAACGGCTGACCTTTGACCTTTCCGAAGGTTGCACAGGTCTGAAACTCGGCACCCTGGATCAGCCAGGAGTCCCTGATACACATACGGAGAAATCAGCATCCGGGCTCATTGCCTTTAGGAATTATTGAAGAAAAGACAGTTTCCCACCTTTCTTACGTTTGAATTTTACAGACTGTGTTTTTGGCAGTTTTTTTTGGCCAGGGGGAAAAAAGCCCAAAGTCCTGTGTCCAAAAACTGAAAATCAGGTCATGTCAGACTCTATACAGTCTTAGACCCTTTGGCCAGAGTGGAAGTTTTGGAGGAACTACATTTCTACAGGTCGCAGGAGTGTGAATATTTCATTTGTCGTTTGGGCTCCCAAGACGAGCGGAACGACGAGGGTACATTAGTATGTCTTATTAGATGTTAAGTTTATTTGTGAGGTTTATGTTATGGGACAGTAGAAAAATGAAAAAAAATCAGAAAACAGCCGTATCCCTGCTGAATGCGCACAAAAACAGAGACAAATAGAAAAACACATCCAAACAGTGAAATCATTGCAAAATCAAACACTGAGGGTACCGAAGAATATCTTATAAGATTTTAACTTTATTTGTGAGGTTTATGTTATGGGACAGTAGAAAAATGAAAAAAAAATCAGAAAACAGTCGTATTCCAGCTGAATGCGCACAAAAACAGACAAAAATAGAAAAACACATTCAAACAGTGAAATCATTGCAAAATCAAACACTGAAGGTAGATAACTATATCTTATGAGATGTTAACTTTATTTGTGAGGTTTATGTTATGGGACAATAAAAAAATGAAAAAAATCAGAAAACAGCCATATCCCTGCTGAATGCACACAAAAACAGAGACAAATAGAAAACACATACAAACAGTGAAATCATTGCAAAATCAAACACTGGAGGTTTATAACTATATCTTATAAGATTTTACCTTCATTTGTGAGGTTTATGTTATGGGACAGTAGAAAAATGAAAAAAATCAGAAAACAGCCGTATCCCTGCTGAATGCGCACAAAAACAGACACAAATAGAAAAACACATCCAAACAGTGAAATCATTATACATTCAAACACTGAGGGTACATCATTATACCTTATAAGATGTTAACTTCATATTATAGGACAGTACATAAAAGATTAAAATACCCTCGATCAGCTTTAGTCCCTGATATACATACGGAAAAATCAGACTCCTGACTCAATGCCTTTAGGAATTATTACAAAAAACACACCCGAAAGGCTGACCATTGACCTTTCCGAAGGTTGCACAGGTCTGAAACTTGGCACCCTGCATCAGCCTTAGTCCCTGATACACATACGGAAAAATCAGACTCCTGGCTCAATGCCTTTAGGAATTATTACAAGAAACACACCCGAACGGCTGACCTTTGACCTTTCCGAAGGTTGCACAGGTCTGAAACTCGGCACCCTGGTTCAGCCAGGAGTCCCTGATACACATACGGAGAAATCAGCATCCGGGCTCATTGCCTTTAGGAATTATTGAAGAAAAGACAGTTTCCCACCTTTCTTACGTTTAAATTTTACAGACTGTGTTTTTGGCAGTTTTTTTTGGCCGTGGGAAAAAAGCCCAAAGTCCTGTGTCCAAAAACTGAAAATCAGGTCATGTCAGACTCTATACAGTCTTAGACCCTTTGGCCAGAGTGGAAGTTTTGGAGGAACTACATTTCTACAGGTCGCAGGAGTGTGAATATTTCATTTGTCGTTTGGGCTCCCAAGACGAGCGGAACGACGAGGGTACATTAGTATGTCTTATTAGATGTTAACTTTATTTGTGAGGTTTATGTTATGGGACAGTAGAAAAATGAAAAAAAATCAGAAAACAGCCGTATCCCTGCTGAATGCGCACAAAAACAGAGACAAATAGAAAAACACATCCAAACAGTGAAATCATTGCAAAATCAAACACTGAGGGTACCGAAGAATATCTTATAAGATTTTAACTTTATTTGTGAGGTTTATGTTATGGGACAGTAGAAAAATGAAAAAAAAATCAGAAAACAGTCGTATTCCAGCTGAATGCGCACAAAAACAGACAAAAATAGAAAAACACATTCAAACAGTGAAATCATTGCAAAATCAAACACTGAAGGTAGATAACTATATCTTATGAGATGTTAACTTTATTTGTGAGGTTTATGTTATGGGACAGTAAAAAAATGAAAAAAATCAGAAAACAGCCGTATCCTTGCTGAATGCACACAAAAACAGAGACAAATAGAAAAACACATCCAAACAGTGAAATCATTGCAAAATCAAACACTGAGGGTACCGAAGAATATCTTATAAGATTTGAACTTTATTTGTGAGGTTTATGTTATGGGACAGTAGAAAAATGAAAAAAAATCAGAAAACAGCCGTATTCCAGCTGAATGCGCACAAAAACAGACACAAATAGAAAAACACATCCAAACAGTGAAATCATTATAAATTCAAACACTGAGGGTACATCAATATACCTTATAAGATGTTAACTTCATATTATAGGACGGTAGAAAAAAGATTAAAATACCCTCGATCAGCCTTAGTCCCTGATACACATACGGAAAAATCAGACTCCTGGCTTAATGCCTTTAGGAATTATTACAAAAAACACACCCGAACGGCTGACCTTTGACCTTTCCAAAGGTTTTACAGGTCTGAAACTTGGCACCCTGGATTAGCCTTAGTCCCTGATACACATACGGAAAAATCAGACTCCTGGCTTAATGCCTTTAGGAATTATTACAAAAAACACACCCGAACGGCTGACCATTGACCTTTCCGAAGGTTGCACCGGTCTGAAACTCGGCACCCTAGATCAGCCTTAGTCCCTGATACACATAAGGAAAAATTAGACTCCTGGCTCAATGCCTTTAGGAATTATTACAAAAAACACACCCGAACGGCTGACCTTTGACCTTTCCAAAAGTTGCACGGGTCTGAAACTCGGCACCCTGGATTAGCCTTAGTCCCTGATACACATACGGAAAAATCAGACTCCTGGCTTAATGCCTTTAGGAATTATTACAAAAAACAAACCCGAACGGCTGACCATTGACCTTTCCGAAGGTTGCACAGGTCTGAAACTCTGCACCCGGGATAAGCCTAAATCCCTGATACACATACGGAAAAATCAGACTCCTGGCGCAATGCCTTTAGGAATTATTACAAAAAACACACCTGAACGGCTGACCTTTGACCTTTCCAATGGTTGCACAGGTCTGAAACTCGGCACCCTGGATCAGCCAGGAGTCCCTGATACACATACGGAGAAATAAGCATCCGGGCTCATTGCCTTCAGGAATTATTGAAGAAAAGACAGTTTCCCACCTTTCTTACGTTTGAATTTTACGGACTGTGTTTTTGGCAGTTTTTTTTGGCCAGGGGGAAAAAAGCCCAAAGTCCTGTGTCCAAAAACTGAAAATCAGGTCATGTCAGACTCTATACAGTCTTAGACCCTTTGGCCAGAGTGGAAGTTTTGGAGGAACTACATTTCTACAGGTCGCAGGAGTGTGAATACTTCATTTGTCGTTTGGGCTCCCAAGACAAGCGGAACGATGAGGGTACATTAGAATGTCTTATTAGATGTTAACTTTATTTGTGAGGTTTATGTTATGGGACAGTAGAACAATGAAAAAAAAATCAGAAAACAGTCGTATTCCAGCTGAATGCGCACAAAAACAGAGACAAAAATAGAAAAACACATTCAAACAGTGAAATCATTGCAAAATCAAACACTGAGGGTACCGAAGAATATCTTATAAGATTTTAACTTTATTTGTGAGGTTTATGTTATGGGACAGTAGAAAAATGAAAAAAAAAATCAGAAAACAGTCGTATTCCAGCTGAATGCGCACAAAAACAGACAAAAATAGAAAAACACATTCAAACAGTGAAATCATTGCAAAATCAAACACTGAAGGTAGATAACTATATCTTATGAGACGTTAACTTTATTTGTGAGGTTTATGTTATGGGACAGTAAAAAAATGAAAAAAATCAGAAAACAGCCGTATCCTTGCTGAATGCACACAAAAACAGAGACAAATAGAAAAACACATCCAAACAGTGAAATCATTGCAAAATCAAACACTGAGGGTACCGAAGAATATCTTATAAGATTTTAACTTTATTTGTGAGGTTTATGTTATGGGACAGTAGAAAAATGAAAAAAAATCAGAAAACAGCCGTATTCCAGCTGAATGCGCACAAAAACAGACACAAATAGAAAAACACATCCAAACAGTGAAATCATTATAAATTCAAACACTGAGGGTACATCAATATACCTTATAAGATGTTAACTTCATATTATAGGACAGTAGAAAAAAGATTAAAATACCCTCGATCAGCCTTAGTCCCTGATACACATACGGAAAAATCAGACTCCTGGCTTAATGCCTTTAAGAATTATTACAAAAAACACACCCGAACGGCTGACCTTTGACCTTTCCAAAGGTTGCACAGGTCTGAAACTTGGCACCCTGGATTAGCCTTAGTCCCTGATACACATACGGAAAAATCAGACTCCTGACTCAATGCCTTTAGGAATTATTACAAAAAACACACCCGAAAGGCTGACCATTGACCTTTCCGAAGGTTGCACAGGTCTGAAACTTAACACCCTGCATCAGCCTTAGTCCCTGATACACATACGGAAAAATCAGACTCCTGGCTCAATGCCTTTAGGAATTATTACAAGAAACACACCCGAACGGCTGACCTTTGACCTTTCCGAAGGTTGCACAGGTCTGAAACTCGGCACCCTGGTTCAGCCAGGAGTCCCTGATACACATACGGAGAAATCAGCATCCGGGCTCATTGCCTTTAGGAATTATTGAAGAAAAGACAGTTTCCCACCTTTCTTACGTTTGAATTTTACAGACTGTGTTTTTGGCAGTTTTTTTTGGCCGTGGGAAAAAAGCCCAAAGTCCTGTGTCCAAAAACTGAAAATCAGGTCATGTCAGACTCTATACAGTCTTAGACCCTTTGGCCAGAGTGGAAGTTTTGGAGGAACTACATTTCTACAGGTCGCAGGAGTGTGAATATTTCATTTGTCGTTTGGGCTCCCAAGACGAGCGGAACGACGAGGGTACATTAGTATGTCTTATTAGATGTTAACTTTATTTGTGAGGTTTATGTTATGGGACAGTAGAAAAATGAAAAAAAATCAGAAAACAGCCGTATCCCTGCTGAATGCGCACAAAAACAGAGACAAATAGAAAAACACATCCAAACAGTGAAATCATTGCAAAATCAAACACTGAGGGTACCGAAGAATATCTTATAAGATTTTAACTTTATTTGTGAGGTTTATGTTATGGGACAGTAGAAAAATGAAAAAAAAATCAGAAAACAGCCGTATTCCAGCTGAATGCGCACAAAAACAGACAAAAATAGAAAAACACATTCAAACAGTGAAATCATTGCAAAATCAAACACTGAAGGTAGATAACTATATCTTATGAGATGTTAACTTTATTTGTGAGGTTTATGTTATAGGACAGTAAAAAAATGAAAAAAATCAGAAAACAGCCGTATCCTTGCTGAATGCACACAAAAACAGAGACAAATAGAAAAACACATCCAAACAGTGAAATCATTGCAAAATCAAACACTGAGGGTACCGAAGAATATCTTATAAGATTTGAACTTTATTTGTGAGGTTTATGTTATGGGACAGTAGAAAAATGAAAAAAAATCAGAAAACAGCCGTATTCCAGCTGAATGCGCACAAAAACAGACACAAATAGAAAAACACATCCAAACAGTGAAATCATTATAAATTCAAACACTGAGGGTACATCAATATACCTCATAAGATGTTGACTTCATATTATAGGACAGTAGAAAAAAGATTAAAATACCCTCGATCAGCCTTAGTCCCTGATACACATACGGAAAAATCAGACTCCTGGCTTAATGCCTTTAGGAATCATTACAAAAAACAATCCCGAACGGCTGACCTTTGACCTTTCCGAAGGTTGCACAGGTCTGAAACTCGGCACCCTAGATCAGCCTTAGTCCCTGATACACATAAGGAAAAATCAGACTCCTGGCTTAATGCCTTTAGGAATTATTACAAAAAACACACCTAAACGGCTGACCTTTGACCTTTCAGAAGGTTACACAGGTCTGAAACTCGGCACCCTAGATTAACCTTAGTCCCTGATACACATACCAAAAAATCAGACTCCTGGCTCAATGCCTTTAGGAATTATTACAAAAAACACACCCGAATGGCTGACCATTGACCTTTTTGAAGGTTGCACAGGTCTAAAAGTCGGCACCCTGGATTAGCCTTAGTCCCTGATACACATACGGAAAAATCTGACTCCTGGCTTAATGCCTTTAGGAATTATTACAAAAAACACACCCGAACGGCTGACCATTGACCTTTCCGAAGGTTGCACAGGTCTGAAACTTGGCACCCTGCATCAGCCTTAGTCCCTGATACACATACGGAAAAATCAGACTCCTGGCTCAATGCCTTTAGGAATTATTACAAAAAACACACCCGAACGGCTGACCTTTGACCTTTCCGAAGGTTGCACAGGTCTGAAACTCGGCACCCTGGATCAGCCAGGAGTCCCTGATACACATACGGAGAAATCAGCATCCGGGCTCATTGCCTTTAGGAATTATTGAAGAAAAGACAGTTTCCCACCTTTCTTACGTTTGAATTTTACAGACTGTGTTTTTGGCAGTTTTTTTTGGCCGTGGGAAAAAAGCCCAAAGTCCTGTGTCCAAAAACTGAAAATCAGGTCATGTCAGACTCTATACAGTCTTAGACCCTTTGGCCAGAGTGGAAGTTTTGGAGGAACTACATTTCTACAGGTCGCAGGAGTATGAATATTTCATTTGTCGTTTGGGCTCCCAAGACGAGCGGAACGACGAGGGTACATTAGTATGTCTTATTAGATGTTAACTTTATTTGTGAGGTTTATGTTATGGGACAGTAGAAAAATGAAAAAAAATCAGAAAACAGCCGTATCCCTGCTGAATTTTGCACAAAAACAGAGACAAATAGAAAAACACATCCAAACAGTGAAATCATTGCAAAATCAAACACTGAGGGTACCGAAGAATATCTTATAAGATTTTAACTTTATTTGTGAGGTTTATGTTATGGGACAGTAGAAAAATGAAAAAAAAATCAGAAAACAGTCGTATTCCAGCTGAATGCGCACAAAAACAGACAAAAATAGAAAAACACATTCAAACAGTGAAATCATTGCAAAATCAAACACTGAAGGTAGATAACTATATCTTATGAGATGTTAACTTTATTTGTGAGGTTTATGTTATGGGACAGTAAAGAAATGAAAAAAATCAGAAAACAGCCGTATCCTTGCTGAATGCACACAAAAACAGAGACAAATAGAAAAACACATCCAAACAGTGAAATCATTGCAAAATCAAACACTGGAGGTATATAACTATATCTTATAAGATTTTACCTTTATTTGTGAGGTTTATGTTATGGGACAGTAGAAAATGAAAAAAATCAGAAAACAGCCGTATCCCTGCTGAATGCGCACAAAAACAGACACAAATAGAAAAACACATCCAAACAGTGAAATCATTATACATTCAAACACTGAGGGTACATCAATATACCTTATAAGATGTTAACTTCATATTATAGGACAGTACAAAAAAGATTAAAATACTCTCGATCAGCTTTAGTCCCTGATATACATACGGAAAAATCAGACTCCTGACTCAATGCCTTTAGGAATTATTACAAAAAACACACCCGAAAGGCTGACCATTGACCTTTCCGAAGGTTGCACAGGTCTGAAACTTGGCACCCTGCATCAGCCTTAGTCCCTGATACACATACGGAAAAATCAGACTCCTGGCTTAATGCCTTTAGGAATTATTACAAAAAACACACCCGAACGGCTGACCATTGACCTTTCCGAAGGTTGCACAGGTCTGAAACTCTGCACCCGGGATAAGCCTGAATCCCTGATACACATACGGAAAAATCAGACTCCTGGCTCAATGCCTTTAGGAATTATAACAAGAAACACACCCGAACGGCTGACCTTTGACCTTTCCGAAGGTTGCACAGGTCTGAAACTGTGCACCCTGGATCAGCCAGGAGTCCCTGATACACATACGGAGAAATCAGCATCCGGGCTCATTGTCTTTAGGAATTTGTGAACAAAAGACAGTTTCCCACCTTTCTTACGTTTGAATTTTACAGACTGTGTTTTTGGCAGTTTTTTTTGGCCGTGGGAAAAAAGCCCAAAGTCCTGTGTCCAAAAACTGAAAATCAGGTCATGTCAGACTCTATACAGTCTTAGACCCTTTGGCCAGAGTGGAAGTTTTGGAGGAACTACATTTCTACAGGTCGCAGGAGTGTGAATATTTCATTTGTCGTTTGGGCTCCCAAGACGAGCGGAACGACGAGGGTACATTAGTATGTCTTATTAGATGTTAACTCTATTTGTGAGGTTTATGTTATGGGACAGTAGAAAAATGAAAAAAAATCAGAAAACAGCCGTATCCCTGCTGAATTTTGCACAAAAACAGAGACAAATAGAAAAACACATCCAAACAGTGAAATCATTGCAAAATCAAACACTGAGGGTACCGAAGAATGTCTTATAAGATTTAAACTTTATTTGTGAGGTTTATGTTATGGGACAGTAGAAAAATGAAAAAAAAAATCAGAAAACAGTCGTATTCCAGCTGAATGCGCATAAAAACAGACAAAAATAGAAAAACACATTCAAACAGTGAAATCATTGCAAAATCAAACACTGAAGGTAGATAACTATATCTTATGAGATGTTAACTTTATTTGTGAGGTTTATGTTATGGGACAATAAAAAAATGAAAAAAATCAGGAAACAGCCATATCCCTGCTGATTGCACACAAAAACAGAGACAAATAGAATAACACATACAAACAGTGAAATCATTGCAAAATCAAACACTGGAAGTATATAACTATATCTTATAAGATTTTAACTTTATTTGTGAGGTTTATGTTATGGGACAGTAGAAAAATGAAAAAAATCCGAAAACAGCCGTATCCCTGCTGAATGCGGACAAAAACAGAGACAAATAGAAAAACACATCCAAACATTGAAATCATTGCAAAATCAAACACTGAAGGTAGATAACTATATCTTATGAGATGTTAACTTTATTTGTGAGGTTTATGTGATGGGACAGTAGAAAAATGAAAAAAATCCGAAAACAGCCGTATCCCTGCTGAATGCGCACAAAAACAGACACAAATAGAAAAACACATCCAAACAGTGAAATCATTATAAATTCAAACACTGAGGGTACATCAATATACCTTATAAGATGTTAACTTCATATTATAGGACAGTAGAAAAAAGATTAAAATACCCTCGATCAGCCTTAGTCCCTGATACACATAAGGAAAAATTAGACTCCTGGCTCAATGCCTTTAGGAATTATTACAAAAAACACACCCGAACGGCTGACCTTTGACCTTTCCAAAAGTTGCACGGGTCTGAAACTCGGAACCCTGGATAAGCCTTAGTCCCTGATACACATACGGAAAAATCAGACTCCTGGCTTAATGCCTTTAGGAATTATTACAAAAAACAAACCCGAACGGCTGACCATTGACCTTTCCGAGGTTGCACAGGTCTGAAACTCTGCACCCGGGATAAGCCTTAATCCCTGATACAAATGCGGGAAAATCAGACTCCTGGCTCAATGCCTTTAGGAATTATTACAAAAAACACACCCGAACGGCTGACCATTGACCTTTCCGAAGGTTGCACAGGTCTGAAACTCGGCACCCTGGATCAGCCAGGAGTCCCTGATACACATACGGAGAAATCAGCATCCGGGCTCATTGCCTTTAGGAATTATTGAAGAAAAGACAGTTTCCCACCTTTCTTACGTTTGAATTTTACAGACTGTGTTTTTGGCAGTTTTTTTTGGCCAGGGGGAAAAAAGCCCAAAGTCCTGTGTCCAAAAACTGAAAATCAGGTCATGTCAGACTCTATACAGTCTTAGACCCTTTGGCCAGAGTGGAAGTTTTGGAGGAAATACATTTCTACAGGTCGCAGGAGTGTGAATATTTCATTTGTCGTTTGGGCTCCCAAGACGAGCGGAACGACGAGGGTACATTAGTATGTCTTATTAGATGTTAACTTTATTTGTGAGGTTTATGTTATGGGACAATAAAAAAATGAAAAAAATCAGAAAACAGCCATATCCCTGCTGAATGCACACAAAAACAGAGACAAATAGAAAAACACATCCAAACAGTGAAATCATTGCAAAATCAAACACTGAAGGTATATAACTATATCTTATAAGATTTTAACTTTATTTGTGAGGTTTATGTTATGGGACAGTAGAAAAATGAAAAAAATCCAAAAACAGCCGTATCCCTGCTGAATGCGCACAAAAACAGACACAAAATAGAAAACACATCCAAACAGTGAAATCATTATAAATTCAAACACTGAGGTTACATCAATATACCTTATAAGATGTTAACTTCGTATTATAGGACAGTAGAAAAAAGATTAAAATACCCTCGATCAGCCTTAGTCCCTGATACACATACGGAAAAATCAGACTCCTGGCTCAATGCCTTTAGGAATTATTACAAAAAACACACCCGAACGGCTGACCTTTGACCTTTCCGAAGGTTGCAAAGGTCTGAAACTCGGCACCCTAGATCAGCCTTAGTCCCTGATACACATAAGGAAAAATTAGACTCCTGGCTAAATGCCTTTAGGAATTATTACAAAAAACACACCCGAACGGCTGACCTTTGACCTTTCCAAAAGTTGCACGGGTCTGAAACTCGGCACCCTGGATAAGCCTTAGTCCCTGATACACATACGGAAAAATCAGACTCCTGGCTTAATGCCTTTAGGAATTATTACAAAAAACACACCTAAACGGCTGACCTTTGACCTTTCCGAAGGTTGCACAGGTCTGAAACTCGGCACCCTAGATCAGCCTTAGTCCCTGATACACATACGGAAAAATTAGATTCCTGGCTCAATGCCTTTAGGAATTATTACAAAACACACCCGAACGGCTGACCTTTGACCTTTCCAAAAGTTGCACGGGTCTGAAACTCGGCACCCTGGATCAGCCAGGAGTCCCTGATACACATACGGAAAAATCAGACTCCTGGCTTAATGCCTTTAGGAATTATTGAAGAAAAGACAGTTTCCCACCTTTCTTACGTTTGAATTTTACAGACTGTGTTTTTGGCAGTTTTTTTTGGCCAGGGGGAAAAAAGCCCAAAGTCCTGTGTCCAAAAACTGAAAATCAGGTCATGTCAGACTCTATACAGTCTTAGAGCCTTTGGCCAGAGTGGAAGTTTTGGAGGAACTACATTTCTACAGGCACGGGAGTATGAATATTTCATTTGTCGTTTGGGGTCCCAAGACGAGCGGAACAACGAGGGTACATTAGTATGTCTTATTAGATGTTAACTTTATTTGTGAGGTTTATGTTATGGGACAGTAGAAAAATTAAAAAAATCCGAAAACAGCCGTATCCCTGCTGAATGCGCACAAAAACAGACACAAATAGAAAAACACATCCAAACAGTGAAATCATAATAAATTCAAACACTGAGGGTACATCAATATACCTTATAAGATGTTAACTTCGTATTATAGGACAGTAGAAAAAAGATTAAAATACCCTCGATCAGCCTTAGTCCCTGATACACATACGGAAAAATCAGACTCCTGGCTCAATGCCTTTAGGAATTATTACAAAAAACACACCCGAACGGCTGACCTTTGACCTTTCCGAAGGTTGCACAGGTCTGAAACTCGGCACCCTAGATCAGCCTTAGTCCCTGATACACATAAGGAAAAATTAGACTCCTGGCTCAATGCCTTTAGGAATTATTACAAAAAACACACCCGAACGGCTGACCTTTGACCTTTCCGAAGGTTGCACAGGTCTGAAACTCGGCACCCTAGATCAGCCTTAGTCCCTGATACACATAAGGAAAAATTAGACTCCTGGCTCAATGCCTTTAGGAATTATTACAAAAAACACACCCGAACGGCTGACCTTTGACCTTTCCGTAGGTTGCACAGGTCTGAAACTCTGCACCCGGGATAAGCCTGAATCCCTGATACACATACGGAAAAATCAGACTCCTGGCTCAATGCCTTTAGGAATTATTACAAGAAACACACCCGAACGGCTGACCTTTGACCTTTCCGAAGGTTGCACAGGTCTGAAACTCTGCACCCTGGATCAGCCAGGAGTCCCTGATACACATACGGAGAAATCAGCATCCGGGCTCATTGCCTTTAGGAATTATTGAACAAAAGACAGTTTCCCACCTTTCTTACGTTTGAATTTTACAGACTGTGTTTTTGGCAGTTTTTTTTGGCTGTGGGAAAAAAGCCCAAAGTCCTGTGTCCAAAAACTGAAAATCAGGTCATGTCAGACTCTATACAGTCTTAGACCCTTTGGCCAGAGTGGAAGTTTTGGAGGAACTACATTTCTACAGGTCGCAGGAGTTTGAATATTTCATATGTCGTTTGGGGTCCCAAGACGAGCGGAACGACGAGGGTACATTAGTATGTCTTATTAGATGTTAAGTTTATTTGTGAGGTTTATGTTATGGGACAGTAGAAAAATGAAAAAAATCAGAAAACAGCCGTATCCCTGCTGAATGCGCACAAAAACAGAGACAAATAGAAAAACACATCCAAACATTGAAATCATTGCAAAATCAAACACTGAAGGTATATAACTATATCTTATAAGATGTTAACTTTATTTGTGAGGTTTATGTTATGGGACAGTAGAAAAATGAAAAGAAATCCGAAAACAGTCGTATTCCAGCTGAATGCGCACAAAACCAGACCAAAATAGAAAAACACATTCAAACAGTGAAATCATTGCAAAATCAAACACTGAAGGTATATAACTATATCTTATGAGATGTTAACTTTATTTGTGAGGTTTATGTTATGGGACAGTAGAAAAATGAAAAAAATCCGAAAACAGCCTTATCTCAGCTGAATGCGCACACAAACAGACACTTATGGAAAAACACATCCCAACAGTGAAAGCTTTGCAAAATCAAACACTGAAGGTATATAACTATATCTTTTAAGATGTTAACTTCATTTGTGAGGTTTATGTTATGGGAAAGTAGAAAAATGAAAAAAATCCGGAAACAGCCTTATCTCAGCTGAATGCGCACACAAACAGACACCAATAGAAAAACACATCCCAACAGTGAAATCATTGCAAAATCAAACACTGAGGGTACAGAACTAAATCTTTTAAAATGTTAACTTCATTTGTGAGGTTTATATTATGGGAAATTAGAAAAATGAAAAAAATCCGAAAACAGCCTTATCTCAGCTGAATGCGCACACAAACAGACACTTATGGAAAAACACATCTCAACAGTGAAATCTTTGCAAAATCAAACACGAAGGGTACAGAACTTAATCTTTTAAAGATGTTAACTTCATTTGTGAGGTTTATGTTATGGGACAGCAGAAAAATGAAAAAAATCCGGAAACAGCCTTATCTCAGCTGAATGCGCACACAAACAGACACCAATAGAAAAACACATCCCAACAGTGAAATCATTGCAAAATCAAACACGAAGGGTACAGAACTTAATCTTTTAAAGATGTTAAACTTCATTTGTGAGGTTTATATTATGGGAAAGTAGAAAAATGAAAAAAATCCGGAAACAGCCTTATCTCAGCTCAATGGGGCACAAACAGACACTTATAGAAAAACACATCCCAACAGTGAAAGCTTTGCAAAATCAAACACGAAGGGTACAGAACTAAATCTTTTAAGATGTGAACTTCATTTGTGAGGTTTATGTTATGGGAAAGTAGAAAAATGAAAAAAATCCGGAAACAGCCTTATCTCAGCTGAATGCGCACACAAACAGACACCAATAGAAAAACACATCCCAACAGTGAAATCATTGCAAAATCAAACACTGAGGGTACAGAACTAAATCTTTTAAAATGTTAACTTCATTTGTGAGGTTTATATTATGGGAAATTAGAAAAATGAAAAAAATCCGAAAACAGCCTTATCTCAGCTCAATGGGCACAAACAGACACTTATAGATAAACACATCCCAACAGTGAAATCATTGCAAAATCAAACACTGAGGGTACAGAACTAAATCTTTTAAGATGTTAACTTCATTTGTGAGGTTTATGTTATGGGACAGCAGAAAAATTAAAAAAATCCGAAAACAGCCTTATCTCACCTCAATGGGGCACAAACAGACACTTATGGAAAAACACATCCCAACAGTGAAAGCTTTGCAAAATCAAACACGAAGGGTACAGAACTAAATCTTTTAAGATGTGAACTTCATTTGTGAGGTTTATGTTATGGGACAGCAGAAAAATTTAAAAAAATCCGGAAACAGCCTTATCTCAGCTGAATGCGCACACAAACAGACACCAATAGAAAAACACATCCCAACAGTGAAATCATTGCAAAATCAAACACGAAGGGTACAGAACTTAATCTTTTAAGATGTTAAACTTCATTTGTGAGGTTTATGTTATGGGAAAGTAGAAAAATGAAAAAAATCCGGAAACAGCCTTATCTCAGCTGAATGCGCACACAAACAGACACCAATAGAAAAACACATCCCAACAGTGAAATCATTGCAAAATCAAACACTGAGGGTACAGAACTAAATCTTTTAAAATGTTAACTTCATTTGTGAGGTTTATATTATGGGAAATTAGAAAAATGAAAAAAATCCGAAAACAGCCTTATCTCAGCTCAATGGGCACAAACAGACACTTATAGATAAACACATCCCAACAGTGAAATCATTGCAAAATCAAACACTGAGGGTACAGAACTAAATCTTTTAAGATGTTAACTTCATTTGTGAGGTTTATGTTATGGGACAGCAGAAAAATTAAAAAAATCCGAAAACAGCCTTATCTCACCTCAATGGGGCACAAACAGACACTTATGGAAAAACACATCCCAACAGTGAAAGCTTTGCAAAATCAAACACGAAGGGTACAGAACTAAATCTTTTAAGATGTGAACTTCATTTGTGAGGTTTATGTTATGGGACAGCAGAAAAATTTAAAAAAATCCGGAAACAGCCTTATCTCAGCTGAATGCGCACACAAACAGACACCAATAGAAAAACACATCCAAACAGTGAAATCTTTGCAAAATCAAACACTGAGGGTAAAGAAGTATATCTTATAAGATTTTAAGTTCATTTGTTAGGTTTATATTATGGGAAAGTAGAAAATGAAAAAAATCCGAAAACAGCCTTATCTCAGCTGAATGCGCACACAAACAGACACCAATAGAAAAACACATCCAAACAGTGAAATCATTGCAAAATCAAACACTGAGAGTACAGAAGTATATCTTATAAGATGTACATTTCATTTGTTCAGTTAACTGTATGGTTATTTGTCATAATCAAACTTCAAAAAAATATTTCTACAATGTTTTTTACAACAAATGTTGCTTTCACAGCACACATCATTGTTGTAATCATATCATTATTATTAATATTATTATTATTATTGCTGTTAATATTATTATTGTTATCATCACCATCATTATATTTATATCATTAATACATTGACATTATATTAACATAAAAAAACAAAAACTCGCGCACTCATTCTATTGGGAACAATGACATGATGAGGCTCCACATTCGCTTCCGATTTTCATTAAGTTTCGATTCCACCTTAAAAAAATGCACGTTTCGGCCAGTAGGGAGAAGTGCGAATTCAGGAATGGTTGCAATAGAATTCAGTCAGCATTCATATTTGAGATGGACTTTCTCCTATAGTCCAAAGTAGATATGGACATATAGGGGATCACTGGAAAAATAAGGAGCTGTAGTATGCAAAGCAGGTGCCATATTTCATGGGAAATCATATTGGGCCACTAGAGGGCAGTGCAAAGTCACAAATTGTTGCAAAGTAATTGTCAAAATCTTGACTTTTGAGCTTGATTTTCTCCAAAATTCTCAAACCAGGAAAATTCATCACAAATACCCGATCACGATATGACAATATCAAAATTCTAAGATCATATCTTGTCTCATGTCATGATATAGCTATAATATTGTCATGCCTTCCTCATCATTCCATTTGTCAGAGATAAAATAAGAATCCATAACCCATTTTGAGAGGCAGGTTCTCATAAGGTTGGGAAGTGTCAACTATTTGGGTTGCCACTGATGGGTAGACTCCCCTGTTTAAATGTTGGAGTTTAGTATTTTGGGCAACACCATGTTAGTTTTTGAAACCAGAAACAACCATAGTTATAAGAGAAGGGATGGATACTGATAGCTTGTCCACTACAAATCCACCTATAACTGCAACTTTGCAAACATGAAATGCAGAGCTGTCAATCACACACGGTGGGACTGACAGCTCTGCATTTAAATGTAAAATTAAATTTACATTGTGGACATGCAGCTCTACTGAAGAGGAACTAAGACCATAAACCCTTTAGAACAATGTATGCAGGGCACCAGACTAACTTTTTACTAGGAGCACAGTAGCCCCCCCTATAACTGAATGTTTTAGGAGAGCAAGCAGAACATTTAGGGGCGCACACCTTAAACATTTCCTCTCATTTTCACTGTATTACTGATCAATACTTCGATAATAATTGAATAAATTGCAATGTGCTGTTTAGAATTCCCAGTGAATTTTTATTGTGCACTTGTTTGTTAAAGAATAAGATCACATAAGAGACATTTAGTGTACATAAAATACCATCACTGTCACTACAGTACAATTATTAACTAGAAGTGGCCCGGTACTGTCCAGTACACAGAACCGACACTTTTATTTGTGTACTGGCACATTTCACAAGATGCCGGTAATCTCTTATCAGTCCACTTGATTATGGTCCAGAGCAATAACGTCTCAGGGTACACTATGTGAGGTTCACCTGTTCTCGCAAAAAGTCAAGTGTTTATTCCTTGAGTTTGGAGTTTTTATTTTCTATCTAATCTCTATCTGGAAGACGACCGCTGTGGCGACCATCATCATGCTTCAAAAGCATGAGTTAGCTCATCCACACACTCATACTTTCTGATATAATAAAAATAAACATGGAGCTGGCAAGTTGAGGCTTGAAAATATCAGAGGACGATGCACAGAAGGGATTAAGCTGGGATATTCCCCGGTATCCTGGACTCTTGCTCAAAAATTAATAAATTGATAAAGTTGAACCTGAATTTTCCTTAACACTAAAACAAGGCCAGACCAAAAGTTTCACTCCCAGGGCTGGAGTATGCCAGGTGTAATATTATTAGATATTAATGTAGATGTTATGCTAGAATTTGATGCACAAGCCTGTTTTCTTTGTGTATTACCTTAATGACTCTGTCCTGGCAGTGCTGGATGATCTTACACAGCTCCTCTGTACCCTGAGACTCGAGACTCTGATGAAGGATCTGCTCAAACATCTAGTAAAACACAATTTGTAGTTTTGTACCTAACTTTGTGACATACATGCATGTAACACCAGACAAACTGACTCATATAGGAATATCCCATGAAATAATGTGATAATGTACTACACCCAGTTCCACAGTCTGCATTGTGGCATGTCTGTAGACAACTATATCTATTTAACTGTCCACCTAGTTATCAAACCGCCAAACAATGTTCGCCTTTAGTTCTACTGTGTCCTTGATCAATGCCACAGTCAGAACCTCATCATTCAACTATTTGACAAACTCTAGTCAAACAGGAGCTACAGTGTAGGAAAATGATCAAGAAATAAAATGAGTGTCAATAAAATGATTAGCTCTCATAGAAACTTCCCATTGTGTTAACCAGTTAACCAATAACCTATATTAGACTGGTTAGTCAGTAGTTGAGGTTTCACCTCTCTCATGGGGATCTGGGCCCTTTGGACAAACACTGACGGACTGACGGGCTGCTCAAACTGTTGCTGCAGACCCTCAAGGCTCAGGTTCACCACCTTCTCATAGCAGCTGTGCATCTTAACTGGATGGAAAGCCAGCATGGAGATCTTCTCCATGTGCTGAGGAGGAAGACAAGAAGGGAGAGGAAGAGATGGATGAGGCATGGACAGATTTGGGAAAAATTTATAATTGTGTCTCACAATAAATATACTACTGCAAAAGTATCACTAATGTTACACTAGACAAATGCTGTTTAAATCACAAACATATTTGGAATAGGAGCATAGGAATTGCGGATAGATAACATTTGTTTTGTAAAGATCCAGATTCTTGTGCTTCAACTGCGAAAATCAGAGTGCATTTTCTATACATAATCATTATATATTGTGCTTCAATTTATTTTCTCATGTTATGGGTTTTATTTAAAGCGACACAATTTTCAACCTTCACATAATGTCTCTAAGCAGGGATGGGAAGTATTTCTGATACATGTATTAAAAAAAATACATATTTAAAATACAAAATATGCTCTTTTCTGGAGATGATGAAAAATTCCTTCAGATTTTGTACCAATATATTTCCATTATGTGTATTTTATTTAAAATACTGTAACATACATCCTTTGAAAAAAAGTTATGACATAAGAAGACAAATTGCAGGATGCTGCTTCAGATTGGACGTCATGGTGCTTGTGCCTACTTTAATTTGCCAGGACTTGTTAAGATCACAATTAGTTTACATAAGAATTGAATTGAGTCAAGCGATTACCATCAGAGCTGAGTTGCAAGACTTTAGAGCTCACGCTGTCATTTACATCGATGACAGTGTTAAAGTCGCCACAGAAAATAAATTTGTATCCGACCAATAGCGGTTCTTTAAGTCTTTTAAAAAGTTGAAAAATGTTTGTTCTCTCATGAGAGGTGTACACGTGTATCGTTCGTATTTTTTCTCCTCTGTAAAAACAATCCAACATGAGCAATCTACAAGGAATTAAATTAGGAAATCATTCGTTTTACGAATAATAGTGACATCACCAGTTTTAGAAAAAAGATCCCACCATCAGCTTTACTTTCGCCAATAGAAATTACACTTAGACCTTTGTTCCACATGCTGGATACCTTTACTCTTTACTTGTGTTCAGTCTCAGTTCTTGACAACATAATATGTCAAAGTCAGTTTTCAACAAGAATTTAATTTGTTGGGCTCTAAAAGAATTTGATTGGATGCCATGGGCATGAAACTTTGGGGAAGGTCATAAATGTTTGGGGGGAAGCTATGGTGTGGGTTTGTCGTCATTTTATAATATATATATATATTTATATATATTTATTTTATAACAAGCTTTTCTTTTCTTTTTCTCTACCTCTACAAAAGGTGTTTCATGATCATCATCAGGCTCTGGAGCGGGGAATTCAGGAGTGAAAGAGCCAAAGTTGTTGCTGTAAGGGGGGCTCTCTGCTACAGCCTGCGGGTAAAGCGGGGGTGCTGCCGACTTGCTGACTCTGACCCTTATACCTATTCCAAGCCCTACCAGTAGAGGTCCCCCAAACCCCAATTTATGAGCTGGAATAAAATGATATCAAAGTTTAGTTGGGGTGGCAAAAGACCCACGATAAGACTGGAAACTCTCCAGCTGCCAAAAGAAGAAGGAGGGATGAGACTTCCAAAATTAAAGGAATACTACCATGCGGCCCAATTGAGATATATTGTAGGTTGGTGCAAACCAGACACAGTGAAATGAAATAGAAAAAGAGTTTGGAGAAAACGCAGTACAGAATATAATTGGGGATAAAGAAACATACAAGAAGATTCAAAACCAAATAGACACAATCACGATGTTCACATACAAAATATGGTTCAGCATAATAAAAAAATATAAGATACAGAAAGACACTAATTTATTGAATATGATAGCAATTTTACACCGACTAGGTACGATATAGGATTTAAACAGTGGACAACCAAGGGAATCACAGCATGGTGTGTTTTGGTGAAAGATGACAGCTTGAGAGTTTCCAAAATATGACAGAAAAAAAGGATTTAGATAATCAATCATGAATTCTGTGGATTCCTGCAACTTAGAGACTACTATATGAAAGAGATCAGGATGGACCCCTCCTGAGAAGTGAATAGTGTGATCCAGATCATCATAATCAACGCATACAAAGAAACCACAATTAGAATTATATTGGGACTATATAAAAAAATGCTACAAAATACATTAAAAAAAAAGATGGGAATCAGGATTGATGAAGATTGGCTAAGATTGGTATAATCTGCCAGACATTAACCTCATGTATGAAACAAAGTGATTTTGAAGCAGAAACATATTTAGGTTACAAGGTCAGAGCTGCAGTGACTTCCTCACAAGTACAAATTAGCGTTTCATGGGTTGTACTGGCAACAGACATGACAAATGTTGGGTGGGTTAGGGTTAGGGTTTTTTTTTTTTTAATCAGTCTTGAATATGTCAAAGATTACCCACAATATTAACTTTGAAGCATTGTTAGTTTTGTGTAGCATCAGATAAAACATGTACTCCCTCCCCTCTTAATTTGAAAAGAGGACATTTGTAATATGGAAATAATTGAATATTTGGTGGTTTTGAGGAGGACTGATGCAGGACAAAAGTATTAATCTTTTATGACAACAATTCTTGGGAGTGAACATTCCTGCCATATACTCAAGTGTATGGTGAAAACAATGTTCAGTGTTCTATTGATCTATTAATAAAATGTTTTTATTTGAATTCCAATTTGCCAAGAGACCTTCTTACAAGAAAGTGTGCCATATGCACTAACACAGTGGAAATGAATCATAATGAAGCCTGAGGGTTAAGGAAACAGTTTGTCATCAACTAAATACTGTAGGTGTCCAAAGCCTGAGGGTCAACCTCTTTCCCCGGATGAAGCAGAATCCAGTCACGTTAACTGTGCGTTGTAAGAATGGAAAAGACTGTCATAAAAAAAAAATAATAATTACAACACCCACACTGTATCAACATTCAGAGTGGACCTAATTTTTAAGAATAGAGGGATAGATTTAGTGTATAGCCTACTTGTTAAATAGACAGGATACCTGCAGCAGCAGCACCAGCGAAGCTCTCTGAACAGATCAGCAATGTGACCCACAGTCCTCACAACCGAAGACGCAGCCGAAACACAGCAAGCGGTTCCGCGAAAACGGGAGCTTTGCAGCTGCGGGTCCGGGTGAGAGGACATCGGTTCTCACAGTGGAACTGTTCAGACAGAAAGTCTGGCTCCCGTGTAACGTCGCAGACAACACCATCTCAGAGATAGGATACTGACTGCATTTAAACACTAAACTTTCGCAAAAAACAGCAAAGCGAAAAAGAAAAAAAAGAGCATGGAACATTTACATGTGCATATATTATTATTAACTATATTTCGATTAATGCGTGTGTGTTTAAATACATGTGTATGTATGTATTTTCAATGAGTGAAAAGACGTAGTTACTGTAATTAACGAACACATTTTAGCAATGGCCTGCTGTTTAGCTCATTATAATAATGTAAAATTTCACTTACCTCTACATTTTTGAGCATCTTCCTGTGACATGTCAATAGCCTCCCTCTACCACCAACTTCCCCAGTAATTCCTTGGTCAGCGACTGATGCTGCAACTCCATTACATGTTCATCCACCTGCTGAGCAGACACTAACCTGTTCACGTTTTGGATATTAATCCGCTGCTGCTGCAGTGGGGAACTACGTTGCGTTGGAGTGTGATGATGGTCGATAATTATCTTAAAGCTACAGTAGTAGTTGAAATAAACTGCCCCTTTGTTTCACCATGCATGCATGGCAGAAATGTTCGCTTCCAAGATTTTTTGTAATAAAAACATTACAGATTAATCCTCTGCATTCTTTGTGCTTTTGGATTTTTTTTTGAGGATATCTTTGGCTGTGTTGATGCAAATTGCTTAAAATTTGGTGTAGGTGAAGTTATTTTCCACTGTCAGGGAATATCAACATTTTTCATTATCATATAACACACTATTCAATCAATATCTGAAGCTAAAATGATGTGGGTGTATTTTAAGGATATCATAGTATGGTGTGAATGTGGGTTTAGGAATAAATGTGTGTGTGTGTGTGTGTGTCTGTGTGTGTGTCTGTGTGTATGTGCAACTCCAGGCACTTCTTGTTCTCACATCAAGTTCAAATCGACATGATACACAGGCACCTACACCTACAAAGAGGCTCATACACACATTCACTCCTTTGAGTGAAAAAAAAAAACAGGCATCTTGAGGGACTTCAAAGACTTGCCCTCTACGTGAACCCAAACAAAAGTCTGGTTTTGTTTACACAGGTGCAATTACAGGTAAACACAATGGTTCACTTTGTTTGGGCCTCAATTCATCCTGACTGTCAAAGACACAGCCTCAGACGCTGAAGACCTCGACCTCATCAACATCAGTCACAATGTACTGAAAAAGAAAAAGGTTAAATAATTTATCAAAACTAGCCGTAACCCTATCATATTATAGTGATTACATGTAAAATAATTACATCAAATCAAACATAAGCTAGATGTTTTGTATGACCTGTGTGAATATCCGTTTTTGATGAAGTTTAAAATCCATAATTTGTATTAGTAGTGTATGATTTCACTTTCACTGAACTCAGTACCACTTATACTTCATATACTAGTAGTATGGAGTACTTTTACTGTATACGTTTTGGAGGAATATAGGGTCAACAAACAATAGGGTAACATTTTTTGATGAAGTATAAAATCCTTATTTTTTATCAGTAGTTTATGATTTTACTTTCACTGGACGTATTCAGCTGAGGTAAGGCTGTTTTCGGATTTTTTTTCTTTTTTCTATTGTCCTATAATATAAACCTCACTAATGAAGTTAAAATCTTATAAGATATAGTTATATACCTCCAGTGTTGATTTTGCAATGATTTCACTGTTTGTATGTGTTTTTCTATTTGTCTCTGTTTTTGTGCCCATTCAACAGGGATATGGCTGTATTCGGATTTTTTTCATTTTTCTACTGTTACATAACATAAACCTCACAAATAAAGTTAAAATCTTATAAGATATAGTTATATACCTTCAGTGTTTGATTTTGCAATGATTTCACTGTTTGGATGTGTTTTTCTATTTGTCTCTGTTTTTGTGTGCATTCAGCAGGGATACGGCTGTTTTCGGATTTTTTTCATTTTTTTATTGTCCCATCACATAAACCTCACAAATAAAGTTAACATCTCATAAGATATAGTTATATACCTTCAGTGTTTGATTTTGCAATGATTTCACTGTTTGAATGTGTTTTTCTATTTTGGTCTGGTTTTGTGCGCATTCAGCTGGAATACGACTGTTTTCGGATTTCTTTTCATTTTTCTACTGTCCCATAACATAAACCTCACAAATAAAGTTAACATCTTATAAGATATAGTTATATACCTTCAGTGTTTGATTTTGCAATGATTTCAATGTTTGGATGTGTTTTTCTATTTGTCTCTGTTTTTGTGCGCATTCAGCAGGGATACGGCTGTTTTCTGATTTTTTTCATTTTTCTACTGTCCCATAACATAAACCCCACAAATAAAGTTAACATCTTATAAGACACACTAATGGACCCTCGTCGTTCCGCTCGTCTTGGGACCCCAAACGACATATGAAATATTCACACTCCTGCGACCTGTAGAAATGTAGTTCCTCCAAAACTTCCACTCTGGCCAAAGGGTCTAAGACTGTATAGAGTCTGACATGACCTGATTTTCAGTTTTTGGACACAGGACTTTGGGCTTTTTTCCCACGGCCAAAAAAAACTGCCAAAAACACAGTCTGTAAAATTCAAACGTAAGAAAGGTGGGAAACTGTCTTTTCTTCAATAATTCCTAGAGGCAATGAGCCCGGATGGTGATTTCTCCGTATGTGTATCAGGGACTCCTGGCTGATCCAGGGTGCCGAGTTTCAGACCTGTGCAACCTTCGGAAAGGTCAAAGGTCAGCCGTTCGGGTGTGTTTCTTGTAATAATTCCTAAAGGCATTGAGCCAGGAGTCTGATTTTTCCGTATGTGTATCAGGGATTCAGGCTTAACCCGGGTGCAGAGTTTCAGACCTGTGCAACCTTCGGAAAGGTCAATGGTCAGCCGTTCAGGTGTGTTTTTTGTAATAATTCCTAAAGGCATTGAGCCAGGAGTCTGATTTTTCCGTATGTGTATCAGGGATTTAGGCTAATCCAGGGTGCCGAGTTTCAGACCCGTGCAACTTTTGGAAAGGTCAAAGGTCAGCCGTTCGGGTGTGTTTTTTGTAATAATTCCTAAAGGCATTGAGCCAGGAGTCTAATTTTTCCTTATGTATATCAGGGACTAAGGCTGATCTAGGGTGCCGAGTTTCAGAACTGTGCAACCTTCGGAAAGGTCAAAGGTCAGCCGTTCGGGTGTGTTTTTTGTAATAATTCCTAAAGGCATTGAGCCAGGAGTCTGATTTTTCCGTATGTGTATCAGGGATTTAGGCTAATCCAGGGTGCCGAGTTTCAGACCCGTGCAACTTTTGGAAAGGTCAAAGGTCAGCCGTTCGGGTGTGTTTTTTGTAATAATTCCTAAAGGCATTGAGCCAGGAGTCTAATTTTTCCTTATGTGTATCAGGGACTAAGGCTGATCTAGGGTGCTGAGTTTCAGAACTGTGCAACCTTCGGAAAGGTCAAAGGTCAGCCGTTCGGGTGTGTTTTTTGTAATAATTCCTAAAGGCATTGAGCCAGGAGTCTGATTTTTCCGTATGTGTATCAGGGACTAAGGCTGATCGAGGGTATTTTAATCTTTTTTCTACTGTCCTATAATACGAAGTTAACATCTTATAAGGTATATTGATGTACCCTCAGTGTTTGAATTTATAATGATTTCACTGTTTGGATGTGTTTTTCTATTTGTGTCTGTTTTTGTGCGCATTCAGCAGGGATACGGCTGTTTTCGGATTTTTTTAATTTTTCTACTGTCCCATAACACAAACCTCAAAAATAAAGTTAAAATCTTATAAGATATAGTTATATACCTCCAGTGTTTGATTTTGCAATGATTTCACTGTTTGTATGTGTTTTTCTATTTGTGTCTGTTTTTGTGCGCATTCAGCAGGGATACGGCTGTTCTCTGATTTTTTTCATTTTTTTAATGTCCCATAACATAAACCTCACAAATAAAGTTAAAATCTTATAAGATATAGTTACATACCTCCAGTGTTTGATTTGGCAATGATTTCACTCTTTGGATGTGTTTTTCTATTTGTCTCTGTTTTTGTGCGCATTCAGCAGGGATATGGCTGTTTTCTGATTTTTTTTCATTTTTTTATTGTCCCATAACATAAACCTCACAAATAAAGTTAACATCTCATAAGATATAGTTATATACCTTCAGTGTTTGATTTTGCAATGATTTCACTGTTTGAATGTGTTTTTCTATTTTTGTCTGGTTTTGTGCGAATTCAGCTGGAATACGACTGTTTTCTGATTTTTTTTCATTTTTCTACTGTCCCATAACATAAACCTCACAAATAAAGTTAAAATCTTATAAGATATAGTTATATACCTCCAGTGTTTGATTTTGCAATGATTTCACTCTTTGGATGTGTTTTTCTATTTGTCTCTGTTTTTGTGCGCATTCAGCAGGGATATGGCTGTTTTCTGATTTTTTTTCATTTTTTTATTGTCCCATAACATAAACCTCACAAATAAAGTTAACATCTCATAAGATATAGTTATATACCTTCAGTGTTTGATTTTGCAATGATTTCACTGTTTGAATGTGTTTTTCTATTTTTGTCTGGTTTTGTGCGAATTCAGCTGGAATACGACTGTTTTCTGATTTTTTTTCATTTTTCTACTGTCCCATAACATAAACCTCACAAATAAAGTTAAAATCTTATAAGATATAGTTATATACCTCCAGTGTTTGATTTTGCAATGATTTCACTCTTTGGATGTGTTTTTCTATTTGTCTCTGTTTTTGTGCGCATTCAGCAGGGATATGGCTGTTTTCTGATTTTTTTTCATTTTTTAATTGTCCCATAACATAAACCTCACAAATAAAGTTAACATCTCATAAGATATAGTTATATACCTTCAGTGTTTGATTTTGCAATGATTTCACTGTTTGAATGTGTTTTTCTATTTTTGTCTGGTTTTGTGCGCATTCAGCTGGAATACGACTGTTTTCTGATTTTTTTTTTCAGTTTTCTACTGTCCCATAACATAAACCTCACAAATAAAGTTAACATCTTATAAGATATTCTTCGGTACCCTCAGTGTTTGATTTTGCAATGATTTCACTGTTTGGATGTGTTTTTCTATTTGTCTCTGTTTTTGTGCGCATTCAGCAGGGATACGGCTGTTTTCTGATTATTTTTCGTTTTTCTACTGTCCCATTACATAAACCTCACAAATAAAGTTAACATCTAATAAGACATACTAATGTACCCTCGTCGTTCCGCTCGTCTTGGGACCCCAAACGACAAATGAAATATTCACACTCCTGCGACCTGTAGAAATGTAGTTCCTCCAAAACTTCCACTCAGGCCAAAGGGTCTAAGACTGTATAGAGTCTGACATGACCTGATTTTCAGTTTTTGGACACAGGACTTTGGGCTTTTTTCCCCCTGGCCAAAAAAAACTGCCAAAAACACAGTCTGTAAAATTCAAACGTAAGAAAGGTGGGAAACTGTCTTTTCTTCAATAATTCCTGAAGGCAATGAGCCCGGATGCTGATTTCTCCGTATGTGTATCAGGGACTCCTGGCTGATCCAGGGTGCCAAGTTTTAGACCTGTGCACTCTTCGGAAAGGTCAAAGGTCAGCCGTTCGGGTGTGTTTTTTGTAATAATTCCTAAAGGCATTGAGCCAGGAGTCTGATTTTTCCGTATGTGTATCAGGGATTTAGGCTTATCCCGGGTGCCGAGTTTCAGACCTGTGCAACCTTCGGAAAGGTCAATGGTCAGCCGTTCAGGTTTGTTTTTTGTAATAATTCCTAAAGGCATTAAGCCAGGAGTCTGATTTTTCCGTATGTGTATCAGGGACTAAGGCTAATCCAGGGTGCAGAGTTTCAGACCCGTGCAACTTTTGGAAAGGTCAAAGGTCAGCCGTTCGGGTGTGTTTTTTGTAATAATTCCTAAAGGCATTGAGCCAGGAATCTTATGTGTATCAGGGACTAAGGCTGATCGAGGGTATTTTAATCTTTTTTCTACTGTCCTATAATACGAAGTTAACATCTTATAAGGTATATTGATGTAACCTCAGTGTTTGAATTTATAATGATTTCACTGTTTGGATGTGTTTTTCTATTTGTGTCTGTTTTTGTGCGCATTCAGCAGGGATACGGCTGTTTTCGGATTTTTTAAATTTTTCTACTGTCCCATAACACAAACCTCACAAATAAAGTTAAAATCTTATAAGATATAGTTATATACCTCCAGTGTTTGATTTTGCTATGATTTCACTGTTTGTATGTGTTTTTCTATTTGTGTCTGTTTTTGAGCGCATTCAGCAGGGATACGGCTGTTTTCGGATTTTTTTCATTTTTCTACTGTCCCATAACATAAACCTCACAAATGAAGTTAAAATCTTATAAGATATAGTTATATACCTCCAGTGTTTGATTTTGCAATGATTTCACTGTTTGTATGTGTTTTTCTATTTGTCTCTGTTTTTTTGTGCGCATTCAGCAGGGATATGGCTGTATTCTGATTTTTTTCATTTTTTTATTGTCCCATAACATAAACCTCACAAATAAAGTTAACATCTCATAAGATATAGTTATATACCCTCAGTGTTTGAATTTATAATGATTTCACTGCTTGGATGTGTTTTTCTATTTGTGTCTGTTTTTGTGCGCATTCAGCTGGAATACGGCTGTTTTCTGATTTTTTTTCATTTTTCTACTGTCCCATAACATAAACCTCACCAATAAAGTTAAAATCTTATAAGATATTCTTCGGTACCCTCAGTGTTTGATTTTGCAATGATTTCACTGTTTGTATGTGTTTTTCTATTTGTCTCTGTTTTTGTGTGCATTCAGCAGGGATATGGCTGTTTTCTGATTTTTTTCATTTTTTTATTGTCCCATAACATAAACCTCACAAATAAAGTTAACATCTCATAAGATATACTAATGTACCCTCGTCGTTCCGCTCGTCTTGGGAGCCCAAACGACAAATGAAATATTCACACTCCTGCGACCTGTAGAAATGTAGTTCCTCCAAAACTTCCACTCTGGCCAAAGGGTCTAAGACTGTATAGAGTCTGACATGACCTGATTTTCAGTTTTTGGACACAGGACTTTGGGCTTTTTTCCCACGGCCAAAAAAAACTGCCAAAAACACAGTCTGTAAAATTCAAACGTAAGAAAGGTGGGAAACTGTCTTTTCTTCAATAATTCCTAAAGGCAATGAGCCCGGATGCTGATTTCTCCGTATGTGTATCAGGGACTCCTGGCTGATCCAGGGTGCCGAGTTTCAGTCCTGTGCAACCTTCGGAAAGGTCAAAGGTCAGCCGTTCGGTTGTGTTTCTTGTAATAATTCCTAAAGGCATTGAGCCAGGAGTCTGATTTTTCCGTATGTGTATCAGGGATTCAGGCTTATCCCGGGTGCAGAGTTTCAGACCTGTGCAACCTTCGGAAAGGTCAATGGTCAGCCGTTCGGGTGTGTTTTTTGTAATAATTCCTAAAGGCATTAAGCCAGGAGTCTGATTTTTCCGTATGTGTATCAGGGACTAAGGCTAATCCAGGGTGCCGAGTTTCAGACCTGTGCAACCTTTGGAAAGGTCAAAGGTCAGCCGTTCGGGTGTGTTTTTTGTAATAATTCCTAAAGGGATTAAGCCAGGAGTCTGATTTTTCCGTATGTGTATCAGGGACTAAGGCTGATCGAGGGTATTTTAATCTTTTTTCTACTGTCCTATAATATGAAATTATCATCTTATAAGGTATATTGATGTACCCTCAGTGTTTGAATTTATAATGATTTCACTGTTTGGATGTGTTTTTCTATTTGTGTCTGTTTTTGTGCGCATTCAGCAGGGATACGGCTGTTTTCGGATTTTTTTCATTTTTCTACTGTCCCATAACATAAACCTCACAAATAAAGTTAAAATCTTATAAGATATAGTTATATACCTCCAGTGTTTGATTTTGCAATGATTTCACTGTTTGTATGTGTTTTTCTATTTGTCTCTGTTATTGTGCACATTCAGCAGGGATACGGCTGTTTTCTGATTTTTTTCATTTTTTTATTGTCCCATCACATAAACCTCACAAATAAAGTTAACATCTCATAAGATATAGTTATCTACCTTCAGTGTTTGATTTTGCAATGATTTCACTGTTTGGATGTGTTTTTCTATTTGTCTCTGTTTTTGTGCGCATTCAGCAGGGATACGGCTGTTTTCTGATTTTTTTTCATTTTTCTACTGTCCCATAACATAAACCTCACAAATAAAGTTAACATCTAATAAGACATACTAATGTACCCTCGTCGTTCCGCTCGTCTTGGGACCCCAAACGACAAATGAAATATTCACACTCCTGCGACCTGTAGAAATGTAGTTCCTCCAAAACTTCCACTCAGGCCAAAGGGTCTAAGACTGTATAGAGTCTGACATGACCTGATTTTCAGTTTTTGGACACAGGACTTTGGGCTTTTTTCCCCCTGGCCAAAAAAAACTGCCAAAAACACAGTCTGTAAAATTCAAACGTAAGAAAGGTGGGAAACTGTCTTTTCTTCAATAATTCCTGAAGGCAATGAGCCCGGATGCTGATTTCTCCGTATGTGTATCAGGGACTCCTGGCTGATCCAGGGTGCCAAGTTTTAGACCTGTGCACTCTTCGGAAAGGTCAAAGGTCAGCCGTTCGGGTGTGTTTTTTGTAATAATTCCTAAAGGCATTGAGCCAGGAGTCTGATTTTTCCGTATGTGTATCAGGGATTTAGGCTTATCCCGGGTGCCGAGTTTCAGACCTGTGCAACCTTCGGAAAGGTCAATGGTCAGCCGTTCAGGTTTGTTTTTTGTAATAATTCCTAAAGGTATTAAGCCAGGAGTCTGATTTTTCCGTATGTGTATCAGGGACTAAGGCTAATCCAGGGTGCAGAGTTTCAGACCCGTGCAACTTTTGGAAAGGTCAAAGGTCAGCCGTTCGGGTGTGTTTTTTGTAATAATTCCTAAAGGCATTGAGCCAGGAATCTTATGTGTATCAGGGACTAAGGCTGATCGAGGGTATTTTAATCTTTTTTCTACTGTCCTATAATACGAAGTTAACATCTTATAAGGTATATTGATGTAACCTCAGTGTTTGAATTTATAATGATTTCACTGTTTGGATGTGTTTTTCTATTTGTGTCTGTTTTTGTGCGCATTCAGCAGGGATACGGCTGTTTTCGGATTTTTTAAATTTTTCTACTGTCCCATAACACAAACCTCACAAATAAAGTTAAAATCTTATAAGATATAGTTATATACCTCCAGTGTTTGATTTTGCTATGATTTCACTGTTTGTATGTGTTTTTCTATTTGTGTCTGTTTTTGAGCGCATTCAGCAGGGATACGGCTGTTTTCGGATTTTTTTCATTTTTCTACTGTCCCATAACATAAACCTCACAAATGAAGTTAAAATCTTATAAGATATAGTTATATACCTCCAGTGTTTGATTTTGCAATGATTTCACTGTTTGTATGTGTTTTTCTATTTGTCTCTGTTTTTTTGTGCGCATTCAGCAGGGATATGGCTGTATTCTGATTTTTTTCATTTTTTTATTGTCCCATAACATAAACCTCACAAATAAAGTTAACATCTCATAAGATATAGTTATATACCCTCAGTGTTTGAATTTATAATGATTTCACTGCTTGGATGTGTTTTTCTATTTGTGTCTGTTTTTGTGCGCATTCAGCTGGAATACGGCTGTTTTCTGATTTTTTTTCATTTTTCTACTGTCCCATAACATAAACCTCACCAATAAAGTTAAAATCTTATAAGATATTCTTCGGTACCCTCAGTGTTTGATTTTGCAATGATTTCACTGTTTGTATGTGTTTTTCTATTTGTCTCTGTTTTTGTGTGCATTCAGCAGGGATATGGCTGTTTTCTGATTTTTTTCATTTTTTTATTGTCCCATAACATAAACCTCACAAATAAAGTTAACATCTCATAAGATATACTAATGTACCCTCGTCGTTCCGCTCGTCTTGGGAGCCCAAACGACAAATGAAATATTCACACTCCTGCGACCTGTAGAAATGTAGTTCCTCCAAAACTTCCACTCTGGCCAAAGGGTCTAAGACTGTATAGAGTCTGACATGACCTGATTTTCAGTTTTTGGACACAGGACTTTGGGCTTTTTTCCCACGGCCAAAAAAAACTGCCAAAAACACAGTCTGTAAAATTCAAACGTAAGAAAGGTGGGAAACTGTCTTTTCTTCAATAATTCCTAAAGGCAATGAGCCCGGATGCTGATTTCTCCGTATGTGTATCAGGGACTCCTGGCTGATCCAGGGTGCCGAGTTTCAGTCCTGTGCAACCTTCGGAAAGGTCAAAGGTCAGCCGTTCGGTTGTGTTTCTTGTAATAATTCCTAAAGGCATTGAGCCAGGAGTCTGATTTTTCCGTATGTGTATCAGGGATTCAGGCTTATCCCGGGTGCAGAGTTTCAGACCTGTGCAACCTTCGGAAAGGTCAATGGTCAGCCGTTCGGGTGTGTTTTTTGTAATAATTCCTAAAGGCATTAAGCCAGGAGTCTGATTTTTCCGTATGTGTATCAGGGACTAAGGCTAATCCAGGGTGCCGAGTTTCAGACCTGTGCAACCTTTGGAAAGGTCAAAGGTCAGCCGTTCGGGTGTGTTTTTTGTAATAATTCCTAAAGGGATTAAGCCAGGAGTCTGATTTTTCCGTATGTGTATCAGGGACTAAGGCTGATCGAGGGTATTTTAATCTTTTTTCTACTGTCCTATAATATGAAATTATCATCTTATAAGGTATATTGATGTACCCTCAGTGTTTGAATTTATAATGATTTCACTGTTTGGATGTGTTTTTCTATTTGTGTCTGTTTTTGTGCGCATTCAGCAGGGATACGGCTGTTTTCGGATTTTTTTCATTTTTCTACTGTCCCATAACATAAACCTCACAAATAAAGTTAAAATCTTATAAGATATAGTTATATACCTCCAGTGTTTGATTTTGCAATGATTTCACTGTTTGTATGTGTTTTTCTATTTGTCTCTGTTATTGTGCACATTCAGCAGGGATACGGCTGTTTTCTGATTTTTTTCATTTTTTTATTGTCCCATCACATAAACCTCACAAATAAAGTTAACATCTCATAAGATATAGTTATCTACCTTCAGTGTTTGATTTTGCAATGATTTCACTGTTTGGATGTGTTTTTCTATTTGTCTCTGTTTTTGTGCGCATTCAGCAGGGATACGGCTGTTTTCTGATTTTTTTTCATTTTTCTACTGTCCCATAACATAAACCTCACAAATAAAGTTAACATCTAATAAGACATACTAATGTACCCTCGTCGTTCCGCTCGTCTTGGGAGCCCAAACGACAAATGAAATATTCACACTCCTGCGACCTGTAGAAATGTAGTTCCTCCAAAACTTCCACTCTGGCCAAAGGGTCTAAGACTGTATAGAGTCTGACATGACCTGATTTTCAGTTTTTGGACACAGGACTTTGGGCTTTTTTCCCACGGCCAAAAAAAACTGCCAAAAACACAGTCTGTAAAATTCAAACGTAAGAAAGGTGGGAAACTGTCTTTTCTTCAATAATTCCTAAAGGCAATGAGCCCGGATGCTGATTTCTCCGTATGTGTCTCAGGGACTCCTGGCTGATCCAGGGTGCCGAGTTTCAGACCTGTGCAACCTTCGGAAAGGTCAAAGGTCAGCCGTTCGGTTGTGTTTCTTGTAATAATTCCTAAAGGCATTGAGCCAGGAGTCTGATTTTTCCGTATGTGTATCAGGGATTCAGGCTTATCCCGGGTGCAGAGTTTCAGACCTGTGCAACCTTCGGAAAGGTCAATGGTCAGCCGTTCGGGTGTGTTTTTTGTAATAATTCCTAAAGGCATTAAGCCAGGAGTCTGATTTTTCCGTATGTGTATCAGGGACTAAGGCTAATCCAGGGTGCCGAGTTTCAGACCTGTGCAACCTTTGGAAAGGTCAAAGGTCAGCCGTTCGGGTGTGTTTTTTGTAATAATTCCTAAAGGGATTAAGCCAGGAGTCTGATTTTTCCGTATGTGTATCAGGGACTAAGGCTGATCGAGGGTATTTTAATCTTTTTTCTACTGTCCTTTAATATGAAGTTAACATCTTATAAGGTATATTGATGTACCCTCAGTGTTTGAATTTATAATGATTTCACTGTTTGGATGTGTTTTTCTATTTGTGTCTTTTTTTTTGCGCATTCAGCTGGAATACGACTGTTTTCTGATTTTTTTTCATTTTTCTACTGTCCCATAACATAAACCTCACAAATAAAGTTAAAATCTTATAAGATATTCTCCGGTACCCTCAGTGTTTGATTTTGCAATGATTTCACTGTTTGTATGTGTTTTTCTATTTGTCTCTGTTTTTGTGTGCATTCAGCAGGGATATGGCTGTTTTCTGATTTTTTTCATTTTTTTATTGTCCCATAACATAAACCTCACAAATAAAGTTAACATCTCATAAGATATACTAATGTACCCTCGTCGTTCCGCTCGTCTTGGGAGCCCAAACGACAAATGAAATATTCACACTCCTGCGACCTGTAGAAATGTAGTTCCTCCAAAACTTCCACTCTGGCCAAAGGGTCTAAGACTGTATAGAGTCTGACATGACCTGATTTTCAGTTTTTGGACACAGGACTTTGGGCTTTTTTCCCACGGCCAAAAAAAACTGCCAAAAACACAGTCTGTAAAATTCAAACGTAAGAAAGGTGGGAAACTGTCTTTTCTTCAATAATTCCTAAAGGCAATGAGCCCGGATGCTGATTTCTCCGTATGTGTATCAGGGACTCCTGGCTGATCCAGGGTGCCGAGTTTCAGACCTGTGCAACCTTCGGAAAGGTCAAAGGTCAGCCGTTCGGTTGTGTTTCTTGTAATAATTCCTAAAGGCATTGAGCCAGGAGTCTGATTTTTCCGTATGTGTATCAGGGATTCAGGCTTATCCCGGGTGCAGAGTTTCAGACCTGTGCAACCTTCGGAAAGGTCAATGGTCAGCCGTTCGGGTGTGTTTTTTGTAATAATTCCTAAAGGCATTAAGCCAGGAGTCTGATTTTTCCGTATGTGTATCAGGGACTAAGGCTAATCCAGGGTGCCGAGTTTCAGACCTGTGCAACCTTTGGAAAGGTCAAAGGTCAGCCGTTCGGGTGTGTTTTTTGTAATAATTCCTAAAGGGATTAAGCCAGGAGTCTGATTTTTCCGTATGTGTATCAGGGACTAAGGCTGATCGAGGGTATTTTAATCTTTTTTCTACTGTCCTATAATATGAAATTATCATCTTATAAGGTATATTGATGTACCCTCAGTGTTTGAATTTATAATGATTTCACTGTTTGGATGTGTTTTTCTATTTGTGTCTGTTTTTGTGCGCATTCAGCTGGAATACGACTGTTTTCTGATTTTTTTTTCATTTTTTTACTGTCCCATAACATAAACCTCACAAATAAAGTTAACATCTCATAAGATATAGTTATATACCTCCAGTGTTTGATTTTGCAATGATTTCACTGTTTGAATGTGTTTTTCTATTTTTGTCTGTTTTTGTGCGCATTCAGCTGGAATACGACTGTTTTCTGATTTTTTTTTCATTTTTCTACTGTCCCATAACATAAACCTCACAAATAAAGTTAAAATCTCATAAGATATAGGTATATATACCTTCAGTGATTGATTTTGCAATGATTTCACTGTTTGAATGTGTTTTTCTATTTTTGTCTGTTTTTGTGCGCATTCAGCTGGAATACGACTGTTTTCTGATTTTTTTTCATTTTTCTACTGTCCCATAACATAAACCTCACAAATAAAGTTAACATCTAATAAGACATTCTAATGTACCCTCATCGTTCCGCTCGTCTTGGGAGCCCAAACGACAAATGAAATATTCACACTCCTGCGACCTGTAGAAATGTAGTTCCTCCAAAACTTCCACTCTGGCCAAAGGGTCTAAGACTGTATAGAGTCTGACATGACCTGATTTTCAGTTTTTGGACACAGGACTTTGGGCTTTTTTCCCCCTGGCCAAAAAAAACTGCCAAAAACACAGTCTGTAAAATTCAAACGTAAGAAAGGTGGGAAACTGTCTTTTCTTCAATAATTCCTTAAGGCAATGAGCCCGGATGCTTATTTCTCCGTATGTGTATCAGGGACTCCTGACTGATCCAGGGTGCCGAGTTTCAGACCTGTGCAACCTTCGGAAAGGTCAAAGGTCAGCCGTTCGGGTGTGTTTTTTGTAATAATTCCTAAAGGCATTGCGCCAGGAGTCTGATTTCTCCGTATGTGTATCAGGCACTCCTGGCTGATCCAGGGTGCCGAGTTTCAGACCTGTGCAACCTTCGGAAAGGTCAAAGGTCAGCCGTTCGGGTGTGTTTTTTGTAATAATTCCTAAAGGCATTGAGCCAGGAGTCTGATTTTTCCGTATGTGTATCAGGGACTAAGGCTGATGCAGGGTGCCAAGTTTCAGACCTGTGCAACCTTCGGAAAGGTCAATGGTCAGCCTTTCGGGTGTGTTTTTTGTAATAATTCCTAAAGGCATTGAGTCAGGAGTCTGATTTTTCTGTATGTATATCAGGGATTTAGGCTTATCCCGGGTGCAGAGTTTCAGACCTGTGCAACCTTCGGAAAGGTCAATGGTCAGCCGTTCGGGTGTGTTTTTTGTAATAATTCCTAAAGGCATTAAGCCAGGAGTCTGATTTTTCCGTATGTGTATCAGGGACTAAGGCTGATGCAGGGTGCCAAGTTTTAGACCTGTGCAACCTTCAAAAAGGTCAATGGTCAGCCGTTTGGGTGTGTTTTTTGTAATAATTCCTAAAGGCATTGAGCCAGGAGTCTGATTTTTTGGTATGTCTATCAGGGACTAAGGTTAATCTAGGGTGCCGAGTTTCAGACCTGTGTAACCTTCTGAAAGGTCAAAGGTCAGCCGTTTAGGTGTGTTTTTTGTAATAATTCCTAAAGGCATTAAGCCAGGAGTCTGATTTTTCCTTATGTGTATCAGGGACTAAGGCTGATCTAGGGTGCCGAGTTTCAGACCTGTGCAACCTTCGGAAAGGTCAAAGGTCAGCCGTTCGGGTGTGTTTTTTGTAATAATTCCTAAAGGCATTAAGCCAGGAGTCTGATTTTTCCGTATGTGTATCAGGGACTAAGGCTAATCCAGGGTGCCGAGTTTCAGACCTGTGCAACCTTTGGAAAGGTCAAAGGTCAGCCGTTCGGGATTGGTTTTTATAATAATTCCTAAAGGCATTAAGCCAGGAGTCTGATTTTTCCGTATGTGTATCAGGGACTAAGGCTGATCGAGGGTATTTTAATCTTTTTTCTACTGTCCTATAATATGAAGTCAACATCTTATAAGGTATATTGATGTACCCTCAGTGTTTGAATTTATAATGATTTCACTGTTTGGATGTGTTTTTCTATTTGTCTCTGTTTTTGTGTGCATTCAGCAAGGATACGGCTGTTTTCTGATTTTTTTCATTTTTTTACTGTCCCATAACATAAACCTCACAAATAAAGTTAACATCTCATAAGATATAGTTATCTACCTTCAGTGTTTGATTTTTCAATGATTTCACTGTTTGAATGTGTTTTTCTATTTTTGTCTGTTTTTGTGCGCATTCAGCTGGAATACGACTGTTTTCTGATTTTTTTTTCATTTTTCTACTGTCCCATAACATAAGCCTCACAAATAAAGTTAAAATCTAATAAGACATACTAATGTACCCTCGTCGTTCCGCTCGTCTTGGGAGCCCAAACGACAAATGAAATATTCACACTCCTGCGACCTGTAGAAATGTAGTTCCTCCAAAACTTCCACTCTGGCCAAAGGGTCTAAGACTGTATAGAGTCTGACATGACCTGATTTTCAGTTTTTGGACACAGGACTTTGGGCTTTTTTCCCCCTGGCCAAAAAGAACTGCCAAAAACACAGTCTGTAAAATTCAAACGTAAGAAAGGTGGGAAACTGTCTTTTCTTCAATAATTCCTTAAGGCAATGAGCCCGGATGCTTATTTCTCCGTATGTGTATCAGGGACTCCTGGCTGATCCAGGGTGCCGAGTTTCAGACCTGTGCAACCTTCGGAAAGGTCAAAGGTCAGCCGTTCGGGTGTGTTTTTTGTAATAATTCCTAAAGGCATTGCGCCAGGAGTCTGATTTTTCCGTATGTGTATCAGGGATTTAGGCTTATCCCGGGTGCAGAGTTTCAGACCTGTGCAACCTTCGGAAAGGTCAATGGTCAGCCGTTCAGGTTTGTTTTTTGTAATAATTCCTAAAGGCATTAAGCCAGGAGTCTGATTTTTCCGTATGTGTATCAGGGACTAAGGCTAATCCAGGGTGCCGAGTTTCAGACCCGTGCAACTTTTGGAAAGGTCAAAGGTCAGCCGTTCGGGTGTGTTTTTTGTAATAATTCCTAAAGGCATTGAGCCAGGAGTCTAATTTTTCCTTATGTGTATCAGGGACTAAGGCTGATCTAGGGTGCCGAGTTTCAGACCGGTGCAACCTTCGGAAAGGTCAATGGTCAGCCGTTCGGGTGTGTTTTTTGTAATAATTCCTAAAGGCATTGAGCCAGGAGTCTGATTTTTCCGTATGTGTATCAGGGACTAAGGCTGATGCAGGGTGCCAAGTTTCAGACCTGTTCAACCTTCGGAAAGGTCAATGGTCAGCCTTTCGGGTGTGTTTTTTGTAATAATTCCTAAAGGCATTGAGCCAGGAGTCTGATTTTTCCGTATGTGTATCAGGGACTAAAGCTGATCGAGGGTATTTTAATCTTTTATGTACTGTCCTATAATATGAAGTTAACATCTTATAAGATATATTGATGTACCCTCAGGGTTTGAATGTATAATGATTTCACTGTTTGTATGTGTTTTTCTATTTGTCTCTGTTTTTGTGTGCATTCAGCAGGGATATGGCTGTTTTCTGATTGTTTTCATTTTTTTATTGTCCCATAACATAAACCTCACAAATAAAGTTAACATCTCATAAGATATAGTTATCTACCTTCAGTGTTTGATTTTGCAATGATTTCACTGTTTGAATGTGTTTTTCTATTTTTGTCTGTTTTTGTGCGCATTCAGCTGGAATACGACTGTTTTCTGATTTTTTTTTCATTTTTCTACTGTCCCATAACATAAACCTCACAAATAAAGTTTAAATCTTATAAGATATTCTTCGGTACCCTCAGTGTTTGATTTTGCAATGATTTCACTGTTTGGATGTTTTTTTCTATTTGTCTCTGTTTTTGTGCGCATTCAGCAGGGATACGGCTGTTTTCTGATTTTTTTTCATTTTTCTACTGTCCCATAACATAAACCTCACAAATAAAGTTAACATCTAATAAGACATACTAATGTACCCTCGTCGTTCCGCTCGTCTTGGGAGCCCAAACGACAAATGAAATATTCACACTCCTGCGACCTGTAGAAATGTAGTTCCTCCAAAACTTCCACTCTGGCCAAAGGGTCTAAGACTGTATAGAGTCTGACATGACCTGATTTTCAGTTTTTGGACACAGGACTTTGGGCTTTTTTCCCCCTGGCCAAAAAAAACTGCCAAAAACACAGTCTGTAAAATTCAAACGTAAGAAAGGTGGAAAACTGTCTTTTCTTCAATAATTCCTAAAGGCAATGAGCCCGGATGCTGATTTCTCCGTATGTGTATCAGGGACTCCTGGCTGATCCAGGGTGCCGAGTTTCAGACCTGTGCAACCTTCGGAAAGGTCTAAGGTCAGCCGTTCGGGTGTGTTTTTTGTAATAATTCCTAAAGGCATTGAGCCAGGAGTCTGATTTTTCCGTATGTGTATCAGGGACTAAGGCTGATGCAGCGTGCCAAGTTTCAGACCTGTGCAACCTTCGGAAAGGTCAATTGTCAGCCGTTCGGGTGTGTTTTTTGTAATAATTCCTAAAGGCATTAAGCCAGGAGTCTGATTTTTCCGTATGTGTATCAGGGACTAAGGCTGATCGAGGGTATTTTAATCTTTTTTCTACTGTCCTATAATATGAAGTCAACATCTTATAAGGTATATTGATGTACCCTCAGTGTTTGAATTTATAATGATTTCACTGTATGGATGTGTTTTTCTATTTGTGTCTGTTTTTGTGCGCATTCAGCTGGAATACGGCTGTTTTCTGATTTTTTTTCATTTTTCTACTGTCCCATAACATAAACCTCACAAATAAAGTTAAAATCTTATAAGATATTCTTCGGTACCCTCAGTGATTGATTTTGCAATGATTTCACTGTTTGAATGTGTTTTTCTATTTTTGTCTGTTTTTGTGCGCATTCAGCTGGAATACGACTGTTTTCTGATTTTTTTTCATTTTTCTACTGTCCCATAACATAAACCTCACAAATAAAGTTAACATCTAATAAGACATTCTAATGTACCCTCATCGTTCCGCTCGTCTTGGGAGCCCAAACGACAAATGAAGTATTCACACTCCTGCGACCTGTAGAAATGTAGTTCCTCCAAAACTTCCACTCTGGCCAAAGGGTCTAAGACTGTATAGAGTCTGACATGACCTGATTTTCAGTTTTTGGACACAGGACTTTGGGCTTTTTTCCCCCTGGCCAAAAAAAACTGCCAAAAACACAGTCTGTAAAATTCAAACGTAAGAAAGGTGGGAAACTGTCTTTTCTTCAATAATTCCTGAAGGCAATGAGCCCGGATGCTTATTTCTCCGTATGTGTATCAGGCACTCCTGGCTGATCCAGTGGGCCGAGTTTCAGACCTGTGCAACCATTGGAAAGGTCAAAGGTCAGCCGTTCGGGTGTGTTTTTTGTAATAATTCCTAAAGGCATTGCGCCAGGAGTCTGATTTTTCCGTATGTGTATCAGGGATTTAGGCTTATCCCGGGTGCAGAGTTTCAGACCTGTGCAACCTTCGGAAAGGTCAATGGTCAGCCGTTCGGGTTTGTTTTTTGTAATAATTCCTAAAGGCATTAAGCCAGGAGTCTGATTTTTCCGTATGTGTATCAGGGACTAAGGCTAATCCAGGGTGCCGAGTTTCAGACCCGTGCAACTTTTGGAAAGGTCAAAGGTCAGCCGTTCGGGATTGTTTTTTGTAATAATTCCTAAAGGCATTGAGCCAGGAGTCTAATTTTTCCTTATGTGTATCAAGGACTAAGGCTGATCTAGGGTGCCGAGTTTCAGACCTGTGCAACCTTCGGAAAGGTCAATGGTCAGCCGTTCGGGTGTGTTTTTTGTAATAATTCCTAAAGGCATTAAGCCAGGAGTCTGATTTTTCCGTATGTGTATCAGGGACTAAGGCTAATCCAGGGTGCCAAGTTTCAGACCTGTACAACCTTTGGAAAGGTCAAAGGTCAGCCGTTCGGGTGTGTTTTTTGTAATAATTCCTAAAGGCATTAAGCCAGGAGTCTGATTTTTCCGTATGTGTATCAGGGACTAAGGCTGATCGAGGGTATTTTAATCTTTTTTCTACTGTCCTATAATATGAAGTTAACATCTTATAAGGTATATTGATGTACCCTCAGTGTTTGAATTTATAATGATTTCACTGTTTGGATGTGTATTTCTATTTGTGTCTGTTTTTGTGCGCATTCAGCTGGAATACGGCTGTTTTCTGATTTTTTTTCATTTTTCTACTGTCCCATAACATAAACCTCACAAATAAAGTTAAAATCTTATAAGATATTCTTCGGTACCCTCAGTGTTTGATTTTGCAATGATTTCACTGTTTGGATGTGTTTTTCTATTTGTCTCTGTTTTTGTGTGCATTCAGCAAGGATACGGCTGTTTTCTGATTTTTTTCATTTTTTTACTGTCCCATAACATAAACCTCACAAATAAAGTTAACATCTAATAAGACATACTAATGTACCCTCGTCGTTCCGCTCGTCTTGGGAGCCCAAACGACAAATGAAATATTCACACTCCTGCGACCTGTAGAAATGTAGTTCCTCCAAAACTTCCACTCTGGCCAAAGGGTCTAAGACTGTATAGAGTCTGACATGACCTGATTTTCAGGTTTTGGACACAGGACTTTGGGCTTTTTTCCCCCTGGCCAAAAAAAACTGCCAAAAACACAGTCTGTAAAATTCAAACGTAAGAAAGGTGGGAAACTGTCTTTTCTTCAATAATTCCTAAAGGCAATGAGCCCGGATGCTGATTTCTCTGTATGTGTATCAGGGAGTCCTGGCTGATCCAGGGTGCCGAGTTTCAGACCTGTGCAACCTTCGGAAAGGTCAAAGGTCAGCCGTTCGGGTGTGTTTTTTGTAATAATTCCTAAAGGCATTGAGCCAGGAGTCTGATTTTTCTGTATGTGTATCAGGGATTCAGGCTTATCCCGGGTGCAGAGTTTCAGACCTGTGCAACCTTCGGAAAGGTCAATGGTCAGCCGTTCGGGTGTGTTTTTTGTAATAATTCCTAAAGGCATTAAGCCAGGAGTCTGATTTTTCCGTATGTGTATCAGGGACTAAGGCTAATCCAGGGTGCCGAGTTTTAGACCTGTGCAACCTTCAAAAAGGTCAATGGTCAGCCGTTCGGGTGTGTTTTTTGTAATAATTCCTAAAGGCATTGAGCCAGGAGTCTGATTTTTTGGTATGTGTATCAGGGACTAAGGTTAATCTAGGGTGCCGAGTTTCAGACCTGTGCAACCTTCGGAAAGGTCAAAGGTCAGCCGTTCGGGTGTGTCTTTTGTAATAATTCCTAAAGGCATTAAGCCAGGAGTCTGATTTTTCCGTATGTGTATCAGGGACTAAGGCTGATCGAGGGTATTTTAATCTTTTTTCTACTGTCCTATAATATGAAGTTAACATCTTATAAGGTATATTGATGTACCCTCAGTGTTTGAATTTATAATGATTTCACTGTTTGGATGTGTTTTTCTATTTGTGTCTGTTTTTGTGCGCATTCAGCTAGAATACGGCTGTTTTCTGATTTTTTTTAATTTTTCTACTGTCCCATAACATAAACCTCACAAATAAAGTTAAAATCTTATAAGATATTCTTCGGTACCCTCAGTGTTTGATTTTGCAATGATTTCACTGTTTGGATGTGTTTTTCTATTTGTCTCTGTTTTTGTGTGCATTCAGCAAGGATACGGCTGTTTTCTGATTTTTTTCATTTTTTTACTGTCCCATAACATAAACCTCACAAATAAAGTTAACATCTCATAAGATATAGTTATCTACCTTCAGTGTTTGATTTTGCAATGATTTCACTGTTTGAATGTGTTTTTCTATTTTTGTCTGTTTTTGTGCGCATTCAGCTGGAATACGACTGTTTTCTGATTTTTTTTTCATTTTTCTACTGTCCCATAACATAAACCTCACAAATAAAGTTAAAATCTTATAAGATATTCTTCGGTACCCTCAGTGTTTGATTTTGCAATGATTTCACTGTTTGGATGTGTTTTTCTATTTGTCTCTGTTTTTGTGCGCATTCAGCAGGGATATGGCTGTTTTCTGATTTTTTTTCATTTTTCTACTGTCCCATAACATAAACCTCACAAATAAAGTTAACATCTAATAAGACATACTAATGTACCCTCGTCGTTCCGCTCGTCTTGGGAGCCCAAACGACAAATGAAATATTCACACTCCTGCGACCTGTAGAAATGTAGTTCCTCCAAAACTTCCACTCTGGCCAAAGGGTCTAAGACTGTATAGAGTCTGACATGACCTGATTTTCAGTTTTTGGACACAGGACTTTGGGCTTTTTTCCCACGGCCAAAAAAAACTGCCAAAAACACGGTCTGTAAAATTCAAACGTAAGAAAGGTGGGAAACTGTCTTTTCTTCAATAATTCCTAAAGGCAATGAGCCCGGATGCTGATTTCTCCGTATGTGTATCAGGGACTCCTGGCTGATCCAGGGTGCCGAGTTTCAGACCTGTGCAACCTTCGGAAAGGTCAAAGGTCAGCCGTTCGGGTGTGTTTCTTGTAATAATTCCTAAAGGCATTGAGCCAGGAGTCTGATTTTTCCGTATGTGTATCAGGGATTTATGCTTATCCCGGGTGCAGAGTTTCAGACCTGTGCAACCTTCGGAAAGGTCAATGGTCAGCCGTTCGGGTTTGTTTTTTGTAATAATTCCTAAAGGCATTAAGCCAGGAGTCTGATTTTTCCGTATGTGTATCAGGGACTAAGGCTAATCCAGGGTGCCGAGTTTCAGACCCGTGCAACTTTTGGAAAAGTCAAAGGTCAGCCGTTCGGGATTGTTTTTTGTAATAATTCCTAAAGGCATTAAGCCAGGAGTCAGATTTTTCCGTATGTGTATCAGGGACTAAGGCTGATCGAGGGTATTTTAATCTTTTTTCTACTGTCCTATAATATGAAGTTAACATCTTATAAGGTATATTGATGTACCCTCAGTGTTTGAATTTATAATGATTTCACTGTTTGGATGTGTTTTTCTATTTGTCTCTGTTTTTGTGTGCATTCAGCAAGGATACGGCTGTTTTCTGATTTTTTTAATTTTTTTACTGTCCCATAACATAAACCTCACAAATAAAGTTAACATCTCATAAGATATAGTTTTCTACCTTCAGTGTTTGATTTTGCAATGATTTCACTGTTTGAATGTGTTTTTCTATTTTTGTCTGTTTTTGTGCGCATTCAGCTGGAATACGACTGTTTTCTGATTTTTCTTTCATTTTTCTACTGTCCCATAACATAAACCTCACAAATAAAGTTAAAATCTTATAAGATATTCTTCGGTACCCTCAGTGTTTGATTTTGCAATGATTTCACTGTTTGAATGTGTTTTTCTATTTTTGTCTGTTTTTGTGCGCATTCAGCTGGAATACGACTGTTTTCTGATTTTTATTGATTTTTCTACTGTCCCATAACATAAACCTCACAAATAAAGTTAACATCTAATAAGACATACTAATGTACCCTCGTCGTTCCGCTCGTCTTGGGAGCCCAAACGACAAATGAAATATTCACACTCCTGCGACCTGTAGAAATGTAGTTCCTCCAAAACTTCCACTCTGGCCAAAGGGTCCAAGACTGTATAGAGTCTGACATGACCTGATTTTCAGTTTTTGGACACAGGACTTTGGGCTTTTTTCCCCCTGGCCAAAAAAAACTGCCAAAAACACAGTCTGTAAAATTCGAACGTAAGAAAGGTGGGAAACTGTCTTTTCTTCAATAATTCCTAAAGGCAATGAGCCCGGATGCTGATTTCTCCGTATGTGTATCAGGGACTCCTGGCTGATCCAGGGTGCCGAGTTTCAGACCTGTGCAACCTTCGGAAAGGTCAAAGGTCAGCCGTTCGGGTGTGTTTTTTGTAATAATTCCTAAAGGCATTGAGCCAGGAGTCTGATTTTTCCGTATGTGTATCAGGGACTAAGGCTGATCTAGGGTGCCGAGTTTCAGACCTGTGCAACCTTCGGAAAGGTCAATGGTCAGCCTTTCGGGTGTGTTTTTTGTAATAATTCCTAAAGGCATTGAGCCAGGAGTCTGATTTTTCCGTATGTGGATCAGGGATTTAGGCTTATCCCGGGTGCAGAGTTTCAGACCTGTGCAACCTTCGGAAAGGTCAATGGTCAGCCGTTCACGTGTGTTTTTTGTAATAATTCCTAAAGGCATTAAGCCAGGAGTCTGATTTTTCCGTATGTGTATCAGGGACTAAGGCTAATCCAGGGTGCCAAGTTTCAGACCTGTGCAACCTTTGGAAAGGTCAAAGGTCAGCCGTTCGGGTGTGTTTTTGGTAATAATTCCTAAAGGCATTAAGCCAGGAGTCTGATTTTTCCGTATGTGTATCAGTGACTAAGGCTGATCGAGGGTATTTTAATCTTTTTTCTACTGTCCTATAATATGAAGTTAACATCTTATAAGGTATATTGATGTACCCACAGTGTTTGAATTTATAATGATTTCACTGTTTGGATGTGTTTTTCTATTTGTCTCTGTTTTTGTGCGCATTCAGCAGGGATACGGCTGTTTTCTGATTTTTTTTCATTTTTCTACTGTCCCATAACATAAACCTCACAAATAAAGTTAACATCTAATAAGACATACTAATGTACCCTCGTCGTTCCGCTCGTCTTGGGAGCCCAAACGACAAATGAAATATTCACACTCCTGCGACCTGTAGAAATGTAGTTCCTCCAAAACTTCCACTCTGGCCAAAGGGTCTAAGACTGTATAGAGTCTGACATGACCTGATTTTCAGTTTTTGGACACAGGACTTTGGGCTTTTTTCCCACGGCCAAAAAAAACTGCCAAAAACACAGTCTGTAAAATTCAAACGTAAGAAAGGTGGGAAACTGTCTTTTCTTCAATAATTCCTAAAGGCAATGAGCCCGGATGCTGATTTCTCCGTATGTGTATCAGGGACTCCTGGCTGATCCAGGGTGCCGAGTTTCAGACCTGTGCAACCTTCGGAAAGGTCAAAGGTCAGCCGTTCGGGTGTGTTTTTTGTAATAATTCCTAAAGGCATTGAGCCAGGAGTCTGATTTTTTGGTATGTGTATCAGGGACTAAGGTTAATCTAGGGTGCCGAGTTTCAGACCTGTGTAACCTTCTGAAAGGTCAAAGGTCAGCCGTTTAGGTGTGTTTTTTGTAATAATTCCTAAAGGCATTAAGCCAGGAGTCTGATTTTTCCTTATGTGTATCAGGGACTAAGGCTGATCTAGGGTGCCGAGTTTCAGACCTGTGCAACCTTCGGAAAGGTCAAAGGTCAGCCGTTCTGGTGTGTTTTTTGTAATAATTCCTAAAGGCATTAAGCCAGGAGTCTGATTTTTCCGTACGTGTATCAGGGACTAAGGCTGATCGAGGGTATTTTAATCTTTTTTCTACTGTCCTATAATATGAAGTCAACATCTTATAAGGTATATTGATGTACCCTCAGTGTTTGAATTTATAATGATTTCACTGTTTGGATGTGTTTTTCTATTTGTGTCTGTTTTTGTGCGCATTCAGCTGGAATACGGCTGTTTTCTGATTTTTTTTCATTTTTCTACTGTCCCATAACATAAACCTCACAAATAAAGTTAAAATCTTATAAGATATTCTTCGGTACCCTCAGTGTTTGATTTTGCAATGATTTCACTGTTTGGATGTGTTTTTCTATTTGTCTCTGTTTTTGTGTGCATTCAGCAAGGATACGGCTGTTTTCTGATTTTTTTTCATTTTTTTACTGTCCCATAACATAAACCTCACAAATAAAGTTAACATCTCATAAGATATAGTTATCTACCTTCAGTGTTTGATTTTTCAATGATTTCACTGTTTGAATGTGTTTTTCTATTTTTGTCTGTTTTTGTGTGCATTCAGCTGGAATACGACTGTTTTCTGATTTTTTTTTTCATTTTTCTACTGTCCCATAACATAAACCTCACAAATAAAGTTAAAATCTTATAAGATATTCTTCGGTACCCTCAGTGTTTGATTTTGCAATGATTTCACTGTTTGAATGTGTTTTTCTATTTTTGTCTGTTTTTGTGCGCATTCAGCTGGAATACGACTGTTTTCTGATTTTTTTTTCATTTTTCTACTGTCCCATAACATAAACCTCACAAATAAAGTTAAAATCTCATAAGATATAGGTATATATACCTTCAGTGATTGATTTTGCAATGATTTCACTGTTTGAATGTGTTTTTTTTTTTTTTTGTCTGTTTTTGTGCGCATTCAGCTGGAATACGACTGTTTTCTGATTTTTTTTAATTTTTCTACTGTCCCATAACATAAACCTCACAAATAAAGTTAACATCTAATAAGACATTCTAATGTACCGTCATCGTTCCGCTCGTCTTGGGAGCCCAAACGACAAATGAAGTATTCACACTCCTGCGACCTGTAGAAATGTAGTTCCTCCAAAACTTCCACTCTGGCCAAAGGGTCTAAGACTGTATAGAGTCTGACATGACCTGATTTTCAGTTTTTGGACACAGGACTTTGGGCTTTTTTCCCCCTGGCCAAAAAAAACTGCCAAAAACACAGTCTGTAAAATTCAAACGTAAGAAAGGTGGGAAACTGTCTTTTCTTCAATAATTCCTGAAGGCAATGAGCCCGGATGCTGATTTCTCCGTATGTGTATCAGGCACTCCTGGCTGATACAGGGTGCCGAGTTTCAGACCTGTGCAACCATTGGAAAGGTCAAAGGTCAGCCGTTCGGGTGTGTTTTTTGTAATAATTCCTAAAGGCATTGCGCCAGGAGTCTGATTTTTCCGTATGTGTATCAGGGCTTTAGGCTTATCCCGGGTGCAGAGTTTCAGACCTGTGCAACCTTCGGAAAGGTCAATGGTCAGCCGTTCGGGTTTGTTTTTTGTAATAATTCCTAAAGGCATTAAGCCAGGAGTCTGATTTTTCCGTATGTGTATCAGGGACTAAGGCTAATCCAGGGTGCCGAGTTTCAGACCCGTGCAACTTTTGGAAAGGTCAAAGGTCAGCCGTTCGGGTGTGTTTTTTGTAATAATTCCTAAAGGCATTGAGCCAGGAGTCTAATTTTTCCTTATGTGTATCAAGGACTAAGGCTGATCTAGGGTGCCGAGTTTCAGACCTGTGCAACCTTCGGAAAGGTCAATGGTCAGCCGTTCGGGTGTGTTTTTTGTAATAATTCCTAAAGGCATTAAGCCAGGAGTCTGATTTTTCCGTATGTGTATCAGGGACTAAGGCTAATCCAGGGTGCCAAGTTTCAGACCTGTACAACCTTTGGAAAGGTCAAAGGTCAGCCGTTCGGGTGTGTTTTTTGTAATAATTCCTAAAGGCATTAAGCCAGGAGTCTGATTTTTCCGTATGTGTATCAGGGACTAAGGCTGATCGAGGGTATTTTTATCTTTTTTCTACTGTCCTATAATATGAAGTTAACATCTTATAAGGTAAAAATCATAAACTACTGATAAAAAATAAGGATTTTATACTTCATCAAAAAATGTTACCCTATTGTTTGTTGCAAAAAGTGAACGATGACCCTATATTCCTCCAAAACGTATACAGTAAAAGTACTCCATACTACTAGTATATGAAGTATAAGTGGTTCTGAGTTCAGTGAAAGTGAAATCATACACTACCAATACAAATTACGGATTTTAAACTTCATCAAAAACGGATATTCACACAGGTCATACAAAACATCTAGCATATGTTTGATTTGATGTAATTATTTTACATGTAATCACTATAATATGATAGGGTTAGGGTTAGTTTTGATAAATTATTTAGCCTTTTTCTTTTTCAGTACATTGTGACTGATGTTGATGAGGTCGAGCTCTTCAGCGTCTGAGGCTGTGTCTTTGACAGTCAGGATGAATTGAGCCCCAAACAAAGTGAAACATTGTGTTTACCTGTAATTTGCACCTGTGTAAACAAAACCAGACTTTTGTTTGGGTTCATGTAGAGGGCAAGTCTTTGAAGTCCCTCAAGATGCCTGTTTTTTTTTTTTACTCAAAGGAGTGAATGTGTGTATGAGCCTCTTTGTAGGTGTAGGTGCCTGTGTATCATGTCGATTTGAACTTGATGTGAGAACAAGAAGTGCCTGGAGTTGCACATACACACAGACACACACACACACACACACACACACACACACATTTATTCCTAAACCCACATTCACACCATACTATGATATCCCTAAAATACACCCACATCATTTTAGCTTCAGATATTGATTGAATAGTGTGTTATATGATAATGAAAAATGTTGATATTCCCTGACAGTGGAAAATAACTTCACCTACACCAAATTTGAAGCAATTTGCATCAACACAGCCAAAGATATCCTCAAAAAAAAATCCAAAAGCACAAAGAATGCAGAGGATTAATCTGTAATGTTTTTATTACAAAAAATCTTGGAAGCGAACATTTCTGCCATGCATGCATGGTGAAACAAAGGGGCAGTTTATTTCAACTACTACTGTAGCTTTAAGATAATTATCGACCATCATCACACTCCAACGCAACGTAGTTCCCCACCACAGCAGCAGCGGATTAATATCCAAAACGTGAACAGGTTAGTGTCTGCTCAGCAGGTGGATGAACATGTAATGGAGTTGCAGCATCAGTCGCTGACCAAGGAATTACTGGGGAAGGCTATTGACATGTCACAGGAAGATGCTCAAAAATGTAGAGGTAAGTGAAATTTTACATTATTATAATGAGCTAAACAGCAGGCCATTGCTAAAATGTGTTCGTTAATTACAGTAACTACGTCTTTTCACTCATTGAAAATACATACATACACATGTATTTAAACACACACGCATTAATCGAAATATAGTTAATAATAATATATGCACATGTAAATGTTCCATGCTCTTTTTTTTCTTTTTCGCTTTGCTGTTTTTTGCGAAAGTTTAGTGTTTAAATGCAGTCAGTATCCTATCTCTGAGATGGTGTTGTCTGCGACGTTACACGGGAGCCAGACTTTCTGTCTGAACAGTTCCACTGTGAGAACCGATGTCCTCTCACCCGGACCCGCAGCTGCAAAGCTCCCGTTTTCGCGGAACCGCTTGCTGTGTTTCGGCTGCGTCTTCGGTTGTGAGGACTGTGGGTCACATTGCTGATCTGTTCAGAGAGCTTCGCTGGTGCTGCTGCTGCAGGTATCCTGTCTATTTAACAAGTAGGCTATACACTAAATCTATCCCTCTATTCTTAAAAATTAGGTCCACTCTGAATGTTGATACAGTGTGGGTGTTGTAATTATTTTTTTTTTTTTATGACAGTCTTTTCCATTCTTACAACGCACAGTTAACGTGACTGGATTCTGCTTCATCCGGGGAAAGAGGTTGACCCTCAGGCTTTGGACACCTACAGTATTTAGTTGATGACAAACTGTTTCCTTAACCCTCAGGCTTCATTATGATTCATTTCCACTGTGTTAGTGCATATGGCACACTTTCTTGTAAGAAGGTCTCTTGGCAAATTGGAATTCAAATAAAAACATTTTATTAATAGATCAATAGAACACTGAACATTGTTTTCACCATACACTTGAGTATATGGCAGGAATGTTCACTCCCAAGAATTGTTGTCATAAAAGATTAATACTTTTGTCCTGCATCAGTCCTCCTCAAAACCACCAAATATTCAATTATTTCCATATTACAAATGTCCTCTTTTCAAATTAAGAGGGGAGGGAGTACATGTTTTATCTGATGCTACACAAAACTAACAATGCTTCAAAGTTAATATTGTGGGTAATCTTTGACATATTCAAGACTGATTAAAAAAAAAAAAGCCCAGCCACCCAACATTTGTCATGTCTGTTGCCAGTACAACCCATGAAACGCTAATTTGTACTTGTCAGGAAGTCACTGCAGCTCTGACCTTGTAACCTAAATATGTTTCTGCTTCAAAATCACTTTGTTTCATACATGAGGTTAATGTCTGGCAGATTATACCAATCTTAGCCAATCTTCATCACTAAGTTTTATGTTAAATCCTGATTCCCATCTTTTTTTTTAATGTATTTTGTAGCATTTTTTTATATAGTCCCAATATAATTCTAATTGTGGTTTCTTTGTATGCGTTGATTATGATGATCTGGATCACACTATTCACTTCTCAGGAGGGGTCCATCCTGATCTCTTTCATATAGTAGTCTCTAAGTTGCAGGAATCCACAGAATTCATGATTGATTATCTAAATCCTTTTTTTCTGTCATATTTTGGAAACTCTCAAGCTGTCATCTTTCACCAAAACACACCATGCTGTGATTCCCTTGGTTGTCCACTGTTTAAATCCTATATCGTACCTAGTCGGTGTAAAATTGCTATCATATTCAATAAATTAGTGTCTTTCTGTATCTTATATTTTTTTATTATGCTGAACCATATTTTGTATGTGAACATCGTGATTGTGTCTATTTGGTTTTGAATCTTCTTGTATGTTTCTTTATCCCCAATTATATTCTGTACTGGGTTTTCTCCAAACTCTTTTTCTATTTCATTTCACTGTGTCTGGTTTGCACCAACCTACAATATATCTCAATTGGGCCGCATGGTAGTATTCCTTTAATTTTGGAAGTCTCATCCCTCCTTCTTCTTTTGGCAGCTGGAGAGTTTCCAGTCTTATCGTGGGTCTTTTGCCACCCCAACTAAACTTTGATATCATTTTATTCCAGCTCATAAATTGGGGTTTGGGGGACCTCTACTGGTAGGGCTTGGAATAGGTATAAGGGTCAGAGTCAGCAAGTCGGCAGCACCCCCGCTTTACCCGCAGGCTGTAGCAGAGAGCCCCCCTTACAGCAACAACTTTGGCTCTTTCTCTCCCACCCCTGAATTCCCCGCTCCAGAGCCTGATGATGATCATGAAACACCTTTTGTAGAGGTAGAGAAAAAGAAAAGAAAAGCTTGTTATAAAATAAATATATATAAATATATATAAATATATATATATATATATTATAAAATGACGACAAACTCACACCATAGCTTCCCCCCAAACATTTATGACCTTCCCCAAAGTTTCATGCCCATGGCATCCAATCAAATTCTTTTAGAGCCCAACAAATTAAATTCTTGTTGAAAACTGACTTTGACATATTATGTTGTCAAGAACTGAGACTGAACACAAGTAAAGAGTAAAGGTATCCAGCATGTGGAACAAAGGTCTAAGTGTAATTTCTATTGGCGAAAGTAAAGCTGATGGTGGGATCTTTTTTCTAAAACTGGTGATGTCACTATTATTCGTAAAACGAATGATTTCCTAATTTAATTCCTTGTAGATTGCTCATGTTGGATTGTTTTTACAGAGGAGAAAAAATACGAACGATACACGTGTACACCTCTCATGAGAGAACAAACATTTTTCAACTTTTTAAAAGACTTAAAGAACCGCTATTGGTCGGATACAAATTTATTTTCTGTGGCGACTTTAACACTGTCATCGATGTTAACGACAGAGTGAGCTCTAAAGTCTTGCAACTCAGCTCTGATGGTAATCGCTTGACTCAATTCAATTCTTATGTAAACTAATTGTGATCTTAACAAGTCCTGGCAAATTAAAGTAGGCACAAGCACCATGACGTCCAATCTGAAGCAGCATCCTGCAATTTGTCTTCTTATGTCATCACTTTTTTTCAAAGGATGTATGTGACAGTTTTTTAAATAAAATACACATAATGGAAATATATTGGTACAAAATCTGAAGGAATTTTTCATCATCTCCAGAAAAGAGCATATTTTGTATTTTAAATATGTATTTTTTTTAATACATGTATCAGAAATACTTCCCATCCCTGCTTAGAGACATTACGTGAAGGTTGAAAATTGTGTCGCTTTAAATAAAACCCATAACATGAGAAAATAAATTGAAGCACAATATATAATGATTATGTATAGAAAATGCACTCTGATTTTCACAGTTGAAGCACAAGAATCTGGATCTTTACAAAACAAATGTTATCTATCCGCAATTCCTATACTCCTATTCCAAATATGTTTGTGATTTAAACAGCATTTGTCTAGTGTAACATTAGTGATACTTTTGCAGTAGTATATTTATTGTGAGACACAATTATAAATTTTTCCCAAATCTGTCCATGCCTCATCCATCTCTTCCTCTCCCTTCTTGTCTTCCTCCTCAGCACATGGAGAAGATCTCCATGCTGGCTTTCCATCCAGTTAAGATGCACAGCTGCTATGAGAAGGTGGTGAACCTGAGCCTTGAGGGTCTGCAGCAACAGTTTGACGTGAGCAGCCCGTCAGTGTTTGTCCAAAGGGCCCAGATCCCCATGAGAGAGGTGAAACCTCAACTGCTGACTAACCAGTCTAATATAGGTTATTGGTTAACTGGTTAACACAATGGGAAGTTTCTATGAGAGCTAATCATTTTATTGACACTCATTTTATTTCTTGATCATTTTCCTACACTGTAGCTCCTGTTTGACTAGAGTTTGTCAAATAGTTGAATGATGAGGTTCTGACTGTGGCATTGATCAAGGACACAGTAGAACTAAAGGCGAACATTGTTTGGCGGTTTGATAACTAGGTGGACAGTTAAATAGATATAGTTGTCTACAGACATGCCACAATACAGACTGTGGAACTGGGTGTAGTACATTATCACATTATTTCATGGGATATTCCTATATGAGTCAGTTTGTCTGGTGTTACATGCATGTATGTCACAAAGTTAGGTACAAAACTACAAATTGTGTTTTACTAGATGTTTGAGCAGATCCTTCATCAGAGTCTCGAGTCTCAGGGTACAGAGGAGCTGTGTAAGATCATCCAGCACTGCCAGGACAGAGTCATTAAGGTAATACACAAAGAAAACAGGCTTGTGCATCAAATTCTAGCATAACATCTACATTAATATCTAATAATATTACACCTGGCATACTCCAGCCCTGGGAGTGAAACTTTTGGTCTGGCCTTGTTTTAGGGTTAAGGAAAATTCAGGTTCAACTTTATCAATTTATTAATTTTTGAGCAAGAGTCCAGGATACCGGGCAATATCCCAGCTTAATCCCTTCTGTGCATCGTCCTCTGATATTTTCAAGCCTCAACTTGCCAGCTCCATGTTTATTTTTATTATATCAGAAAGTATGAGTGTGTGGATGAGCTTACTCATGCTTTTGAAGCATGATGATGGTCGCCACAGCGGTCGTCTTCCAGATAGAGATTAGATAGAAAATAAAAACTCCAAACTCAAGGAATAAACACTTGACTTTTTGCGAGAACAGGTGAACCTCACATAGTGTACCCTGAGACGTTATTGCTCTGGACCATAATCAAGTGGACTGATAAGAGATTACCGGCATCTTGTGAAATGTGCCAGTACACAAATAAAAGTGTCGGTTCTGTGTACTGGACAGTACCGGGCCACTTCTAGTTAATAATTGTACTGTAGTGACAGTGATGGTATTTTATGTACACTAAATGTCTCTTATGTGATCTTATTCTTTAACAAACAAGTGCACAATAAAAATTCACTGGGAATTCTAAACAGCACATTGCAATTTATTCAATTATTATCGAAGTATTGATCAGTAATACAGTGAAAATGAGAGGAAGTGTTTAAGGTGTGCGCCCCTAAATGTTCTGCTTGCTCTCCTAAAACATTCAGTTATAGGGGGGGCTACTGTGCTCCTAGTAAAAAGTTAGTCTGGTGCCCTGCATACATTGTTCTAAAGGGTTTATGGTCTTAGTTCCTCTTCAGTAGAGCTGCATGTCCACAATGTAAATTTAATTTTACATTTAAATGCAGAGCTGTCAGTCCCACCGTGTGTGATTGACAGCTCTGCATTTCATGTTTGCAAAGTTGCAGTTATAGGTGGATTTGTAGTGGACAAGCTATCAGTATCCATCCCTTCTCTTATAACTATGGTTGTTTCTGGTTTCAAAAACTAACATGGTGTTGCCCAAAATACTAAACTCCAACATTTAAACAGGGGAGTCTACCCATCAGTGGCAACCCAAATAGTTGACACTTCCCAACCTTATGAGAACCTGCCTCTCAAAATGGGTTATGGATTCTTATTTTATCTCTGACAAATGGAATGATGAGGAAGGCATGACAATATTATAGCTATATCATGACATGAGACAAGATATGATCTTAGAATTTTGATATTGTCATATCGTGATCGGGTATTTGTGATGAATTTTCCTGGTTTGAGAATTTTGGAGAAAATCAAGCTCAAAAGTCAAGATTTTGACAATTACTTTGCAACAATTTGTGACTTTGCACTGCCCTCTAGTGGCCGAATATGATTTCCCATGAAATATGGCACCTGCTTTGCATACTACAGCTCCTTATTTTTCCAGTGATCCCCTATATGTCCATATCTACTTTGGACTATAGGAGAAAGTCCATCTCAAATATGAATGCTGACTGAATTCTATTGCAACCATTCCTGAATTCGCACTTCTCCCTACTGGCCGAAACGTGCATTTTTTTAAGGTGGAATCGAAACTTAATGATAATCGGAAGCGAATGTGGAGCCACCTTCAGCATCATCATGTCATTGTTCCCAATAGAATGAGTGCGCGAGTTTTTGTTTTTTTATGTTAATATAATGTCAATGTATTAATGATATAAATATAATGATGGTGATGATAACAATAATAATATTAACAGCAATAATAATAATAATATTAATAATAATGATATGATTACAACAATAATGTGTGCTGTGAAAGCAACATTTGTTGAAAAAAACATTGTAGAAATATTTTTTTGAAGTTTGATTATGACAAATAACCATACAGTTAACTGAACAAATGAAATGTACATCTTATAAGATATACTTCTGTACTCTCAGTGTTTGATTTTGCAAAGATTTACTGTTGGGATGTGTTTTTCTATTGGTGTCTGTTTGTGTGCGCATTCAGCTGAGATAAGGCTGTTTTCGGATTTTTTTCATTTTTCTACTTTCCCATAATATAAACCTCACAAATGAAGTTTAACATCTTAAAAGATTAAGTTCTGTACCCTTCGTGTTTGATTTTGCAATGATTTCACTGTTGGGATGTGTTTTTCTATTGGTGTCTGTTTGTGTGCGCATTCAGCTGAGATAAGGCTGTTTCCGGATTTTTTTCATTTTTCTGCTGTCCCATAACATAAACCTCTCAAATGAAGTTAACATCTTTAAAAGATTAAGTTCTGTACCCGTCGTGTTTGATTTTGCAATGATTTCACTGTTGGGATGTGTTTTTCTATTGGTGTCTGTTTGTGTGCGCATTCAGCTGAGATAAGGCTGTTTCCGGATTTTTTTTTAATTTTTCTACTTTCCCATAACATAAACCTCACAAATGAAGTTTAACATCTTAAAAGATTAAGTTCTGTACCCTTCGTGTTTGATTTTGCAATGATTTCACTGTTGGGATGTGTTTTTCTATTGGTGTCTGTTTGTGTGCCCATTCAGCTGAGATAAGGCTGTTTTCGGATTTTTTTAATTTTTCTGCTGTCCCATAACATAAACCTCACAAATGAAGTTAACATCTTAAAAGATTTAGTTCTGTACCCTCAGTGTTTGATTTTGCAATGATTTCACTGTTGGGATGTGTTTTTCTATTGGTGTCTGTTTGTGCCCATTGAGCTGAGATAAGGCTGTTTTCGGATTTTTTTCATTTTTCTAATTTCCCATAATATAAACCTCACAAATGAAGTTAACATCTTAAAAGATTTAGTTCTGTACCCTCAGTGTTTGATTTTGCAAAGATTTCACTGTTGGGATGTGTTTTTCTATTGGTGTCTGTTTGTGTGCGCATTCAGCTGAGATAAGGCTGTTTTCGGATTTTTTTCATTTTTCTACTTTCCCATAATATAAACCTCACAAATGAAGTTAACATCTTTAAAGATTTAGTTCAGTACCCTCAGTGTTTGATTTTGCAATGATTTCACTGTTGGGATGTGTTTTTCTATTGGTGTCTGTTTGTGTGCGCATTCAGCTGAGATAAGGCTGTTTCCGGATTTTTTTTCATTTTTCTGCTGTCCCATAACATAAACCTCACAAATGAAGTTAACATCTTAAAAGATTAAGTTCTGTACCCTTCGTGTTTGATTTTGCAAAGCTTTCACTGTTGGGATGTGTTTTTCTATTGGTGTCTGTTTGTGTGCGCATTCAGCTGAGATAAGGCTGTTTCCGGATTTTTTTCATTTTTCTGCTGTCCCATAACATAAACTTCACGAATGAAGTTAACATCTTAAAAGATTAAGTTCTGTACCCTTCGTGTTTGATTTTGCAAAGCTTTCACTGTTGGGATGTGTTTTTCTATTGGTGTCTGTTTGTGTGCGCATTCAGCTGAGATAAGGCTGTTTCCGGATTTTTTTCATTTTTCTGCTGTCCCATAACATAAACCTCACAAATGAAGTTAACATCTTTAAAAGATTAAGTTCTGTACCCTTCGTGTTTGATTTTGCAATGATTTCACTGTTGGGATGTGTTTTTCTATTGGTGTCTGTTTGTGTGCGCATTCAGCTGAGATAAGGCTGTTTCCGGATTTTTTTCATTTTTCTACTTTCCCATAACATAAACCTCACAAATGAAGTTTAACATCTTAAAAGATTAAGTTCTGTACCCTTCGTGTTTGATTTTGCAATGATTTCACTGTTGGGATGTGTTTTTCTATTGGTGTCTGTTTGTGTGCCCATTCAGCTGAGATAAGGCTGTTTTCGGATTTTTTTCATTTTTCTGCTGTCCCATAACATAAACCTCACAAATGAAGTTAACATCTTTAAAAGATTAAGTTCTGTACCCTTCGTGTTTGATTTTGCAAAGCTTTCACTGTTGGGATGTGTTTTTCCATAAGTGTCTGTTTGTGTGCGCATTCAGCTGAGATAAGGCTGTTTTCGGATTTTTTTCATTTTTCTACTTTCCCATAATATAAACCTCACAAATGAAGTTAACATCTTTAAAGATTTAGTTCTGTACCCTCAGTGTTTGATTTTGCAATGATTTCACTGTTGGGATGTGTTTTTCTATTGGTGTCTGTTTGTGTGCGCATTCAGCTGAGATAAGGCTGTTTCCGGATTTTTTTCATTTTTCTGCTGTCCCATAACATAAACCTCACAAATGAAGTTAACATCTTAAAAGATTAAGTTCTGTACCCTTCGTGTTTGATTTTGCAAAGCTTTCACTGTTGGGATGTGTTTTTCCATAAGTGTCTGTTTGTGCCCCATTGAGCTGAGATAAGGCTGTTTTCGGAATTTTTTCATTTTTCTGCTGTCCCATAACATAAACCTCACAAATGAAGTTAACATCTTAAAAGATTTAGTTCTGTACCCTCAGTGTTTGATTTTGCAATGATTTACTGTTTGGATGTGTTTTTCTATTGGTGTCTGTTTGTGTGCGCATTCAGCTGAGATAAGGCTGTTTTCGGATTTTTTTCATTTTTCTGCTGTCCCATAACATAAACCTCACAAATGAAGTTAACATCTTAAAAGATTTAGTTCTGTACCCTTCGTGTTTGATTTTGCAAAGATTTCACTGTTGGGATGTGTTTTTCTATTGGTGTCTGTTTGTGTGCGCATTCAGCTGAGATAAGGCTGTTTCCGGATTTTTTTCATTTTTCTGCTGTCCCATAACATAAACCTCACAAATGAAGTTAACCATCTTAAAAGATTTAGTTCTGTACCCTTCGTGTTTGATTTTGCAATGATTTCACTGTTGGGATGTGTTTTTCTATTGGTGTCTGTTTGTGTGCCCATTCAGCTGAGATAAGGCTGTTTTCGGATTTTTTTCATTTTTCTGCTGTCCCATAACATAAACCTCACAAATGAAGTTAACATCTTAAAAGATTTAGTTCTGTACCCTCAGTGTTTGATTTTGCAATGATTTCACTGTTGGGATGTGTTTTTCTATTGGTGTCTGTTTGTGCCCATTGAGCTGAGATAAGGCTGTTTTCGGATTTTTTTCATTTTTCTAATTTCCCATAATATAAACCTCACAAATGAAGTTAACATCTTAAAAGATTTAGTTCTGTACCCTCAGTGTTTGATTTTGCAAAGATTTCACTGTTGGGATGTGTTTTTCTATTGGTGTCTGTTTGTGTGCGCATTCAGCTGAGATAAGGCTGTTTTCGGATTTTTTTCATTTTTCTACTTTCCCATAATATAAACCTCACAAATGAAGTTAACATCTTTAAAGATTTAGTTCTGTACCCTCAGTGTTTGATTTTGCAATGATTTCACTGTTGGGATGTGTTTTTCTATTGGTGTCTGTTTGTGTGCGCATTCAGCTGAGATAAGGCTGTTTCCGGATTTTTTTTCATTTTTCTGCTGTCCCATAACATAAACCTCACAAATGAAGTTAACATCTTAAAAGATTAAGTTCTGTACCCTTCGTGTTTGATTTTGCAAAGCTTTCACTGTTGGGATGTGTTTTTCTATTGGTGTCTGTTTGTGTGCGCATTCAGCTGAGATAAGGCTGTTTCCGGATTTTTTTCATTTTTCTGCTGTCCCATAACATAAACTTCACGAATGAAGTTAACATCTTAAAAGATTAAGTTCTGTACCCTTCGTGTTTGATTTTGCAAAGCTTTCACTGTTGGGATGTGTTTTTCTATTGGTGTCTGTTTGTGTGCGCATTCAGCTGAGATAAGGCTGTTTCCGGATTTTTTTCATTTTTCTGCTGTCCCATAACATAAACCTCACAAATGAAGTTAACATCTTTAAAAGATTAAGTTCTGTACCCTTCGTGTTTGATTTTGCAATGATTTCACTGTTGGGATGTGTTTTTCTATTGGTGTCTGTTTGTGTGCGCATTCAGCTGAGATAAGGCTGTTTCCGGATTTTTTTCATTTTTCTACTTTCCCATAACATAAACCTCACAAATGAAGTTTAACATCTTAAAAGATTAAGTTCTGTACCCTTCGTGTTTGATTTTGCAATGATTTCACTGTTGGGATGTGTTTTTCTATTGGTGTCTGTTTGTGTGCCCATTCAGCTGAGATAAGGCTGTTTTCGGATTTTTTTCATTTTTCTGCTGTCCCATAACATAAACCTCACAAATGAAGTTAACATCTTTAAAAGATTAAGTTCTGTACCCTTCGTGTTTGATTTTGCAAAGCTTTCACTGTTGGGATGTGTTTTTCCATAAGTGTCTGTTTGTGTGCGCATTCAGCTGAGATAAGGCTGTTTTCGGATTTTTTTCATTTTTCTACTTTCCCATAATATAAACCTCACAAATGAAGTTAACATCTTTAAAGATTTAGTTCTGTACCCTCAGTGTTTGATTTTGCAATGATTTCACTGTTGGGATGTGTTTTTCTATTGGTGTCTGTTTGTGTGCGCATTCAGCTGAGATAAGGCTGTTTCCGGATTTTTTTCATTTTTCTGCTGTCCCATAACATAAACCTCACAAATGAAGTTAACATCTTAAAAGATTAAGTTCTGTACCCTTCGTGTTTGATTTTGCAAAGCTTTCACTGTTGGGATGTGTTTTTCCATAAGTGTCAGCTCAATTTGTGCCCCATTGAGCTGAGATAAGGCTGTTTCCGGATTTTTTTCATTTTTTTCTGCTGTCCCATAACATAAACCTCACAAATGAAGTTAACATCTTAAAAGATTTAGTTCTGTACCCTCAGTGTTTGATTTTGCAAAGATTTACTGTTGGGATGTGTTTTTCTATTGGTGTCCGTTTGTGTGCGCATTCAGCTGAGATAAGGCTGTTTTCGGATTTTTTTCATTTTTCTACTTTCCCATAATATAAACCTCACAAATGAAGTTTAACATCTTAAAAGATTAAGTTCTGTACCCTTCGTGATTGATTTTGCAAAGCTTTCACTGTTGGGATGTGTTTTTCCATAAGTGTCTGTTTGTGCCCCATTGAGCTGAGATAAGGCTGTTTTCGGAATTTTTTCATTTTTCTGCTGTCCCATAACATAAACCTCACAAATGAAGTTAACATCTTAAAAGATTTAGTTCTGTACCCTCAGTGTTTGATTTTGCAATGATTTACTGTTTGGATGTGTTTTTCTATTGGTGTCTGTTTGTGTGCGCATTCAGCTGAGATAAGGCTGTTTTCGGATTTTTTTCATTTTTCTGCTGTCCCATAACATAAACCTCACAAATGAAGTTAACATCTTAAAAGATTTAGTTCTGTACCCTTCGTGTTTGATTTTGCAAAGATTTCACTGTTGGGATGTGTTTTTCTATTGGTGTCTGTTTGTGTGCGCATTCAGCTGAGATAAGGCTGTTTCCGGATTTTTTTCATTTTTCTGCTGTCCCATAACATAAACCTCACAAATGAAGTTAACCATCTTAAAAGATTTAGTTCTGTACCCTTCGTGTTTGATTTTGCAAAGATTTCACTGTTGGGATGTGTTTTTCTATTGGTGTCTGTTTGTGTGCGCATTCAGCTGAGATAAGGCTGGAAAATGAAAAAAATCCGAAAACAGCCTTATCTCAGCTGAATGCGCACACAAACAGACACCAATAGAAAAACACATCCAAACAGTGAAATCATTGCAAAATCAAACACTGAGAGTACAGAAGTATATCTTATAAGATGTACATTTCATTTGTTCAGTTAACTGTATGGTTATTTGTCATAATCAAACTTCAAAAAAATATTTCTACAATGTTTTTTTCAACAAATGTTGCTTTCACAGCACACATTATTGTTGTAATCATATCATTATTATTAATATTATTATTATTATTGCTGTTAATATTATTATTGTTATCATCACCATCATTATATTTATATCATTAATACATTGACATTATATTAACATAAAAAAACAAAAATTCGCGCACTCATTCTATTGGGAACAATGACATGATGATGCTGAAGGTGGCTCCACATTCGCTTCCGATTTTCATTAAGTTTCGATTCCACCTTAAAAAAATGCACGTTTCGGCCAGTAGGGAGAAGTGCAAATTCAGGAATGGTTGCAATAGAATTCAGTCAGCATTCATATTTGAGATGGACTTTCTCCTATAGTCCAAAGTAGATATGGACATATAGGGGATCACTGGAAAAATAAGGAGCTGTAGTATGCAAAGCAGGTGCCATATTTCATGGGAAATCATATTCGGCCACTAGAGGGCAGTGCAAAGTCACAAATTGTTGCAAAATAATTGTCAAAATCTTGACTTTTGAGCTTGATTTTCTCCAAAATTCTCAAACCAGGAAAATTCATCACAAATACCCGATCACGATATGACAATATCAAAATTCTAAGATCATATCTTGTCTCATGTCATGATAAAGCTATAATATTGTCATGCCTTCCTCATCATTCCATTTGTCAGAGATAAAATAAGAATCCATAACCCATTTTGAGAGGCAGGTTCTCATAAGGTTGGGAAGTGTCAACTATTTGGGTTGCCACTGATGGGTAGACTCCCCTGTTTAAATGTTGGAGTTTAGTATTTTGGGCAACACCATGTTAGTTTTTGAAACCAGAAACAACCATAGTTATAAGAGAAGGGATGGATACTGATAGCTTGTCCACTACAAATCCACCTATAACTGCAACTTTGCAAACATGAAATGCAGAGCTGTCAATCACACACGGTGGGACTGACAGCTCTGCATTTAAATGTAAAATTAAATTTACATTGTGGACATGCAGCTCTACTGAAGAGGAACTAAGACCATAAACCCTTTAGAACAATGTATGCAGGGCACCAGACTAACTTTTTACTAGGAGCACAGTAGCCCCCCCTATAACTGAATGTTTTAGGAGAGCAAGCAGAACATTTAGGGGCGCACACCTTAAACATTTCCTCTCATTTTCACTGTATTACTGATCAATACTTCGATAATAATTGAATAAATTGCAATGTGCTGTTTAGAATTCCCAGTGAATTTTTATTGTGCACTTGTTTGTTAAAGAATAAGATCACATAAGAGACATTTAGTGTACATAAAATACCATCACTGTCACTACAGTACAATTATTAACTAGAAGTGGCCCGGTACTGTCCAGTACACAGAACCGACACTTTTATTTGTGTACTGGCACATTTCACAAGATGCCGGTAATCTCTTATCAGTCCACTTGATTATGGTCCAGAGCAATAACGTCTCAGGGTACACTATGTGAGGTTCACCTGTTCTCGCAAAAAGTCAAGTGTTTATTCCTTGAGTTTGGAGTTTTTATTTTCTATCTAATCTCTATCTGGAAGACGACCGCTGTGGCGACCATCATCATGCTTCAAAAGCATGAGTTAGCTCATCCACACACTCATACTTTCTGATATAATAAAAATAAACATGGAGCTGGCAAGTTGAGGCTTGAAAATATCAGAGGACGATGCACAGAAGGGATTAAGCTGGGATATTGCCCGGTATCCTGGACTCTTGCTCAAAAATTAATAAATTGATAAAGTTGAACCTGAATTTTCCTTAACACTAAAACAAGGCCAGACCAAAAGTTTCACTCCCAGGGCTGGAGTATGCCAGGTGTAATATTATTAGATATTAATGTAGATGTTATGCTAGAATTTGATGCACAAGCCTGTTTTCTTTGTGTATTACCTTAATGACTCTGTCCTGGCAGTGCTGGATGATCTTACACAGCTCCTCTGTACCCTGAGACTCGAGACTCTGATGAAGGATCTGCTCAAACATCTAGTAAAACACAATTTGTAGTTTTGTACCTAACTTTGTGACATACATGCATGTAACACCAGACAAACTGACTCATATAGGAATATCCCATGAAATAATGTGATAATGTACTACACCCAGTTCCACAGTCTGTATTGTGGCATGTCTGTAGACAACTATATCTATTTAACTGTCCACCTAGTTATCAAACCGCCAAACAATGTTCGCCTTTAGTTCTACTGTGTCCTTGATCAATGCCACAGTCAGAACCTCATCATTCAACTATTTGACAAACTCTAGTCAAACAGGAGCTACAGTGTAGGAAAATGATCAAGAAATAAAATGAGTGTCAATAAAATGATTAGCTCTCATAGAAACTTCCCATTGTGTTAACCAGTTAACCAATAACCTATATTAGACTGGTTAGTCAGTAGTTGAGGTTTCACCTCTCTCATGGGGATCTGGGCCCTTTGGACAAACACTGACGGGCTGCTCACGTCAAACTGTTGCTGCAGACCCTCAAGGCTCAGGTTCACCACCTTCTCATAGCAGCTGTGCATCTTAACTGGATGGAAAGCCAGCATGGAGATCTTCTCCATGTGCTGAGGAGGAAGACAAGAAGGGAGAGGAAGAGATGGATGAGGCATGGACAGATTTGGGAAAAATTTATAATTGTGTCTCACAATAAATATACTACTGCAAAAGTATCACTAATGTTACACAAGACAAATGCTGTTTAAATCACAAACATATTTGGAATAGGAGTATAGGAATTGCGGATAGATAACATTTGTTTTGTAAAGATCCAGATTCTTGTGCTTCAACTGCGAAAATCAGAGTGCATTTTCTATACATAATCATTATATATTGTGCTTCAATTTATTTTCTCATGTTATGGGTTTTATTTAAAGCGACACAATTTTCAACCTTCACAAAATGTCTCTAAGCAGGGATGGGAAGTATTTCTGATACATGTATTAAAAAAAATACATATTTAAAATACAAAATATGCTCTTTTCTGGAGATGATGAAAAATTCCTTCAGACTTTGTACCAATATATTTCCATTATGTGTATTTTATCTAAAATACTGTAACATACATCCTTTGAAAAAAAGTTATGACATAAGAAGACAAATTGCAGGATGCTGCTTCAGATTGGACGTCATGGTGCTTGTGCCTACTTTAATTTGCCAGGACTTGTTAAGATCACAATTAGTTTACATAAGAATTGAATTGAGTCCAGCGATTACCATCAGAGCTGAGTTGCAAGACTTTAGAGCTCACTCTGTCGTTAACATCGATGACAGTGTTAAAGTCGCCACAGAAAATAAATTTGTATCCGACCAATAGCGGTTCTTTAAGTCTTTTAAAAAGTTGAAAAATGTTTGTTCTCTCATGAGAGGTGTACACGTGTATCGTTCGTATTTTTTCTCCTCTGTAAAAACAATCCAACATGAGCAATCTACAAGGAATTAAATTAGGAAATCATTCGTTTTACGAATAATAGTGACATCACCAGTTTTAGAAAAAAGATCCCACCATCAGCTTTACTTTCGCCAATAGAAATTACACTTAGACCTTTGTTCCACATGCTGGATACCTTTACTCTTTACTTGTGTTCAGTCTCAGTTCTTGACAACATAATATGTCAAAGTCAGTTTTCAACAAGAATTTAATTTGTTGGGCTCTAAAAGAATTTGATTGGATGCCATGGGCATGAAACTTTGGGGAAGGTCATAAATGTTTGGGGGGAAGCTATGGTGTGGGTTTGTCGTCATTTTATAATATATATATATATTTATATATATTTATTTTATAACAAGCTTTTCTTTTCTTTTTCTCTACCTCTACAAAAGGTGTTTCATGATCATCATCAGGCTCTGGAGCGGGGAATTCAGGGGTGGGAGAGAAAGAGCCAAAGTTGTTGCTGTAAGGGGGGCTCTCTGCTACAGCCTGCGGGTAAAGCGGGGGTGCTGCCGACTTGCTGACTCTGACCCTTATACCTATTCCAAAACCTACCAGTAGAGGTCCCCCAAACCCCAATTTATGAGCTGGAATAAAATGATATCAAAGTTTAGTTGGGGTGGCAAAAGACCCACGATAAGACTGGAAACTCTCCAGCTGCCAAAAGAAGAAGGAGGGATGAGACTTCCAAAATTAAAGGAATACTACCATGCAGCCCAATTGAGATATATTGTAGGTTTGTGCAAACCAGACACAGTGAAATGAAATAGAAAAAGAGTTTGGAGAAAACCCAGTACAGAATATAATTGGGGATAAAGAAACATACAAGAAGATTCAAAACCAAATAGACACAATCACGATGTTCACATACAAAATATGGTTCAGCATAATAAAAAAATATAAGATACAGAAAGACACTAATTTATTGAATATGATAGCAATTTTACACCGACTAGGTACGATATAGGATTTAAACAGTGGACAACCAAGGGAATCACAGCATGGTGTGTTTTGGTGAAAGATGACAGCTTGAGAGTTTCCAAAATATGACAGAAAAAAAGGATTTAGATAATCAATCATGAATTCTGTGGATTCCTGCAACTTAGAGACTACTATATGAAAGAGATCAGGATGGACCCCTCCTGAGAAGTGAATAGTGTGATCCAGATCATCATAATCAACGCATACAAAGAAACCACAATTAGAATTAAAGCTGCAAGCAGCGTTGTACGGGACCTCGCGGCCACCACCCTCTACCGGCATGTCATGTATAACGTGGGCTCTGGCCGGGTTACTTATCTCGCATGTGAAGTTTACTGCAGATTGGTCGACGTATGGCAATGTTACGGGTCACTTCCTGTCTGGGAAGACCTACTTCCTGTGTGCAGGTCATGGTTTGCAAACATGTTCAGGGCGGGCCCTTGGTCTGACATATCAAGTTTTGGGGCGATTGGTCAATGTTTGGCGGAGTTAAAGGGCACTTCCTGTTTCGGGCGACCTACTTCCTGTGTGCAGGTGGTGTCTTGCAGATGTGTTCAGGGCAGGTCCTTGGTACCACCTATCAATTTTGGAGCCGATTGGTCAATGTATGGGCAAATGACAGGGCACTTCCTGTTTCAGGCACCCTACTTCCTGTGTGCAGGTGATGTCTTGCAGACGTGTTCAGGGCGGGCCCTTGATACCACGTATCAAGTTTCGGGCCGATTGGTCAATGTTTGGTGAAGTTAAAGGGCACTTCCTGTTTCAGACGATCTACTTCCTGTGTGCAGGTGATGTCTTGCAGATATGTTCAGGGCGGGCCCATGGTCTCACATATCAAGTTTGGAGCCAATCGGTCAATTTTTGGGGCGAGTTACAGGGCACTTCCTGTTTAGCGGCGAAACGCGTAAATCAAAATGGCCGACATGGCGTTGGGGTCAAGTTCGCATTCGTAGACGTGTTCAGGGGCGGGGTCTGGTGTCACGTATGAAGTTTCGTGTGGATAGGCCAAAGTATGGCAAAGTTATAGCACACGTGTTGTTTCGTGGCGAGCCGCCGAAATTCGCTAAAATTCCGATGGCTGCCGTGGCCACGCCCCTTTGAATCTGCGAAAGTTTTCTATAACTTTTGATCTTGGATGGGTCTGGAACAATATGACGCGTTTTCCACGTTGCTACGATGAACGCCCTCAGACAAGTTCGTTCAGTTACGAAACTTGTAAAACGCCAAGATGTACGCCAAATCCAAGATGGCCGACTTCCTGTTGAGTCGAGGTCATGGTGTCAAAAGGATTTTTTGTTCGGCTTGCGCCGAACAATCACCCCTCCGAGTTTCGGGAAATTCGGTGAAACTAAATTTTGCCTGCTCCATAGGCCTGGACCTGTGGGGGCGCTACTGAGCCATTTTGCATTGGTTTTTCGCAATTCCACAATTTTATCGAATTTTTCGGCAGTTCTGGTGTGCGTGCCAATTTTCGTCCGTTTTCACGCTGGTTCAGGGGGTCAAATTTGAGATTCCCCGCGGAGAAAAATAATAATAATAATAATTCCTAGAATAACAATATGTCCTCGCCCACTGCGTGGGCTCGGACCCTCCGCGCACTGTGTGAGTGCTCGGTCCTCGGTCCTTGCACACTACTGTGTTTGTGCACAGTCCTAGGTCCTTGCACACTGCTGTGTGAGTGCGCGGTTTATGTTGCTCGAATTACAATAGGTCCTCGCACACTGTGTGAGTGCTCGGTCCCTAATTATATTGGGACTATATAAAAAAATGCTACAAAATACATAAAAAAAAAAGATGGGAATCAGGATTTAACATAAAACTTAGTGATGAAGATTGGCTAAGATTGGTATAATCTGCCAGACATTAACCTCATGTATGAAACAAAGTGATTTTGAAGCAGAAACATATTTAGGTTACAAGGTCAGAGCTGCAGTGACTTCCTGACAAGTACAAATTAGCGTTTCATGGGTTGTACTGGCAACAGACATGACAAATGTTGGGTGGCTGGGCTTTTTTTTTTTTTAATCAGTCTTGAATATGTCAAAGATTACCCACAATATTAACTTTGAAGCATTGTTAGTTTTGTGTAGCATCAGATAAAACATGTACTCCCTCCCCTCTTAATTTGAAAAGAGGACATTTGTAATATGGAAATAATTGAATATTTGGTGGTTTTGAGGAGGACTGATGCAGGACAAAAGTATTAATCTTTTATGACAACAATTCTTGGGAGTGAACATTCCTGCCATATACTCAAGTGTATGGTGAAAACAATGTTCAGTGTTCTATTGATCTATTAATAAAATGTTTTCATTTGAATTCCAATTTGCCAAGAGACCTTCTTACAAGAAAGTGTGCCATATGCACTAACACAGTGGAAATGAATCATAATGAAGCCTGAGGGTTAAGGAAACAGTTTGTCATCAACTAAATACTGTAGGTGTCCAAAGCCTGAGGGTCAACCTCTTTCCCCGGATGAAGCAGAATCCAGTCACGTTAACTGTGCGTTGTAAGAATGGAAAAGACTGTCATAAAAAAAAAAAAATAATTACAACACCCACACTGTATCAACATTCAGAGTGGACCTAATTTTTAAGAATAGAGGGATAGATTTAGTGTATAGCCTACTTGTTAAATAGACAGGATACCTGCAGCAGCAGCACCAGCGAAGCTCTCTGAACAGATCAGCAATGTGACCCACAGTCCTCACAACCGAAGACGCAGCCGAAACACAGCAAGCGGTTCCGCGAAAACGGGAGCTTTGCAGCTGCGGGTCCGGGTGAGAGGACATCGGTTCTCACAGTGGAACTGTTCAGACAGAAAGTCTGGCTCCCGTGTAACGTCGCAGACAACACCATCTCAGAGATAGGATACTGACTGCATTTAAACACTAAACTTTCGCAAAAAACAGCAAAGCGAAAAAGAAAAAAAAGAGCATGGAACATTTACATGTGCATATATTATTATTAACTATATTTCGATTAATGCGTGTGTGTTTAAATACATGTGTATGTATGTATTTTCAATGAGTGAAAAGACGTAGTTACTGTAATTAACGAACACATTTTAGCAATGGCCTGCTGTTTAGCTCATTATAATAATGTAAAATTTCACTTACCTCTACATTTTTGAGCATCTTCCTGTGACATGTCAATAGCCTTCCCCAGTAATTCCTTGGTCAGCGACTGATGCTGCAACTCCATTACATGTTCATCCACCTGCTGAGCAGACACTAACCTGTTCACGTTTTGGATATTAATCCGCTGCTGCTGTGGTGGGGAACTACGTTGCGTTGGAGTGTGATGATGGTCGATAATTATCTTAAAGCTACAGTAGTAGTTGAAATAAACTGCCCCTTTGTTTCACCATGCATGCATGGCAGAAATGTTCGCTTCCAAGATTTTTTGTAATAAAAACATTACAGATTAATCCTCTGCATTCTTTGTGCTTTTGGATTTTTTTTTGAGGATATCTTTGGCTGTGTTGATGCAAATTGCTTCAAATTTGGTGTAGGTGAAGTTATTTTCCACTGTCAGGGAATATCAACATTTTTCATTATCATATAACACACTATTCAATCAATATCTGAAGCTAAAATGATGTGGGTGTATTTTAGGGATATCATAGTATGGTGTGAATGTGGGTTTAGGAATAAATGTGTGTGTGTGTGTGTGTGTGTGTGTGTGTGTCTGTGTGTATGTGCAACTCCAGGCACTTCTTGTTCTCACATCAAGTTCAAATCGACATGATACACAGGCACCTACACCTACAAAGAGGCTCATACACACATTCACTCCTTTGAGTAAAAAAAAAAAACAGGCATCTTGAGGGACTTCAAAGACTTGCCCTCTACATGAACCCAAACAAAAGTCTGGTTTTGTTTACACAGGTGCAAATTACAGGTAAACACAATGTTTCACTTTGTTTGGGGCTCAATTCATCCTGACTGTCAAAGACACAGCCTCAGACGCTGAAGAGCTCGACCTCATCAACATCAGTCACAATGTACTGAAAAAGAAAAAGGCTAAATAATTTATCAAAACTAACCCTAACCCTATCATATTATAGTGATTACATGTAAAATAATTACATCAAATCAAACATATGCTAGATGTTTTGTATGACCTGTGTGAATATCCGTTTTTGATGAAGTTTAAAATCCGTAATTTGTATTAGTAGTGTATGATTTCACTTTCACTGAACTCAGAACCACTTATACTTCATATACTAGTAGTATGGAGTACTTTTACTGTATACGTTTTGGAGGAATATAGGGTCATCGTTCACTTTTTGCAACAAACAATAGGGTAACATTTTTTGATGAAGTATAAAATCCTTATTTTTTATCAGTAGTTTATGATTTTTACCTTATAAGATGTTAACTTCATATTATAGGACAGTAGAAAAAAGATAAAAATACCCTCGATCAGCCTTAGTCCCTGATACACATACGGAAAAATCAGACTCCTGGCTTAATGCCTTTAGGAATTATTACAAAAAACACACCCGAACGGCTGACCTTTGACCTTTCCAAAGGTTGTACAGGTCTGAAACTTGGCACCCTGGATTAGCCTTAGTCCCTGATACACATACGGAAAAATCAGACTCCTGGCTTAATGCCTTTAGGAATTATTACAAAAAACACACCCGAACGGCTGACCATTGACCTTTCCGAAGGTTGCACAGGTCTGAAACTCGGCACCCTAGATCAGCCTTAGTCCTTGATACACATAAGGAAAAATTAGACTCCTGGCTCAATGCCTTTAGGAATTATTACAAAAAACACACCCGAACGGCTGACCTTTGACCTTTCCAAAAGTTGCACGGGTCTGAAACTCGGCACCCTGGATTAGCCTTAGTCCCTGATACACATACGGAAAAATCAGACTCCTGGCTTAATGCCTTTAGGAATTATTACAAAAAACAAACCCGAACGGCTGACCATTGACCTTTCCGAAGGTTGCACAGGTCTGAAACTCTGCACCCGGGATAAGCCTAAAGCCCTGATACACATACGGAAAAATCAGACTCCTGGCGCAATGCCTTTAGGAATTATTACAAAAAACACACCCGAACGGCTGACCTTTGACCTTTCCAATGGTTGCACAGGTCTGAAACTCGGCACCCTGTATCAGCCAGGAGTGCCTGATACACATACGGAGAAATCAGCATCCGGGCTCATTGCCTTCAGGAATTATTGAAGAAAAGACAGTTTCCCACCTTTCTTACGTTTGAATTTTACAGACTGTGTTTTTGGCAGTTTTTTTTGGCCAGGGGGAAAAAAGCCCAAAGTCCTGTGTCCAAAAACTGAAAATCAGGTCATGTCAGACTCTATACAGTCTTAGACCCTTTGGCCAGAGTGGAAGTTTTGGAGGAACTACATTTCTACAGGTCGCAGGAGTGTGAATACTTCATTCGTCGTTTGGGCTCCCAAGACGAGCGGAACGATGACGGTACATTAGAATGTCTTATTAGATGTTAACTTTATTTGTGAGGTTTATGTTATGGGACAGTAGAAAAATTAAAAAAAATCAGAAAACAGTCGTATTCCAGCTGAATGCGCACAAAAACAGACAAAAAAAAAAAAAAACACATTCAAACAGTGAAATCATTGCAAAATCAATCACTGAAGGTATATATACCTATATCTTATGAGATTTTAACTTTATTTGTGAGGTTTATGTTATGGGACAGTAGAAAAATGAAAAAAAAAATCAGAAAACAGTCGTATTCCAGCTGAATGCGCACAAAAACAGACAAAAATAGAAAAACACATTCAAACAGTGAAATCATTGCAAAATCAAACACTGAGGGTACCGAAGAATATCTTATAAGATTTTAACTTTATTTGTGAGGTTTATGTTATGGGACAGTAGAAAAATGAAAAAAAAAATCAGAAAACAGTCGTATTCCAGCTGAATGCACACAAAAACAGACAAAAATAGAAAAACACATTCAAACAGTGAAATCATTGAAAAATCAAACACTGAAGGTAGATAACTATATCTTATGAGATGTTAACTTTATTTGTGAGGTTTATGTTATGGGACAGTAAAAAAATGAAAAAAAATCAGAAAACAGCCGTATCCTTGCTGAATGCACACAAAAACAGAGACAAATAGAAAAACACATCCAAACAGTGAAATCATTGCAAAATCAAACACTGAGGGTACCGAAGAATATCTTATAAGATTTTAACTTTATTTGTGAGGTTTATGTTATGGGACAGTAGAAAAATGAAAAAAAATCAGAAAACAGCCGTATTCCAGCTGAATGCGCACAAAAACAGACACAAATAGAAAAACACATCCAAACAGTGAAATCATTATAAATTCAAACACTGAGGGTACATCAATATACCTTATAAGATGTTGACTTCATATTATAGGACAGTAGAAAAAAGATTAAAATACCCTCGATCAGCCTTAGTCCCTGATACACGTACGGAAAAATCAGACTCCTGGCTTAATGCCTTTAGGAATTATTACAAAAAACACACCAGAACGGCTGACCTTTGACCTTTCCGAAGGTTGCACAGGTCTGAAACTCGGCACCCTAGATCAGCCTTAGTCCCTGATACACATAAGGAAAAATCAGACTCCTGGCTTAATCCCTTTAGGAATTATTACAAAAAACACACCTAAACGGCTGACCTTTGACCTTTCAGAAGGTTACACAGGTCTGAAACTCGGCACCCTAGATTAACCTTAGTCCCTGATACACATACCAAAAAATCAGACTCCTGGCTCAATGCCTTTAGGAATTATTACAAAAAACACACCCGAACGGCTGACCTTTGACCTTTCCGAAGGTTGCACAGGTCTGAAACTCGGCACCCTGGATCAGCCAGGAGTCCCTGATACACATACGGAGAAATCAGCATCCGGGCTCATTGCCTTTAGGAATTATTGAAGAAAAGACAGTTTCCCACCTTTCTTACGTTTGAATTTTACAGACTGTGTTTTTGGCAGTTTTTTTTGGCCGTGGGAAAAAAGCCCAAAGTCCTGTGTCCAAAAACTGAAAATCAGGTCATGTCAGACTCTATACAGTCTTAGACCCTTTGGCCAGAGTGGAAGTTTTGGAGGAACTACATTTCTACAGGTCGCAGGAGTGTGAATATTTCATTTGTCGTTTGGGCTCCCAAGACGAGCGGAACGACGAGGGTACATTAGTATGTCTTATTAGATGTTAACTTTATTTGTGAGGTTTATGTTATGGGACAGTAGAAAAATGAAAAAAAATCAGAAAACAGCCGTATCCCTGCTGAATGCGCACAAAAACAGAGACAAATAGAAAAACACATCCAAACAGTGAAATCATTATAAATTCAAACACTGTGGGTACATCAATATACCTTATAAGATGTTAACTTCATATTATAGGACAGTAGAAAAAAGATTAAAATACCCTCGATCAGCCTTAGTCCCTGATACACATACGGAAAAATCAGACTCCTGGCTTAATGCCTTTAGGAATTATTACCAAAAACACACCCGAACGGCTGACCTTTGACCTTTCCAAAGGTTGCACAGGTCTGAAACTTGGCACCCTGGATTAGCCTTAGTCCCTGATACACATACGGAAAAATCAGACTCCTGGCTTAATGCCTTTAGGAATTATTACAAAAAACACACGTGAACGGCTGACCATTGACCTTTCCGAAGGTTGCACAGGTCTGAAACTCTGCACCCGGGATAAGCCTAAATCCCTGATCCACATACGGAAAAATCAGACTCCTGGCTCAATGCCTTTAGGAATTATTACAAAAAACACACCCGAAAGGCTGACCATTGACCTTTCCGAAGGTTGCACAGGTCTGAAACTCGGCACCCTAGATCAGCCTTAGTCCCTGATACACATACGGAAAAATCAGACTCCTGGCTCAATGCCTTTAGGAATTATTACAAAAAACACACCCGAACGGCTGACCTTTGACCTTTCCGAAGGTTGCACAGGTCTGAAACTCGGCACCCTGGATCAGCCAGGAGTCCCTGATACACATACGGAGAAATCAGCATCCGGGCTCATTGCCTTTAGGAATTATTGAAGAAAAGACAGTTTCCCACCTTTCTTACGTTCGAATTTTACAGACTGTGTTTTTGGCAGTTTTTTTTGGCCAGGGGGAAAAAAGCCCAAAGTCCTGTGTCCAAAAACTGAAAATCAGGTCATGTCAGACTCTATACAGTCTTGGACCCTTTGGCCAGAGTGGAAGTTTTGGAGGAACTACATTTCTACAGGTCGCAGGAGTGTGAATATTTCATTTGTCGTTTGGGCTCCCAAGACGAGCGGAACGACGAGGGTACATTAGTATGTCTTATTAGATGTTAACTTTATTTGTGAGGTTTATGTTATGGGACAGTAGAAAAATCAAAAAAAATCAGAAAACAGTCGTATTCCAGCTGAATGCGCACAAAAACAGACAAAAATAGAAAAACACATTCAAACAGTGAAATCATTGCAAAATCAAACACTGAGGGTACCGAAGAATATCTTATAAGATTTAAACTTTATTTGTGAGGTTTATGTTATGGGACAGTAGAAAAATGAAAGAAAAATCAGAAAACAGTCGTATTCCAGCTGAATGCGCACAAAAACAGACAAAAATAGAAAAAGACATTCAAACAGTGAAATCATTGCAAAATCAAACACTGAAGGTAGATAACTATATCTTATGAGATGTTAACTTTATTTGTGAGGTTTATGTTATGGGACAGTAAAAAAATTAAAAAAATCAGAAAACAGCCGTATCCTTGCTGAATGCACACAAAAACAGAGACAAATAGAAAAACACATCCAAACAGTGAAATCATTATAATTTCAAACACTGAGGGTACATCAATATACCTTATAAGATGTTAACTTCATATTATAGGACAGTAGAAAAAAGATTAAAATACCCTCGATCAGCCTTAGTCCCTGATACACATACGGAAAAATCTGACTCCTGGCTTAATGCCTTTAGGAATTATTACAAAAAACAATCCCGAACGGCTGACCTTTGACCTTTCCAAAAGTTGCACGGGTCTGAAACTCGGCACCCTGGATTAGCCTTAGTCCCTGATACACATACGGAAAAATCAGACTCCTGGCTTAATACCTTTAGGAATTATTACAAAAAACAAACCCGAACGGCTGACCATTGACCTTTCCGAAGGTTGCACAGGTCTGAAACTCTGCACCCGGGATAAGCATAAATCCCTGATACACATACGGAAAAATCAGACTCCTGGCTCAATGCCTTTAGGAATTATTACAAGAAACACACCCGAACGGCTGACCTTTGACCTTTCCGAAGGTTGCACAGGTCTGAAACTCGGCACCCTGGATCAGCCAGGAGTCCCTGATACACATACGGAGAAATCAGCATCCGGGCTCATTGCCTTTAGGAATTATTGAAGAAAAGACAGTTTCCCACCTTTCTTACGTTTGAATTTTACAGACTGTGTTTTTGGCAGTTTTTTTTGGCCGTGGGAAAAAAGCCCAAAGTCCTGTGTCCAAAAACTGAAAATCAGGTCATGTCAGACTCTATACAGTCTTAGACCCTTTGGCCAGAGTGGAAGTTTTGGAGGAACTACATTTCTACAGGTCGCAGGAGTGTGAATATTTCATTTGTCGTTTGGGTTCCCAAGACGAGCGGAACGACGAGGGTACATTAGTATGTCTTATTAGATGTTAACTTTATTTGTGAGGTTTATGTTATGGGACAGTAGAAAATTAAAAAAAATCAGAAAACAGCCATATCCCTGCTGAATGCGCACAAAAACAGAGACAAATAGAAAAACACATCCAAACAGTGAAATCATTGCAAAATCAAACACTGAGGGTACCGAAGAATATCTTATAAGATTTTAACTTTATTTGTGAGGTTTATGTTATGGGACAGTAGAAAAATGAAAAAAAAATCAGAAAACAGTCGTATTCCAGCTGAATGCGCACAAAAACAGACAAAAATAGAAAAACACATTCAAACAGTGAAATCATTGCAAAATCAAACACTGAAGGTAGATAACTATATCTTATGAGATGTTAACTTTATTTGTGAGGTTTATGTTATGGGACAGTAAAAAAATGAAAAAAATCAGAAAACAGCCGTATCCTTGCTGAATGCACACAAAAACAGAGACAAATAGAAAAACACATCCAAACAGTGAAATCATTGCAAAATCAAACACTGAGGGTACCGAAGAATATCTTATAAGATTTTAACTTTATTTGTGAGGTTTATGTTATGGGACAGTAGAAAAATGAAAAAAAATCAGAAAACAGCCGTATTCCAGCTGAATGCGCACAAAAACAGACACAAATAGAAAAACACATCCAAACAGTGAAATCATTATAAATTCAAACACTGAGGGTACATCAATATACCTTATAAGATGTTAACTTCATATTATAGGACAGTAGAAAAAAGATTAAAATACCCTCGATCAGCCTTAGTCCCTGATACACATACGGAAAAATCAGACTCCTGGCTTAATGCCTTTAGGAATTATTACAAAAGACACACCCGAACGGCTGACCTTTGACCTTTCCGAAGGTTGCACAGGTCTGAAACTCGGCACCCTAGATTAACCTTAGTCCCTGATACACATACCAAAAAATCAGACTCCTGGCTCAATGCCTTTAGGAATTATTACAAAAAACACACCCGAACGGCTGACCATTGACCTTTTTGAAGGTTGCACAGGTCTAAAACTCGGCACCCTGGATTAGCCTTAGTCCCTGATACACATACGGAAAAATCAGACTCCTGGCTTAATGCCTTTAGGAATTATTACAAAAAACACACCCGAACGGCTGACCATTGACCTTTCCGAAGGTTGCACAGGTCTGAAACTCTGCACCCGGGATAAGCCTGAATCCCTGATACACATACAGAAAAATCAGACTCCTGGCTCAATGCCTTTAGGAATTATTACAAAAAACACACCCGAATGGCTGACCTTTGACCTTTCCGAAGGTTGCACAGGTCTGAAACTCGGCACCCTGGATCAGCCAGGAGTCCCTGATACACATACAGAGAAATCAGCATCCGGGCTCATTGCCTTTAGGAATTATTGAAGAAAAGACAGTTTCCCACCTTTCTTACGTTTGAATTTTACAGACTGTGTTTTTGGCAGTTTTTTTTGGCCAGGGGGAAAAAAGCCCAAAGTCCTGTGTCCAAAACCTGAAAATCAGGTCATGTCAGACTCTATACAGTCTTAGACCCTTTGGCCAGAGTGGAAGTTTTGGAGGAACTACATTTCTACAGGTCGCAGGAGTGTGAATATTTCATTTGTCGTTTGGGCTCCCAAGACGAGCGGAACGACGAGGGTACATTAGTATGTCTTATTAGATGTTAAGTTTATTTGTGAGGTTTATGTTATGGGACAGTAAAAAAATGAAAAAAATCAGAAAACAGCCGTATCCTTGCTGAATGCACACAAAAACAGAGACAAATAGAAAAACACATCCAAACAGTGAAATCATTGCAAAATCAAACACTGAGGGTACCGAAGAATATCTTATAAGATTTTAACTTTATTGGTGAGGTTTATGTTATGGGACAGTAGAAAAATGAAAAAAAATCAGAAAACAGCCGTATTCCAGCTGAATGCGCACAAAAACAGACACAAATAGAAAAACACATCCAAACAGTGAAATCATTATAAATTCAAACACTGAGGGTACATCAATATACCTTATAAGATGTTAACTTCATATTATAGGACAGTAGAAAAAAGATTAAAATACCCTCGATCAGCCTTAGTCCCTGATACACATACGGAAAAATCAGACTCCTGGCTTAATGCCTTTAGGAATTATTACAAAAAACACACCCGAACGGCTGACCTTTGACCTTTCCAAAGGTTGCACAGGTCTGAAACTTGGCACCCTGGATTAGCCTTAGTCCCTGATACACATACGGAAAAATCAGACTCCTGACTCAATGCCTTTAGGAATTATTACAAAAAACACACCCGAAAGGCTGACCATTGACCTTTCCGAAGGTTGCACAGGTCTGAAACTCGGCACCCTGGATCAGCCAGGAGTCCCTGATACACATACGGAGAAATCAGCATCCGGGCTCATTACCTTTAGGAATTATTGAAGAAAAGACAGTTTCCCACCTTTCTTACGTTTGAATTTTACAGACTGTGTTTTTGGCAGTTTTTTTTGGCCGTGGGAAAAAATCCCAAAGTCCTGTGTCCAAAAACTGAAAATCAGGTCATGTCAGACTCTATACAGTCTTAGACCCTTTGGCCAGAGTGGAAGTTTTGGAGGAACTACATTTCTACAGGTCGCAGGAGTGTGAATATTTCATTTGTCGTTTGGGCTCCCAAGACGAGCGGAACGACGAGGGTACATTAGTATGTCTTATTAGATGTTAAGTTTATTTGTGAGGTTTATGTTATGGGACAGTAGAAAAATGAAAAAAAATCAGAAAACAGCCGTATCCCTGCTGAATGCGCACAAAAACAGAGACAAATAGAAAAACACATCCAAACAGTGAAATCATTGCAAAATCAAACACTGAGGGTACCGAAGAATATCTTATAAGATTTTAACTTTATTTGTGAGGTTTATGTTATGGGACAGTAGAAAAATGAAAGAAAAGTCAGAAAACAGTCGTATTCCAGCTGAATGCGCACAAAAACAGACAAAAATAGAAAAACACATTCAAACAGTGAAATCATTGCAAAATCAAACACTGAAGGTAGAAAACTATATCTTTTGAGATGTTAACTTTATTTGTGAGGTTTATGTTATGGGACAGTAAAAAAATTAAAAAAATCAGAAAACAGCCGTATCCTTGCTGAATGCACACAAAAACAGAGACAAATAGAAAAACACATCCAAACAGTGAAATCATTATAAATTCAAACACTGAGGGTACATCAATATACCTTATAAGATGTTAACTTCATATTATAGGACAGTAGAAAAAAGATTAAAATACCCTCGATCAGCCTTAGTCCCTGATACACATACGGAAAAATCAGACTCCTGGCTTAATGCCTTTAGGAATTATTACAAAAAACAATCCCGAACGGCTGACCTTTGACCTTTCCGAAGGTTGCACAGGTCTGAAACTCGGCACCCTGGATCAGCCAGGAGTCCCTGATACACATACGGAGAAATCAGCATCCGGGCTCATTGCCTTTAGGAATTATTGAAGAAAAGACAGTTTCCCACCTTTCTTACGTTTGAATTTTACAGACTGTGTTTTGGGCAGTTTTTTTTGGCCGTGGGGAAAAATCCCAAAGTCCTGTGTCCAAAAACTGAAAATCAGGTCATGTCAGACTCTATACAGTCTTAGACCCTTTGGCCAGAGTGGAAGTTTTGGAGGAACTACATTTCTACAGGTCGCAGGAGTGTGAATATTTCATTTGTCGTTTGGGCTCCCAAGACGAGCGGAACGACGAGGGTACATTAGTATGTCTTATTAGATGTTAAGTTTATTTGTGAGGTTTATGTTATGGGACAGTAGAAAAATGAAAAAAAATCAGAAAACAGCCGTATCCCTGCTGAATGCGCACAAAAACAGAGACAAATAGAAAAACACATCCAAACAGTGAAATCATTGCAAAATCAAACACTGAGGGTACCGAAGAATATCTTATAAGATTTTAACTTTATTTGTGAGGTTTATGTTATGGGACAGTAGAAAAATGAAAAAAAAATCAGAAAACAGTCGTATTCCAGCTGAATGCGCACAAAAACAGACAAAAATAGAAAAACACATTCAAACAGTGAAATCATTGCAAAATCAAACACTGAGGGTACCGAAGAATATCTTATAAGATTTGAACTTTATTTGTGAGGTTTATGTTATGGGACAGTAGAAAAATGAAAAAAAATCAGAAAACAGCCGTATTCCAGCTGAATGCGCACAAAAACAGACACAAATAGAAAAACACATCCAAACAGTGAAATCATTATAAATTCAAACACTGAGGGTACATCAATATACCTTATAAGATGTTAACTTCATATTATAGGACAGTAGAAAAAAGATTAAAATACCCTCAATCAGCCTTAGTCCCTGATACACATACGGAAAAATCAGACTCCTGGCTTAATGCCTTTAGGAATTATTACAAAAAACAATCCCGAACGGCTGACCTTTGAACTTTCCAAAGGTTGCACAGGTCTGAAACTCGGCACCCTGGATTAGCCTTAGTCCCTGATACACATACGGAAAAATCAGACTCCTGGCTTAATGCCTTTAGGAATTATTACAAAAAACAAACCCGAACGGCTGACCATTGACCTTTCTGAAGGTTGCACAGGTCTGAAACTCTGCACCCGGGATAAGCCTAAATCCCTGATACACATACGGAAAAATCAGACTCCTGGCTCAATGCCTTTAGGAATTATTACAAGAAACACACCCGAACGGCTGACCTTTGACCTTTCCGAAGGTTGCACAGGTCTGAAACTCGGCACCCTGGATCAGCCAGGAGTCCCTGATACACATACGGAGAAATCAGCATCCGGGCTCATTGCCTTTAGGAATTATTGAAGAAAAGACAGTTTCCCACCTTTCTTACGTTTGAATTTTACAGACTGTGTTTTTGGCAGTTTTTTTTGGCCGTGGGAAAAAAGCCCAAAGTCCTGTGTCCAAAAACTGAAAATCAGGTCATGTCAGACTCTATACAGTCTTAGACCCTTTGGCCAGAGTGGAAGTTTTGGAGGAACTACATTTCTACAGGTCGCAGGAGTGTGAATATTTCATTTGTCGTTTGGGCTCCCAAGACGAGCGGAACGACGAGGGTACATTAGTATGTCTTATTAGATGTTAAGTTTATTTGTGAGGTTTATGTTATGGGACAGTAGAAAAATGAAAAAAAATCAGAAAACAGCCGTATCCCTGCTGAATGCGCACAAAAACAGAGACAAATAGAAAAACACATCCAAACAGTGAAATCATTGCAAAATCAAACACTGAGGGTACCGAAGAATATCTTAAAAGATTTTAACTTTATTTGTGAGGTTTATGTTATGGGACAGTAGAAAAATGAAAGAAAAATCAGAAAACAGTCGTATTCCAGCTGAATGCGCACAAAAACAGACAAAAATAGAAAAACACATTCAAACAGTGAAATCATTGCAAAATCAAACACTGAAGGTAGAAAACTATATCTTATGAGATGTTAACTTTATTTGTGAGGTTTATGTTATGGGACAGTAAAAAAATTAAAAAAATCAGAAAACAGCCGTATCCTTGCTGAATGCACACAAAAACAGAGACAAATAGAAAAACACATCCAAACAGTGAAATCATTATAAATTCAAACACTGAGGGTACATCAATATACCTTATAAGATGTTAACTTCATATTATAGGACAGTAGAAAAAAGATTAAAATACCCTCGATCAGCCTTAGTCCCTGATACACATACGGAAAAATCAGACTCCTGGCTTAATGCCTTTAGGAATTATTACAAAAAACAATCCCGAACGGCTGACCTTTGACCTTTCCAAAAGTTGCACGGGTCTGAAACTCGGCACCCTGGATTAGCCTTAGTCCCTGATACACATACGGAAAAATCAGACTCCTGGCTTAATGCCTTTAGGAATTATTACAAAAAACAAACCCGAACGGCTGACCATTGACCTTTCCGAAGGTTGCACAGGTCTGAAACTCTGCACCCTGGATCAGCCAGGAGTCCCTGATACACATACGGAGAAATCAGCATCCAGGCTCATTCCCTTTAGGAATTATTGAAGAAAAGACAGTTTCCCACCTTTCTTACGTTTGAATTTTACAGACTGTGTTTTTGGCAGTTTTTTTTGGCCGTGGGAAAAAAGCCCAAAGTCCTGTGTCCAAAAACTGAAAATCAGGTCATGTCAGACTCTATACAGTCTTAGACCCTTTGGCCAGAGTGGAAGTTTTGGAGGAACTACATTTCTACAGGTCGCAGGAGTGTGAATATTTCATTTGTCGTTTGGGCTCCCAAGACGAGCGGAACGACGAGGGTACATTAGTATGTCTTATTAGATGTTAACTTTATTTGTGAGGTTTATGTTATGGGACAGTAGAAAAATGAAAAAAAATCAGAAAACAGCCGTATCCCTGCTGAATGCGCACAAAAACAGAGACAAATAGAAAAACACATCCAAACAGTGAAATCATTGCAAAATCAAACACTGAGGGTACCGAAGAATATCTTATAAGATTTTAACTTTATTTGTGAGGTTTATGTTATGGGACAGTAGAAAAATGAAAGAAAAGTCAGAAAACAGTCGTATTCCAGCTGAATGCGCACAAAAACAGACAAAAATAGAAAAACACATTCAAACAGTGAAATCACTGCAAAATCAAACACTGAAGGTAGAAACTATATCTTATGAGATGTTAACTTTATTTGTGAGGTTTATGTTATGGGACAGTAAAAAAATTAAAAAAATCAGAAAACAGCCGTATCCTTGCTGAATGCACACAAAAACAGAGACAAATAGAAAAACACATCCAAACAGTGAAATCATTGCAAAATCAAACCCTTTGGGTACCGAAGAATATCTTATAAGATTTGAACTTTATTTGTGAGGTTTATGTTATGGGACAGTAGAAAAATGAAAAAAAATCAGAAAACAGTCGTATTCCAGCTGAATGCGCACAAAAACAGACACAAATAGAAAAACACATCCAAACAGTGAAATCATTATAAGTTCAAACAATGAGGGTACATCAATATACCTTATAAGATGTTAACTTCATATTATAGGACAGTAGAAAAAAGATTAAAATACCCTCAATCAGCCTTAGTCCCTGATACACATACGGAAAAATCAGACTCCTGGCTTAATGCCTTTAGGAATTATTACAAAAAACAATCCCGAACGGCTGACCTTTGACCTTTCCAAAGGTTGCACAGGTCTGAAACTCGGCACCCTGGATTAGCCTTAGTCCCGGGTACACATACGGAAAAATCAGACTCCTGGCTTAATGCCTTTAGGAATTATTACAAAAAACACACCCGAACGGCTGACCTTTGACCTTTCCGAAGGTTGCACAGGTCTGAAACTCGGCACCCTAGATCAGCCTTAGTCCCTGATACACATAAGGAAAAATTAGACTCCTGGCTCAATGCCTTTAGTAATTATTACAAAAAACACACTCGAACGGCTGACCTTTGACCTTTCCAAAAGTTGCACGGGTCTGAAACTCTGCACCCTGGATTAGCCTTAGTCCCTGATACACATACGGAAAAATCAAACTCCTGGCTTAATGCCTTTAGGAATTATTACAAAAAACACACCCGAACGGCTGACCTTTGACCTTTCCGAAGGGTGCACCGGTCTGAAACTCGGCACCCTAGATCAGCCTTAGTCCCTGATACACATAAGGAAAAATTAGACTCCTGGCTCAATGCCTTTAGGAATTATTACAAAAAACACACCCGAACGGCTGACCTTTGACCTTTCCAAAAGTTGCACGGGTCTGAAACTCGGCACCCTGTATTAGCCTTAGTCCCTGATACACATACGGAAAAATCAGACTCCTGGCTTAATGCCTTTAGGAATTATTACAAAAAACAAACCCGAACGGCTGACCATTGACCTTTCCGAAGGTTGCACAGGTCTGAAACTCTGCACCCGGGATAAGCCTAAATCCCTGATACACATACGGAAAAATCAGACTCCTGGCTCAATGCCTTTAGGAATTATTACAAGAAACACACCCGAACGGCTGACCTTTGACCTTTCCGAAGGTTGCACAGGTCTGAAACTCGGCACCCTGGATCAGCCAGGAGTCCCTGATACACATACGGAGAAATCAGCATCCGGGCTCATTGCCTTTAGGAATTATTGAAGAAAAGACAGTTTCCCACCTTTCTTACGTTTGAATTTTACAGACTGTGTTTTTGGCAGTTTTTTTTGGCCGTGGGAAAAAAGCCCAAAGTCCTGTGTCCAAAAACTGAAAATCAGGTCATGTCAGACTCTATACAGTCTTAGACCCTTTGGCCAGAGTGGAAGTTTTGGAGGAACTACATTTCTACAGGTCGCAGGAGTGTGAATATTTCATTTGTCGTTTGGGCTCCCAAGACGAGCGGAACGACGAGGTTACATTAGTATGTCTTATTAGATGTTAAGTTTATTTGTGAGGTTTATGTTATTGGACAGTAGAAAAATGAAAAAAAATCAGAAAACAGCCGTATCCCTGCTGAATGCGCACAAAAACAGAGACAAATAGAAAAACACATCCAAACAGTGAAATCATTGCAAAATCAAACACTGAGGGTACCGAAGAATATCTTATAAGATTTTAACTTTATTTGTGAGGTTTATGTTATGGGACAGTAGAAAAATGAAAGAAAAATCAGAAAACAGTCGTATTCCAGCTGAATGCGCACAAAAACAGACAAAAATAGAAAAACACATTCAAACAGTGAAATCATTGCAAAATCAAACACTGAGGGTACATCAATATAAGATGTTAACTTCATATTATAGGACAGTAGAAAAAAGATTAAAATACCCTCGATCAGCCTTAGTCCCTGATACACATACGGAAAAATCAGACTCCTGGCTCAATGCCTTTAGGAATTATTACAAAAAACACACCCGAACGGCTGACCATTGACCTTTTTGAAGGTTGCACAGGTCTAAAACTCGGCACCCTGGATTAGCCTTAGTCCCTGATACACATACGGAAAAATCAGACTCCTGGCTTAATGCCTTTAGGAATTATTACAAAAAACACTCCCGAACGGCTGACCATTGACCTTTCCGAAGGTTGCACAGGTCTGAAACTCTGCACCCGGGATAAGCCTGAATCCCTGATACACATACAGAAAAATCAGACTCCTGGCTCAATGCCTTTAGGAATTATTACAAAAAACACACCCGAAAGGCTGACCATTGACCTTTCCGAAGGTTGCACAGGTCTGAAACTCGGCACCCTGGATCAGCCAGGAGTCCCTGATACACATACGGAGAAATCAGCATCCGGGCTCATTGCCTTTAGGAATTATTGAAGAAAAGACAGTTTCCCACCTTTCTTACGTTTGAATTTTACAGACTGTGTTTTTGGCAGTTTTTTTTGGCCGTGGGAAAAAAGCCCAAAGTCCTGTGTCCAAAAACTGAAAATCAGGTCATGTCAGACTCTATACAGTCTTAGACCCTTTGGCCAGAGTGGAAGTTTTGGAGGAACTACATTTCTACAGGTCGCAGGAGTGTGAATATTTCATTTGTCGTTTGGGCTCCCAAGACGAGCGGAACGACGAGGGTACATTAGTATGTCTTATTAGATGTTAACTTTATTTGTGAGGTTTATGTTATGGGACAGTAGAAAAATGAAAAAAAATCAGAAAACAGCCGTATCCCTGCTGAATGCGCACAAAAACAGAGACAAATAGAAAAACACATCCAAACAGTGAAATCATTGCAAAATCAAACACTGAGGGTACCGAAGAATATCTTATAAGATTTTAACTTTATTTGTGAGGTTTATGTTATGGGACAGTAGAAAAATGAAAGAAAAGTCAGAAAACAGTCGTATTCCAGCTGAATGCGCACAAAAACAGACAAAAATAGAAAAACACATTCAAACAGTGAAATCATTGCAAAATCAAACACTGAGGGTACATCAATATACCTTATAAGATGTTAACTTCATATTATAGGACAGTAGAAAAAAGATTAAAATACCCTCGATCAGCCTTAGTCCCTGATACACATACGGAAAAATCAGACTCCTGGCTTAATGCCTTTAGGAATTATTACAAAAAACACACCCGAACGGCTGACCTTTGACCTTTCCAAAGGTTGCACAGGTCTGAAACTTGGCACCCTGGATTAGCCTTAGTCCCTGATACACATACGGAAAAATCAGACTCCTGACTCAATGCCTTTAGGAATTATTACAAAAGACACACCCGAAAGGCTGACCATTGACCTTTCCGAAGGTTGCACAGGTCTGAAACTCGGCACCCTGGATCAGCCAGGAGTCCCTGATACACATACGGAGAAATCAGCATCCGGGCTCATTGCCTTTAGGAATTATTGAAGAAAAGACAGTTTCCCACCTTTCTTACGTTTGAATTTTACAGACTGTGTTTTTGGCAGTTTTTTTTGGCCGTGGGAAAAAAGCCCAAAGTCCTGTGTCCAAAAACTGAAAATCAGGTCATGTCAGACTCTATACAGTCTTAGACCCTTTGGCCAGAGTGGAAGTTTTGGAGGAACTACATTTCTACAGGTCGCAGGAGTGTGAATATTTCATTTGTCGTTTGGGCTCCCAAGACGAGCGGAACGACGAGGGTACATTAGTATGTCTTATTAGATGTTAACTTTATTTGTGAGGTTTATGTTATGGGACAGTAGAAAAATGAAAAAAAATCAGAAAACAGCCGTATCCCTGCTGAATGCGCACAAAAACAGAGACAAATAGAAAAACACATCCAAACAGTGAAATCATTGCAAAATCAAACACTGAGGGTACCGAAGAATATCTTATAAGATTTTAACTTTATTTGTGAGGTTTATGTTATGGGACAGTAGAAAAATGAAAGAAAAGTCAGAAAACAGTCGTATTCCAGCTGAATGCGCACAAAAACAGACAAAAATAGAAAAACACATTCAAACAGTGAAATCATTGCAAAATCAAACACTGAAGGTAGAAACTATATCTTATGAGATGTTAACTTTATTTGTGAGGTTTATGTTATGGGACAGTAAAAAAATTAAAAAAATCAGAAAACAGCCGTATCCTTGCTGAATGCACACAAAAACAGAGACAAATAGAAAAACACATCCAAACAGTGAAATCATTGCAAAATCAAACACTGAGGGTACCGAAGAATATCTTATAAGATTTGAACTTTATTTGTGAGGTTTATGTTATGGGACAGTAGAAAAATGAAAAAAAATCAGAAAACAGCCGTATTCCAGCTGAATGCGCACAAAAACAGACACAAATAGAAAAACACATCCAAACAGTGAAATCATTATAAGTTCAAACACTGAGGGTACATCAATATACCTTATAAGATGTTAACTTCATATTATAGGACAGTAGAAAAAAGATTAAAATACCCTCAATCAGCCTTAGTCCCTGATACACATACGGAAAAATCAGACTCCTGGCTTAATGCCTTTAGGAATTATTACAAAAAACAATCCCGAACGGCTGACCTTTGACCTTTCCAAAGGTTGCACAGGTCTGAAACTCGGCACCCTGGATTAGCCTTAGTCCCTGATACACATACGGAAAAATCAGACTCCTGGCTTAATGCCTTTAGGAATTATTACAAAAAACACACCCGAACGGCTGACCTTTGACCTTTCCGAAGGTTGCACAGGTCTGAAACTCGGCACCCTAGATCAGCCTTAGTCCCTGATACACATAAGGAAAAATTAGACTCCTGGCTCAATGCCTTTAGGAATTATTACAAAAAACACACTCGAACGGCTGACCTTTGACCTTTCCAAAAGTTGCACGGGTCTGAAACTCGGCACCCTGGATTAGCCTTAGTCCCTGATACACATACGGAAAAATCAAACTCCTGGCTTAATGCCTTTAGGAATTATTACAAAAAACACACCCGAACGGCTGACCTTTGACCTTTCCGAAGGTTGCACCGGTCTGAAACTCGGCACCCTAGATCAGCCTTAGTCCCTGATACACATAAGGAAAAATTAGACTCCTGGCTCAATGCCTTTAGGAATTATTACAAAAAACACACCCGAACGGCTGACCTTTGACCTTTCCAAAAGTTGCACGGGTCTGAAACTCGGCACCCTGGATTAGCCTTAGTCCCTGATACACATACGGAAAAATCAGACTCCTGGCTCAATGCCTTTAGGAATTATTACAAGAAACACACCCGAACGGCTGACCTTTGACCTTTCCGAAGGTTGCACAGGTCTGAAACTCGGCACCCTGGATCAGCCAGGAGTCCCTGATACACATACGGAGAAATCAGCATCCGGGCTCATTACCTTTAGGAATTATTGAAGAAAAGACAGTTTCCCACCTTTCTTACGTTTGAATTTTACAGACTGTGTTTTTGGCAGTTTTTTTTGGCCGTGGGAAAAAATCCCAAAGTCCTGTGTCCAAAAACTGAAAATCAGGTCATGTCAGACTCTATACAGTCTTAGACCCTTTGGCCAGAGTGGAAATTTTGGAGGAACTACATTTCTACAGGTCGCAGGAGTGTGAATATTTCATTTGTCGTTTGGGCTCCCAAGACGAGCGGAACGACGAGGGTACATTAGTATGTCTTATTAGATGTTAAGTTTATTTGTGAGGTTTATGTTATGGGACAGTAGAAAAATGAAAAAAAATCAGAAAACAGCCGTATCCCTGCTGAATGCGCACAAAAACAGAGACAAATAGAAAAACACATCCAAACAGTGAAATCATTGCAAAATCAAACACTGAGGGTACCGAAGAATATCTTATAAGATTTTAACTTTATTTGTGAGGTTTATGTTATGGGACAGTAGAAAAATGAAAGAAAAATCAGAAAACAGTCGTATTCCAGCTGAATGCGCACAAAAACAGACAAAAATAGAAAAACACATTCAAACAGTGAAATCATTGCAAAATCAAACACTGAGGGTACATCAATATAAGATGTTAACTTCATATTATAGGACAGTAGAAAAAAGATTAAAATACCCTCGATCAGCCTTAGTCCCTGATACACATACGGAAAAATCAGACTCCTGGCTTAATGCCTTTAGGAATTATTACAAAAAACAATCCCGAACGGCTGACCTTTGACCTTTCCAAAAGTTGCACGGGTCTGAAACTCGGCACCCTGGATTAGCCTTAGTCCCTGATACACATACGGAAAAATCAGACTCCTGGCTTAATGCCTTTAGGAATTATTACAAAAAACAATCCCGAACGGCTGACCTTTGACCTTTTCAAAAGTTGCACGGGTCTGAAACTCGGCACCCTGGATTAGCCTTAGTCCCTGATACACATACGGAAAAATCAGACTCTTGGCTTAATGCCTTTAGGAATTATTACAAAAAACAAACCCGAACGGCTGACCATTGACCTTTCCGAAGGTTGCACAGGTCTGAAACTCTGCACCCGGGATAAGCCTAAATCCCTGATACACATACGGAAAAATCAGACTCCTGGCTCAATGCCTTTAGGAATTATTACAAGAAACACACCCGAACGGCTGACCTTTGACCTTTCCGAAGGTTGCACAGGTCTGAAACTCGGCACCCTGGATCAGCCAGGAGTCCCTGATACACATACGGAGAAATCAGCATCCAGGCTCATTGCCTTTAGGAATTATTGAAGAAAAGACAGTTTCCCACCTTTCTTACGTTTGAATTTTACAGACTGTGTTTTTGGCAGTTTTTATTGGCCGTGGGAAAAAAGCCCAAAGTCCTGTGTCCAAAAACTCAAAATCAGGTCATGTCAGACTCTATACAGTCTTAGACCCTTTGGCCAGAGTGGAAGTTTTGGAGGAACTACATTTCTACAGGTCGCAGGAGTGTGAATATTTCATTTGTCATTTGGGCTCCCAAGACGAGCGGAACGACGAGGGTACATTAGTATGTCTTATTAGATGTTAAGTTTATTTCTGAGGTTTATGTTATGGGACAGTAGAAAAATGAAAAAAAATCAGAAAACAGCCGTATCCTTGCTGAATGCACACAAAAACAGAGACAAATAGAAAAACACATCCAAACAGTGAAATCATTATAAATTCAAACACTGAGGGTACATCAATATACCTTATAAGATGTTAACTTCATATTATAGGACAGTAGAAAAAAGATTAAAATACCCTCGATTAGCCTTAGTCCCTGATACACATACGGAAAAATCAGACTCCTGGCTTAATGCCTTTAGGAATTATTACAAAAAACAATCCCGAACGGCTGACCTTTGACCTTTCCAAAAGTTGCACGGGTCTGAAACTCGGCACCCTGGATTAGCCTTAGTCCCTGATACACATACGGAAAAATCAGACTCCTGGCTTAATGCCTTTAGGAATTATTACAAAAAACACACCTAAACGGCTGACCTTTGACTTTTCCGAAGGTTACACAGGTCTGAAACTCGGCACCCTAGATTAACCTTAGTCCCTGATACACATACCAAAAAATCAGACTCCTGGCTCAATGCCTTTAGGAATTATTACAAAAAACACACCCGAACGGCTGACCATTGACCTTTTTGAAGGTTGCACAGGTCTAAAACTCGGCACCCTGGATTAGCCTTAGTCCCTGATACACATACGGAAAAATCAGACTCCTGGCTTAATGCCTTTAGGAATTATTACAAAAAACACACCCGAACGGCTGACCTTTGACCTTTCCAAAGGTTGCACAGGTCTGAAACTTGGCACCCTGCATTAGCCTTAGTCCCTGATACACATACGGAAAAATCAGACTCCTGACTCAATGCCTTTAGGAATTATTACAAAAAACACACCCGAAAGGCTGACCATTGACCTTTCCGAAGGTTGCACAGGTCTGAAACTTGCCACCCTGCATCAGCCTTAGTCCCTGATACACATACGGAAAAATCAGACTCCTGGCTCAATGCCTTTAGGAATTATTACAAGAAACACACCCGAACGGCTGACCTTTGACCTTTTCAAAAGTTGCACGGGTCTGAAACTCGGCACCCTGGATTAGCCTTAGTCCCTGATACACATACGGAAAAATCAGACTCCTGGCTCAATGCCTTTAGGAATTATTACAAGAAACACACCCGAACGGCTGACCTTTGACCTTTCCGAAGGTTGCACAGGTCTGAAACTCGGCACCCTGGATCAGCCAGGAGTCCCTGATACACATACGGAGAAATCAGCATCCGGGCTCATTACCTTTAGGAATTATTGAAGAAAAGACAGTTTCCCACCTTTCTTACGTTTGAATTTTACAGACTGTGTTTTTGGCAGATTTTTTTGGCCGTGGGAAAAAATCCCAAAGTCCTGTGTCCAAAAACTGAAAATCAGGTCATGTCAGACTCTATACAGTCTTAGACCCTTTGGCCAGAGTGGAAGTTTTGGAGGAACTACATTTCTACAGGTCGCAGGAGTGTGAATATTTCATTTGTCGTTTGGGCTCCCAAGATGAGCGGAACGACGAGGGTACATTAGTATGTCTTATTAGATGTTAAGTTTATTTGTGAGGTTTATGTTATGGGACAGTAGAAAAATGAAAAAAAATCAGAAAACAGCCGTATCCCTGCTGAATGCGCACAAAAACAGAGACAAATAGAAAAACACATCCAAACAGTGAAATCATTGCAAAATCAAACACTGAGGGTACCGAAGAATATCTTATAAGATTTGAACTTTATTTGTGAGGTTTATGTTATGGGACAGTAGAAAAATGAAAAAAAATCAGAAAACAGCCGTATTCCAGCTGAATGCGCACAAAAACAGACACAAATAGAAAAACACATCCAAACAGTGAAATCATTATAAATTCAAACACTGAGGGTACATCAATATACCTTATAAGATGTTAACTTCATATTATAGGACAGTAGAAAAAAGATTAAAATACCCTCAATCAGCCTTAGTCCCTGATACACATACGGAAAAATCAGACTCCTGGCTTAATGCCTTTAGGAATTATTACAAAAAACAATCCCGAACGGCTGACCTTTGAACTTTCCAAAGGTTGCACAGGTCTGAAACTCGGCACCCTGGATTAGCCTTAGTCCCTGATACACATACGGAAAAATCAGACTCCTGGCTTAATGCCTTTAGGAATTATTACAAAAAACAAACCCGAACGGCTGACCATTGACCTTTCCGAAGGTTGCACAGGTCTGAAACTCTGCACCCGGGATAAGCCTAAATCCCTGATACACATACGGAAAAATCAGACTCCTGGCTCAATGCCTTTAGGAATTATTACAAGAAACACACCCGAACGGCTGACCTTTGACCTTTCCGAAGGTTGCACAGGTCTGAAACTCGGCACCCTGGATCAGCCAGGAGTCCCTGATACACATACGGAGAAATCAGCATCCGGGCTCATTGCCTTTAGGAATTATTGAAGAAAAGACAGATTCCCACCTTTCTTACGTTTGAATTTTACAGACTGTGTTTTTGGCAGTTTTTTTTGGCCGTGGGAAAAAAGCCCAAAGTCCTGTGTCCAAAAACTGAAAATCAGGTCATGTCAGACTCTATACAGTCTTAGACCCTTTGGCCAGAGTGGAAGTTTTGGAGGAACTACATTTCTACAGGTCACAGGAGTGTGAATATTTCATTTGTCGTTTGGGCTCCCAAGACGAGCGGAACGACGAGGGTACATTAGTATGTCTTATTAGATGTTAAGTTTATTTGTGAGGTTTATGTTATGGGACAGTAGAAAAATGAAAAAAAATCAGAAAACAGCCGTATCCCTGCTGAATGCGCACAAAAACAGAGACAAATAGAAAAACACATCCAAACAGTGAAATCATTGCAAAATCAAACACTGAGGGTACCGAAGAATATCTTAAAAGATTTTAACTTTATTTGTGAGGTTTATGTTATGGGACAGTAGAAAAATGAAAGAAAAATCAGAAAACAGTCGTATTCCAGCTGAATGCGCACAAAAACCGACAAAAATAGAAAAACACATTCAAACAGTGAAATCATTGCAAAATCAAACACTGAAGGTAGAAAACTATATCTTATGAGATGTTAACTTTATTTGTGAGGTTTATGTTATGGGACAGTAAAAAAATTAAAAAAATCAGAAAACAGCCGTATCCTTGCTGAATGCACACAAAAACAGAGACAAATAGAAAAACACATCCAAACAGTGAAATCATTATAAATTCAAACACTGAGGGTACATCAATATACCTTATAAGATGTTAACTTCATATTATAGGACAGTAGAAAAAAGATTAAAATACCCTCGATCAGCCTTAGTCCCTGATACACATACGGAAAAATCAGACTCCTGGCTTAATGCCTTTAGGAATTATTACAAAAAACAATCCCGAACGGCTGACCTTTGACCTTTCCAAAAGTTGCACGGGTCTGAAACTCGGCACCCTGGATTAGCCTTAGTCCCTGATACACATACGGAAAAATCAGACTCCTGGCTTAATGCCTTTAGGAATTATTACAAAAAACAATCCCGAAAGGCTGACCTTTGACCTTTTCAAAAGTTGCACGGGTCTGAAACTCGGCACCCTGGATTAGCCTTAGTCCCTGATACACATACGGAAAAATCAGACTCCTGGCTTAATGCCTTTAGGAATTATTACAAAAAACAAACCCGAACGGCTGACCATTGACCTTTCCGAAGGTTGCACAGGTCTGAAACTCTGCACCCTGGATCAGCCAGGAGTCCCTGATACACATACGGAGAAATCAGCATCCGGGCTCATTCCCTTTAGGAATTATTGAAGAAAAGACAGTTTCCCACCTTTCTTACGTTTGAATTTTACAGACTGTGTTTTTGGCAGTTTTTTTTGGCCGTGGGAAAAAAGCCCAAAGTCCTGTGTCCAAAAACTGAAAATCAGGTCATGTCAGACTCTATACAGTCTTAGACCCTTTGGCCAGAGTGGAAGTTTTGGAGGAACTACATTTCTACAGGTCGCAGGAGTGTGAATATTTCATTTGTCGTTTGGGCTCCCAAGACGAGCGGAACGACGAGGGTACATTAGTATGTCTTATTAGATGTTAACTTTATTTGTGAGGTTTATGTTATGGGACAGTAGAAAAATGAAAAAAAATCAGAAAACAGCCGTATCCCTGCTGAATGCGCACAAAAACAGAGACAAATAGAAAAACACATCCAAACAGTGAAATCATTGCAAAATCAAACACTGAGGGTACCGAAGAATATCTTATAAGATTTGAACTTTATTTGTGAGGTTTATGTTATGGGACAGTAGAAAAATGAAAAAAAATCAGAAAACAGCCGTATTCCAGCTGAATGCGCACAAAAACAGACACAAATAGAAAAACACATCCAAACAGTGAAATCATTATAAGTTCAAACAATGAGGGTACATCAATATACCTTATAAGATGTTAACTTCATATTATAGGACAGTAGAAAAAAGATTAAAATACCCTCAATCAGCCTTAGTCCCTGATACACATACGGAAAAATCAGACTCCTGGCTTAATGCCTTTAGGAATTATTACAAAAAACAATCCCGAACGGCTGACCTTTGACCTTTCCAAAGGTTGCACAGGTCTGAAACTCGGCACCCTGGATTAGCCTTAGTCCCGGGTACACATACGGAAAAATCAGACTCCTGGCTTAATGCCTTTAGGAATTATTACAAAAAACACACCCGAACGGCTGACCTTTGACCTTTCCGAAGGTTGCACAGGTCTGAAACTCGGCACCCTAGATCAGCCTTAGTCCCTGATACACATAAGGAAAAATTAGACTCCTGGCTCAATGCCTTTAGGAATTATTACAAAAAACACACTCGAACGGCTGACCTTTGACCTTTCCAAAAGTTGCACGGGTCTGAAACTCTGCACCCTGGATTAGCCTTAGTCCCTGATACACATACGGAAAAATCAAACTCCTGGCTTAATGCCTTTAGGAATTATTACAAAAAACACACCCGAACGGCTGACCTTTGACCTTTCCGAAGGGTGCACCGGTCTGAAACTCGGCACCCTAGATCAGCCTTAGTCCCTGATACACATAAGGAAAAATTAGACTCCTGGCTCAATGCCTTTAGGAATTATTACAAAAAACACACCCGAACGGCTGACCTTTGACCTTTCCAAAAGTTGCACGGGTCTGAAACTCGGCACCCTGTATAAGCCTTAGTCCCTGATACACATACGGAAAAATCAGACTCCTGGCTTAATGCCTTTAGGAATTATTACAAAAAACAAACCCGAACGGCTGACCATTGACCTTTCCGAAGGTTGCACAGGTCTGAAACTCTGCACCCGGGATAAGCCTAAATCCCTGATACACATACGGAAAAATCAGACTCCTGGCTCAATGCCTTTAGGAATTATTACAAGAAACACACCCGAACGGCTGACCTTTGACCTTTCCGAAGGTTGCACAGGTCTGAAACTCGGCACCCTGGATCAGCCAGGAGTCCCTGATACACATACGGAGAAATCAGCATCCGGGCTCATTGCCTTTAGGAATTATTGAAGAAAAGACAGTTTCCCACCTTTCTTACGTTTGAATTTTACAGACTGTGTTTTTGGCAGTTTTTTTTGGCCGTGGGAAAAAAGCCCAAAGTCCTGTGTCCAAAAACTGAAAATCAGGTCATGTCAGACTCTATACAGTCTTAGACCCTTTGGCCAGAGTGGAAGTTTTGGAGGAACTACATTTCTACAGGTCGCAGGAGTGTGAATATTTCATTTGTCGTTTGGGCTCCCAAGACGAGCGGAACGACGAGGTTACATTAGTATGTCTTATTAGATGTTAAGTTTATTTGTGAGGTTTATGTTATGGGACAGTAGAAAAAATGAAAAAAAATCAGAAAACAGCCGTATCCCTGCTGAATGCGCACAAAAACAGAGACAAATAGAAAAACACATCCAAACAGTGAAATCATTGCAAAATCAAACACTGAGGGTACCGAAGAATATCTTATAAGATCTTAACTTTATTTGTGAGGTTTATGTTATGGGACAGTAGAAAAATGAAAGAAAAATCAGAAAACAGTCGTATTCCAGCTGAATGCGCACAAAAACAGACAAAAATAGAAAAACACATTCAAACAGTGAAATCATTGCAAAATCAAACACTGAGGGTACATCAATATAAGATGTTAACTTCATATTATAGGACAGTAGAAAAAAGATTAAAATACCCTCGATCAGCCTTAGTCCCTGATACACATACGGAAAAATCAGACTCCTGGCTTAATGCCTTTAGGAATTATTACAAAAAACAATCCCGAACGGCTGACCTTTGACCTTTCCAAAAGTTGCACGGGTCTGAAACTCGGCACCCTGGATTAGCCTTAGTCCCTGATACACATACGGAAAAATCAGACTCCTGGCTTAATGCCTTTAGGAATTATTACAAAAAACAATCCCGAACGGCTGACCTTTGACCTTTTCAAAAGTTGCACGGGTCTGAAACTCAGCACCCTGGATTAGCCTTAGTCCCTGATACACATACGGAAAAATCAGACTCTTGGCTCAATGCCTTTAGGAATTATTACAAAAAACAAACCCGAACGGCTGACCATTGACCTTTCCGAAGGTTGCACAGGTCTGAAACTCGGCACCCTGGATCAGCCAGGAGTCCCTGATACACATACGGAGAAATCAGCATCCGGGCTCATTGCCTTTAGGAATTATTGAAGAAAAGACAGTTTCCCACCTTTCTTACGTTTGAATTTTACAGACTGTGTTTTTGGCAGTTTTTATTGGCCGTGGGAAAAAAGCCCAAAGTCCTGTGTCCAAAAACTCAAAATCAGGTCATGTCAGACTCTATACAGTCTTAGACCCTTTGGCCAGAGTGGAAGTTTTGGAGGAACTACATTTCTACAGGTCGCAGGAGTGTGAATATTTCATTTGTCATTTGGGCTCCCAAGACGAGCGGAACGACGAGGGTACATTAGTATGTCTTATTAGATGTTAAGTTTATTTCTGAGGTTTATGTTATGGGACAGTAGAAAAATGAAAAAAAATCAGAAAACAGCCGTATCCTTGCTGAATGCACACAAAAACAGAGACAAATAGAAAAACACATCCAAACAGTGAAATCATTATAAATTCAAACACTGAGGGTACATCAATATACCTTATAAGATGTTAACTTCATATTATAGGACAGTAGAAAAAAGATTAAAATACCCTCGATTAGCCTTAGTCCCAGATACACATACGGAAAAATCAGACTCCTGGCTTAATGCCTTTAGGAATTATTACAAAAAACAATCCCGAACGGCTGACCTTTGACCTTTCCAAAAGTTGCACGGGTCTGAAACTCGGCACCCTGGATTAGCCTTAGTCCCTGATACACATACGGAAAAATCAGACTCCTGGCTTAATGCCTTTAGGAATTATTACAAAAAACACACCTAAACGGCTGACCTTTGACTTTTCCGAAGGTTACACAGGTCTGAAACTCGGCACCCTAGATTAACCTTAGTCCCTGATACACATACCAAAAAATCAGACTCCTGGCTCAATGCCTTTAGGAATTATTACAAAAAACACACCCGAACGGCTGACCATTGACCTTTTTGAAGGTTGCACAGGTCTAAAACTCGGCACCCTGGATTAGCCTTAGTCCCTGATACACATACGGAAAAATCAGACTCCTGGCTTAATGCCTTCAGGAATTATTACAAAAAACACACCCGAACGGCTGACCATTGACCTTTCCGAAGGTTGCACAGGTCTGAAACTCTGCACCCGGGATAAGCCTGAATCCCTGATACACATACAGAAAAATCAGACTCCTGGCTCAATGCCTTTAGGAATTATTACAAAAAACACACCCGAACGGCTGACCTTTGACCTTTCCGAAGGTTGCACAGGTCTGAAACTCGGCACCCTGGATCAGCCAGGAGTCCCTGATACACATACAGAGAAATCAGCATCCGGGCTCATTGCCTTTAGGAATTATTGAAGAAAAGACAGTTTCCCACCTTTCTTACGTTTGAATTTTACAGACTGTGTTTTTGGCAGTTTTTTTTGGCCAGTGGGAAAAAAGTCCAAAGTCCTGTGTCCAAAACCTGAAAATCAGGTCATGTCAGACTCTATACAGTCTTAGACCCTTTGGCCAGAGTGGAAGTTTTGGAGGAACTACATTTCTACAGGTCGCAGGAGTGTGAATATTTCATTTGTCGTTTGGGCTCCCAAGACGAGCGGAACGACGAGGGTACATTAGTATGTCTTATTAGATGTTAACTTTATTTGTGAGGTTTATGTTATGGGACAGTAAAAAAATGAAAAAAATCAGAAAACAGCCGTATCCTTGCTGAATGCACACAAAAACAGAGACAAATAGAAAAACACATCCAAACAGTGAAATCATTGCAAAATCAAACACTGAGGGTACCGAAGAATATCTTATAAGATTTTAACTTTATTTGTGAGGTTTATGTTATGGGACAGTAGAAAAATGAAAAAAAATCAGAAAACAGCCGTATTCCAGCTGAATGCGCACAAAAACAGACACAAATAGAAAAACACATCCAAACAGTGAAATCATTATAAATTCAAACACTGAGGGTACATCAATATACCTTATAAGATGTTAACTTCATATTATAGGACAGTAGAAAAAAGATTAAAATACCCTCGATCAGCCTTAGTCCCTGATACACATACGGAAAAATCAGACTCCTGGCTTAATGCCTTTAGGAATTATTACAAAAAACACACCCGAACGGCTGACCTTTGACCTTTCCAAAGGTTGCACAGGTCTGAAACTTGGCACCCTGCATTAGCCTTAGTCCCTGATACACATACGGAAAAATCAGACTCCTGACTCAATGCCTTTAGGAATTATTACAAAAAACACACCCGAAAGGCTGACCATTGACCTTTCCGAAGGTTGCACAGGTCTGAAACTTGCCACCCTGCATCAGCCTTAGTCCCTGATACACATACGGAAAAATCAGACTCCTGGCTCAATGCCTTTAGGAATTATTACAAGAAACACAACCGAACGGCTGACCTTTGACCTTTCCAAAAGTTGCACGGGTCTGAAACTCGGCACCCTGGATTAGCCTTAGTCCCTGATACACATACGGAAAAATCAGACTCCTGGCTCAATGCCTTTAGGAATTATTACAAGAAACACACCCGAACGGCTGACCTTTGACCTTTCCGAAGGTTGCACAGGTCTGAAACTCGGCACCCTGGATCAGCCAGGAGTCCCTGATACACATACGGAGAAATCAGCATCCGGGCTCATTACCTTTAGGAATTATTGAAGAAAAGACAGTTTCCCACCTTTCTTACGTTTGAATTTTACAGACTGTGTTTTTGGCAGTTTTTTTTGGCCGTGGGAAAAAATCCCAAAGTCCTGTGTCCAAAAACTGAAAATCAGGTCATGTCAGACTCTATACAGTCTTAGACCCTTTGGCCAGAGTGGAAGTTTTGGAGGAACTACATTTCTACAGGTCGCAGGAGTGTGAATATTTCATTTGTCGTTTGGGCTCCCAAGACGAGCGGAACGACGAGGGTACATTAGTATGTCTTATTAGATGTTAAGTTTATTTGTGAGGTTTATGTTATGGGACAGTAGAAAAATGAAAAAAAATCAGAAAACAGCCGTATCCCTGCTGAATGCGCACAAAAACAGAGACAAATAGAAAAACACATCCAAACAGTGAAATCATTGCAAAATCAAACACTGAGGGTACCGAAGAATATCTTATAAGATTTTAACTTTATTTGTGAGGTTTATGTTATGGGACAGTAGAAAAATGAAAGAAAAATCAGAAAACAGTCGTATTCCAGCTGAATGCGCACAAAAACAGACAAAAATAGAAAAACACATTCAAACAGTGAAATCATTGCAAAATCAAACACTGAAGGTAGAAAACTATATCTTTTGAGATGTTAACTTTATTTGTGAGGTTTATGTTATGGGACAGTAAAAAAATTAAAAAAATCAGAAAACAGCCGTATCCTTGCTGAATGCACACAAAAACAGAGACAAATAGAAAAACACATCCAAACAGTGAAATCATTATAAATTCAAACACTGAGGGTACATCAATATACCTTATAAGATGTTAACTTCATATTATAGGACAGTAGAAAAAAGATTAAAATACCCTCGATCAGCCTTAGTCCCTGATACACATACGGAAAAATCAGACTCCTGGCTTAATGCCTTTAGGAATTATTACAAAAAACAATCCCGAACGGCTGACCTTTGACCTTACCGAAGGTTGCACAGGTCTGAAACTCGGCACCCTGGATCAGCCAGGAGTCCCTGATACACATACGGAGAAATCAGCATCCGGGCTCATTGCCTTTAGGAATTATTGAAGAAAAGACAGTTTCCCACCTTTCTTACGTTTGAATTTTACAGACTGTGTTTTGGGCAGTTTTTTTTGGCCGTGGGGAAAAATCCCAAAGTCCTGTGTCCAAAAACTGAAAATCAGGTCATGTCAGACTCTATACAGTCTTAGACCCTTTGGCCAGAGTGGAAGTTTTGGAGGAACTACATTTCTACAGGTCGCAGGAGTGTGAATATTTCATTTGTCGTTTGGGCTCCCAAGACGAGCGAACGACGAGGGTACATTAGTATGTCTTATTAGATGTTAAGTTTATTTGTGAGGTTTATGTTATGGGACAGTAGAAAAATGAAAAAAAATCAGAAAACAGCCGTATCCCTGCTGAATGCGCACAAAAACAGAGACAAATAGAAAAACACATCCAAACAGTGAAATCATTGCAAAATCAAACACTGAGGGTACCGAAGAATATCTTATAAGATTTTAACTTTATTTGTGAGGTTTATGTTATGGGACAGTAGAAAAATGAAAAAAAAATCAGAAAACAGTCGTATTCCAGCTGAATGCGCACAAAAACAGACAAAAATAGAAAAACACATTCAAACAGTGAAATCATTGCAAAATCAAACACTGAGGGTACCGAAGAATATCTTATAAGATTTGAACTTTATTTGTGAGGTTTATGTTATGGGACAGTAGAAAAATGAAAAAAAATCAGAAAACAGCCGTATTCCAGCTGAATGCGCACAAAAACAGACACAAATAGAAAAACACATCCAAACAGTGAAATCATTATAAATTCAAACACTGAGGGTACATCAATATACCTTATAAGATGTTAACTTCATATTATAGGACAGTAGAAAAAAGATTAAAATACCCTCGATCAGCCTTAGTCCCTGATACACATACGGAAAAATCAGACTCCTGGCTTAATGCCTTTAGGAATTATTACAAAAAACAATCCCGAACGGCTGACCTTTGACCTTTCCAAAAGTTGCACAGGTCTGAAACTCGGCACCCTGGATTAGCCTTAGTCCCTGATACACATACGGAAAAATCAGACTCCTGGCTTAATGCCTTTAGGAATTATTACAAAAAACAATCCCGAACGGCTGACCTTTGACCTTTTCAAAAGTTGCACGGGTCTGAAACTCGGCACCCTGGATTAGCCTTAGTCCCTGATACACATACGGAAAAATCAGACTCCTGGCTTAATGCCTTTAGGAATTATTACAAAAAACAAACCCGAACGGCTGACCATTGACCTTTCCGAAGGTTGCACAGGTCTGAAACTCTGCACCCGGGATAAGCCTAAATCCCTGATACACATACGGAAAAATCAGACTCCTGGCTCAATGCCTTTAGGAATTATTACAAGAAACACACCCGAACGGCTGACCTTTGACCTTTCCGAAGGTTGCATAGGTCTGAAACTCGGCACCCTGGATCAGCCAGGAGTCCCTGATACACATACGGAGAAATCAGCATCCGGGCTCATTGCCTTTAGGAATTATTGAAGAAAAGACAGTTTCCCACCTTTCTTACGTTTGAATTTTACAGACTGTGTTTTTGGCAGTTTTTATTGGCCGTGGGAAAAAAGCCCAAAGTCCTGTGTCCAAAAACTCAAAATCAGGTCATGTCAGACTCTATACAGTCTTAGAACCTTTGGCCAGAGTGGAAGTTTTGGAGGAACTACATTTCTACAGGTCGCAGGAGTGTGAATATTTCATTTGTCGTTTGGGCTCCCAAGACGAGCGGAACGACGAGGGTACATTAGTATGTCTTATTAGATGTTAAGTTTATTTCTGAGGTTTATGTTATGGGACAGTAGAAAAATGAAAAAAAATCAGAAAACAGCCGTATCCTTGCTGAATGCACACAAAAACAGAGACAAATAGAAAAACACATCCAAACAGTGAAATCATTATAAATTCAAACACTGAGGGTACATCAATATACCTTATAAGATGTTAACTTCATATTATAGGACAGTAGAAAAAAGATTAAAATACCCTCGATCAGCCTTAGTCCCTGATACACATACGGAAAAATCAGACTCCTGGCTTAATGCCTTTAGGAATTATTACAAAAAACAATCCCGAACGGCTGACCTTTGACCTTTCCAAAAGTTGCACGGGTCTGAAACTCGGCACCCTGGATTAGCCTTAGTCCCTGATACACATACGGAAAAATCAGACTCCTGGCTTAATGCCTTTAGGAATTATTACAAAAAACACACCTAAACGGCTGACCTTTGACTTTTCCGAAGGTTACACAGGTCTGAAACTCGGCACCCTAGATTAACCTTAGTCCCTGATACACATACCAAAAAATCAGACTCCTGGCTCAATGCCTTTAGGAATTATTACAAAAAACACACCCGAACGGCTGACCATTGACCTTTTTGAAGGTTGCACAGGTCTAAAACTCGGCACCCTGGATTAGCCTTAGTCCCTGATACACATACGGAAAAATCAGACTCCTGGCTTAATGCCTTTAGGAATTATTACAAAAAACACACCCGAACGGCTGACCATTGACCTTTCCGAAGGTTGCACAGGTCTGAAACTCTGCACCCGGGATAAGCCTGAATCCCTGATACACATACAGAAAAATCAGACTCCTGGCTCAATGCCTTTAGGAATTATTACAAAAAACACACCCGAACGGCTGACCTTTGACCTTTCCGAAGGTTGCACAGGTCTGAAACTCGGCACCCTGGATCAGCCAGGAGTCCCTGATACACATACAGAGAAATCAGCATCCGGGCTCATTGCCTTTAGGAATTATTGAAGAAAAGACAGTTTCCCACCTTTCTTACGTTTGAATTTTACAGACTGTGTTTTTGGCAGTATTTTTTGGCCAGGGGGAAAAAAGCCCAAAGTCCTGTGTCCAAAACCTGAAAATCAGGTCATGTCAGACTCTATACAGTCTTAGACCCTTTGGCCAGAGTGGAAGTTTTGGAGGAACTACATTTCTACAGGTCGCAGGAGTGTGAATATTTCATTTGTCGTTTGGGCTCCCAAGACGAGCGGAACGACGAGGGTACATTAGTATGTCTTATTAGATGTTAACTTTATTTGTGAGGTTTATGTTATGGGACAGTAAAAAAATGAAAAAAATCAGAAAACAGCCGTATCCTTGCTGAATGCACACAAAAACAGAGACAAATAGAAAAACACATCCAAACAGTGAAATCATTGCAAAATCAAACACTGAGGGTACCGAAGAATATCTTATAAGATTTGAACTTTATTTGTGAGGTTTATGTTATGGGACAGTAGAAAAATGAAAAAAAATCAGAAAACAGCCGTATTCCAGCTGAATGCGCACAAAAACAGACACAAATAGAAAAACACATCCAAACAGTGAAATCATTATAAATTCAAACACTGAGGGTACATCAATATACCTTATAAGATGTTAACTTCATATTATAGGACAGTAGAAAAAAGATTAAAATACCCTCGATCAGCCTTAGTCCCTGATACACATACGGAAAAATCAGACTCCTGGCTTAATGCCTTTAGGAATTATTACAAAAAACACACCCGAACGGCTGACCTTTGACCTTTCCAAAGGTTGCACAGGTCTGAAACTTGGCACCCTGCATTAGCCTTAGTCCCTGATACACATACGGAAAAATCAGACTCCTGACTCAATGCCTTTAGGAATTATTACAAGAAACACACCCGAACGGCTGACCTTTGACCTTTCCAAAAGTTGCACGGGTCTGAAACTTGGCACCCTGCATTAGCCTTAGTCCCTGATACACATACGGAAAAATCAGACTCCTGACTCAATGCCTTTAGGAATTATTACAAAAAACACACCCGAAAGGCTGACCATTGACCTTTCCGAAGGTTGCACAGGTCTGAAACTTGCCACCCTGCATCAGCCTTAGTCCCTGATACACATACGGAAAAATCAGACTCCTGGCTCAATGCCTTTAGGAATTATTAAAGAAAAGACAGTTTCCCACCTTTCTTACGTTTGAATTTTACAGACTGTGTTTTTGGCGGTTTTTTTTGGCCGTGGGAAAAAATCCCAAAGTCCTGTGTCCAAAAACTGAAAATCAGGTCATGTCAGACTCTATACAGTCTTAGACCCTTTGGCCAGAGTGGAAGTTTTGGAGGAACTACATTTCTACAGGTCGCAGGAGTGTGAATATTTCATTTGTCGTTTGGGCTCCCAAGACGAGCGGAACGACGAGGGTACATTAGTATGTCTTATTAGATGTTAACTTTATTTGTGAGGTTTATGTTATGGGACAGTAGAAAAATGAAAAAAAATCAGAAAACAGCCGTATCCCTGCTGAATGCGCACAAAAACAGAGACAAATAGAAAAACACATCCAAACAGTGAAATCATTGCAAAATCAAACACTGAGGGTACCGAAGAATATCTTATAAGATTTTAACTTTATTTGTGAGGTTTATGTTATGGGACAGTAGAAAAATGAAAGAAAAATCAGAAAACAGTCGTATTCCAGCTGAATGCGCACAAAAACAGACAAAAATAGAAAAACACATTCAAACAGTGAAATCATTGCAAAATCAAACACTGAAGGTAGAAAACTATATCTTTTGAGATGTTAACTTTATTTGTGAGGTTTATGTTATGGGACAGTAAAAAAATTAAAAAAATCAGAAAACAGCCGTATCCTTGCTGAATGCACACAAAAACAGAGACAAATAGAAAAACACATCCAAACAGTGAAATCATTATAAATTCAAACACTGAGGGTACATCAATATACCTTATAAGATGTTAACTTCATATTATAGGACAGTAGAAAAAAGATTAAAATACCCTCGATCAGCCTTAGTCCCTGATACACATACGGAAAAATCAGACTCCTGGCTTAATGCCTTTAGGAATTATTACAAAAAACAATCCCGAACGGCTGACCTTTGACCTTTCCGAAGGTTGCACAGGTCTGAAACTCGGCACCCTGGATCAGCCAGGAGTCCCTGATACACATACGGAGAAATCAGCATCCGGGCTCATTGCCTTTAGGAATTATTGAAGAAAAGACAGTTTCCCACCTTTCTTACGTTTGAATTTTACAGACTGTGTTTTGGGCAGTTTTTTTTGGCCGTGGGGAAAAATCCCAAAGTCCTGTGTCCAAAAACTGAAAATCAGGTCATGTCAGACTCTATACAGTCTTAGACCCTTTGGCCAGAGTGGAAGTTTTGGAGGAACTACATTTCTACAGGTCGCAGGAGTGTGAATATTTCATTTGTCGTTTGGGCTCCCAAGACGAGCGGAACGACGAGGGTACATTAGTATGTCTTATTAGATGTTAAGTTTATTTGTGAGGTTTATGTTATGGGACAGTAGAAAAATGAAAAAAAATCAGAAAACAGCCGTATCCCTGCTGAATGCGCACAAAAACAGAGACAAATAGAAAAACACATCCAAACAGTGAAATCATTGCAAAATCAAACACTGAGGGTACCGAAGAATATCTTATAAGATTTTAACTTTATTTGTGAGGTTTATGTTATGGGACAGTAGAAAAATGAAAAAAAAATCAGAAAACAGTCGTATTCCAGCTGAATGCGCACAAAATCAGACAAAAATAGAAAAACACATTCAAACAGTGAAATCATTGCAAAATCAAACACTGAGGGTACCGAAGAATATCTTATAAGATTTTAACTTTATTTGTGAGGTTTATGTTATGGGACAGTAGAAAAATGAAAAAAAATCAGAAAACAGCCGTATTCCAGCTGAATGCGCACAAAAACAGACACAAATAGAAAAACACATCCAAACAGTGAAATCATTATAAATTCAAACACTGAGGGTACATCAATATACCTTATAAGATGTTAACTTCATATTATAGGACAGTAGAAAAAAGATTAAAATACCCTCAATCAGCCTTAGTCCCTGATACACATACGGAAAAATCAGACTCCTGGCTTAATGCCTTTAGGAATTATTACAAAAAACACACCCGAACGGCTGACCATTGACCTTTCCGAAGGTTGCACAGGTCTGAAACTCTGCACCCGGGATAAGCCTGAATCCCTGATACACATACGGAAAAATCAGACTCCTGGCTCAATGCCTTTAGGAATTATTACAAGAAACACACCCGAACGGCTGACCTTTGACCTTTCCGAAGGTTGCACAGGTCTGAAACTCGGCACCCTGGATCAGCCAGGAGTCCCTGATACACATACGGAGAAATCAGCATCCGGGCTCATTACCTTTAGGAATTATTGAAGAAAAGACAGTTTCCCACCTTTCTTACGTTTGAATTTTACAGACTGTGTTTTTGGCAGTTTTTTTTGGCCGTGGGAAAAAATCCCAAAGTCCTGTGTCCAAAAACTGAAAATCAGGTCATGTCAGACTCTATACAGTCTTAGACCCTTTGGCCAGAGTGGAAGTTTTGGAGGAACTACATTTCTACAGGTCGCAGGAGTGTGAATATTTCATTTGTCGTTTGGGCTCCCAAGACGAGCGGAACGACGAGGGTACATTAGTATGTCTTATTAGATGTTAAGTTTATTTGTGAGGTTTATGTTATGGGACAGTAGAAAAATGAAAAAAAATCAGAAAACAGCCGTATCCCTGCTGAATGCGCACAAAAACAGAGACAAATAGAAAAACACATCCAAACAGTGAAATCATTGCAAAATCAAACACTGAGGGTACCGAAGAATATCTTATAAGATTTTAACTTTATTTGTGAGGTTTATGTTATGGGACAGTAGAAAAATGAAAGAAAAATCAGAAAACAGTCGTATTCCAGCTGAATGCGCACAAAAACAGACAAAAATAGAAAAACACATTCAAACAGTGAAATCATTGCAAAATCAAACACTGAAGGTAGAAAACTATATCTTTTGAGATGTTAACTTTATTTGTGAGGTTTATGTTATGGGACAGTAAAAAAATTAAAAAAATCAGAAAACAGCCGTATCCTTGCTGAATGCACACAAAAACAGAGACAAATAGAAAAACACATCCAAACAGTGAAATCATTATAAATTCAAACACTGAGGGTACATCAATATACCTTATAAGATGTTAACTTCATATTATAGGACAGTAGAAAAAAGATTAAAATACCCTCGATCAGCCTTAGTCCCTGATACACATACGGAAAAATCAGACTCCTGGCTTAATGCCTTTAGGAATTATTACAAAAAACAATCCCGAACGGCTGACCTTTGACCTTTCCGAAGGTTGCACAGGTCTGAAACTCGGCACCCTGGATCAGCCAGGAGTCCCTGATACACATACGGAGAAATCAGCATCCGGGCTCATTGCCTTTAGGAATTATTGAAGAAAAGACAGTTTCCCACCTTTCTTACGTTTGAATTTTACAGACTGTGTTTTGGGCAGTTTTTTTTGGCCGTGGGGAAAAATCCCAAAGTCCTGTGTCCAAAAACTGAAAATCAGGTCATGTCAGACTCTATACAGTCTTAGACCCTTTGGCCAGAGTGGAAGTTTTGGAGGAACTACATTTCTACAGGTCGCAGGAGTGTGAATATTTCATTTGTCGTTTGGGCTCCCAAGACGAGCGGAACGACGAGGGTACATTAGTATGTCTTATTAGATGTTAAGTTTATTTGTGAGGTTTATGTTATGGGACAGTAGAAAAATGAAAAAAAATCAGAAAACAGCCGTATCCCTGCTGAATGCGCACAAAAACAGAGACAAATAGAAAAACACATCCAAACAGTGAAATCATTGCAAAATCAAACACTGAGGGTACCGAAGAATATCTTATAAGATTTTAACTTTATTTGTGAGGTTTATGTTATGGGACAGTAGAAAAATGAAAAAAAAATCAGAAAACAGTCGTATTCCAGCTGAATGCGCACAAAAACAGACAAAAATAGAAAAACACATTCAAACAGTGAAATCATTGCAAAATCAAACACTGAGGGTACCGAAGAATATCTTATAAGATTTGAACTTTATTTGTGAGGTTTATGTTATGGGACAGTAGAAAAATGAAAAAAAAATCAGAAAACAGCCGTATTCCAGCTGAATGCGCACAAAAACAGACACAAATAGAAAAACACATCCAAACAGTGAAATCATTATAAATTCAAACACTGAGGGTACATCAATATACCTTATAAGATGTTAACTTCATATTATAGGACAGTAGAAAAAAGATTAAAATACCCTCAATCAGCCTTAGTCCCTGATACACATACGGAAAAATCAGACTCCTGGCTTAATGCCTTTAGGAATTATTACAAAAAACACACCCGAACGGCTGACCTTTGACCTTTCCAAAGGTTGCACAGGTCTGAAACTTGGCACCCTGCATTAGCCTTAGTCCCTGATACACATACGGAAAAATCAGACTCCTGACTCAATGCCTTTAGGAATTATTACAAAAAACACACCCGAAAGGCTGACCATTGACCTTTCCGAAGGTTGCACAGGTCTGAAACTTGCCACCCTGCATCAGCCTTAGTCCCTGATACACATACGGAAAAATCAGACTCCTGGCTCAATGCCTTTAGGAATTATTACAAGAAACACACCCGAACGGCTGACCTTTGACCTTTCCAAAAGTTGCACGGGTCTGAAACTCGGCACCCTGGATTAGCCTTAGTCCCTGATACACATACGGAAAAATCAGACTCCTGGCTCAATGCCTTTAGGAATTATTACAAGAAACACACCCGAACGGCTGACCTTTGACCTTTCCGAAGGTTGCACAGGTCTGAAACTCGGCACCCTGGATCAGCCAGGAGTCCCTTTTACACATACGGAGAAATCAGCATCCGGGCTCATTACCTTTAGGAATTATTGAAGAAAAGACAGTTTCCCACCTTTCTTACGTTTGAATTTTACAGACTGTGTTTTTGGCAGATTTTTTTGGCCGTGGGAAAAAATCCCAAAGTCCTGTGTCCAAAAACTGAAAATCAGGTCATGTCAGACTCTATACAGTCTTAGACCCTTTGGCCAGAGTGGAAGTTTTGGAGGAACTACATTTCTACAGGTCGCAGGAGTGTGAATATTTCATTTGTCGTTTGGGCTCCCAAGACGAGCGGAACGACGAGGGTACATTAGTATGTCTTATTAGATGTTAACTTTATTTGTGAGGTTTATGTTATGGGACAGTAGAAAAATGAAAAAAAATCAGAAAACAGCCGTATCCCTGCTGAATGCGCACAAAAACAGAGACAAATAGAAAAACACATCCAAACAGTGAAATCATTGCAAAATCAAACACTGAGGGTACCGAAGAATATCTTATAAGATTTTAACTTTATTTGTGAGGTTTATGTTATGGGACAGTAGAAAAATGAAAGAAAAATCAGAAAACAGTCGTATTCCAGCTGAATGCGCACAAAAACAGACAAAAATAGAAAAACACATTCAAACAGTGAAATCATTGCAAAATCAAACACTGAAGGTAGAAAACTATATCTTTTGAGATGTTAACTTTATTTGTGAGGTTTATGTTATGGGACAGTAAAAAAATTAAAAAAATCAGAAAACAGCCGTATCCTTGCTGAATGCACACAAAAACAGAGACAAATAGAAAAACACATCCAAACAGTGAAATCATTATAAATTCAAACACTGAGGGTACATCAATATACCTTATAAGATGTTAACTTCATATTATAGGACAGTAGAAAAAAGATTAAAATACCCTCGATCAGCCTTAGTCCCTGATACACATACGGAAAAATCAGACTCCTGGCTTAATGCCTTTAGGAATTATTACAAAAAACAATCCCGAACGGCTGACCTTTGACCTTTCCGAAGGTTGCACAGGTCTGAAACTCGGCACCCTGGATCAGCCAGGAGTCCCTGATACACATACGGAGAAATCAGCATCCGGGCTCATTGCCTTTAGGAATTATTGAAGAAAAGACAGTTTCCCACCTTTCTTACGTTTGAATTTTACAGACTGTGTTTTGGGCAGTTTTTTTTGGCCGTGGGGAAAAATCCCAAAGTCCTGTGTCCAAAAACTGAAAATCAGGTCATGTCAGACTCTATACAGTCTTAGACCCTTTGGCCAGAGTGGAAGTTTTGGAGGAACTACATTTCTACAGGTCGCAGGAGTGTGAATATTTCATTTGTCGTTTGGGCTCCCAAGACGAGCGAACGACGAGGGTACATTAGTATGTCTTATTAGATGTTAAGTTTATTTGTGAGGTTTATGTTATGGGACAGTAGAAAAATGAAAAAAAATCCGAAAACAGCCGTATCCCTGCTGAATGCGCACAAAAACAGAGACAAATAGAAAAACACATCCAAACAGTGAAATCATTGCAAAATCAAACACTGAGGGTACCGAAGAATATCTTATAAGATTTTAACTTTATTTGTGAGGTTTATGTTATGGGACAGTAGAAAAATGAAAAAAAAATCAGAAAACAGTCGTATTCCAGCTGAATGCGCACAAAAACAGACAAAAATAGAAAAACACATTCAAACAGTGAAATCATTGCAAAATCAAACACTGAGGGTACCGAAGAATATCTTATAAGATTTGAACTTTATTTGTGAGGTTTATGTTATGGGACAGTAGAAAAATGAAAAAAAATCAGAAAACAGCCGTATTCCAGCTGAATGCGCACAAAAACAGACACAAATAGAAAAACACATCCAAACAGTGAAATCATTATAAATTCAAACACTGAGGGTACATCAATATACCTTATAAGATGTTAACTTCATATTATAGGACAGTAGAAAAAAGATTAAAATACCCTCGATCAGCCTTAGTCCCTGATACACATACGGAAAAATCAGACTCCTGGCTTAATGCCTTTAGGAATTATTACAAAAAACAATCCCGAACGGCTGACCTTTGACCTTTCCAAAAGTTGCACGGGTCTGAAACTCGGCACCCTGGATTAGCCTTAGTCCCTGATACACATACGGAAAAATCAGACTCCTGGCTTAATGCCTTTAGGAATTATTACAAAAAACAATCCCGAACGGCTGACCTTTGACCTTTTCAAAAGTTGCACGGGTCTGAAACTCGGCACCCTGGATTAGCCTTAGTCCCTGATACACATACGGAAAAATCAGACTCCTGGCTTAATGCCTTTAGGAATTATTACAAAAAACAAACCCGAACGGCTGACCATTGACCTTTCCGAAGGTTGCACAGGTCTGAAACTCTGCACCCGGGATAAGCCTAAATCCCTGATACACATACGGAAAAATCAGACTCCTGGCTCAATGCCTTTAGGAATTATTACAAGAAACACACCCGAACGGCTGACCTTTGACCTTTCCGAAGGTTGCATAGGTCTGAAACTCGGCACCCTGGATCAGCCAGGAGTCCCTGATACACATACGGAGAAATCAGCATCCGGGCTCATTGCCTTTAGGAATTATTGAAGAAAAGACAGTTTCCCACCTTTCTTACGTTTGAATTTTACAGACTGTGTTTTTGGCAGTTTTTATTGGCCGTGGGAAAAAAGCCCAAAGTCCTGTGTCCAAAAACTCAAAATCAGGTCATGTCAGACTCTATACAGTCGTAGACCCTTTGGCCTGAGTGGAAGTTTTGGAGGAACTACATTTCTACAGGTCGCAGGAGTGTGAATATTTCATTTGTCGTTTGGGCTCCCAAGACGAGCGGAACGACGAGGGTACATTAGTATGTCTTATTAGATGTTAAGTTTATTTCTGAGGTTTATGTTATGGGACAGTAGAAAAATGAAAAAAAATCAGAAAACAGCCGTATCCTTGCTGAATGCACACAAAAACAGAGACAAATAGAAAAACACATCCAAACAGTGAAATCATTATAAATTCAAACACTGAGGGTACATCAATATACCTTATAAGATGTTAACTTCATATTATAGGACAGTAGAAAAAAGATTAAAATACCCTCGATCAGCCTTAGTCCCTGATACACATACGGAAAAATCAGACTCCTGGCTTAATGCCTTTAGGAATTATTACAAAAAACAATCCCGAACGGCTGACCTTTGACCTTTCCAAAAGTTGCACGGGTCTGAAACTCGGCACCCTGGATTAGCCTTAGTCCCTGATACACATACGGAAAAATCAGACTCCTGGCTTAATGCCTTTAGGAATTATTACAAAAAACACACCTAAACGGCTGACCTTTGACTTTTCCGAAGGTTACACAGGTCTGAAACTCGGCACCCTAGATTAACCTTAGTCCCTGATACACATACCAAAAAATCAGACTCCTGGCTCAATGCCTTTAGGAATTATTACAAAAAACACACCCGAACGGCTGACCATTGACCTTTTTGAAGGTTGCACAGGTCTAAAACTCGGCACCCTGGATTAGCCTTAGTCCCTGATACACACACGGAAAAATCAGACTCCTGGCTTAATGCCTTTAGGAATTATTACAAAAAACACACCCGAACGGCTGACCATTGACCTTTCCGAAGGTTGCACAGGTCTGAAACTCTGCACCCGGGATAAGCCTGAATCCCTGATACACATACAGAAAAATCAGACTCCTGGCTCAATGCCTTTAGGAATTATTACAAAAAACACACCCGAACGGCTGACCTTTGACCTTTCCGAAGGTTGCACAGGTCTGAAACTCGGCACCCTGGATCAGCCAGGAGTCCCTGATACACATACAGAGAAATCAGCATCCGGGCTCATTGCCTTTAGGAATTATTGAAGAAAAGACAGTTTCCCACCTTTCTTACGTTTGAATTTTACAGACTGTGTTTTTGGCAGTTTTTTTTGGCCAGGGGGAAAAAAGCCCAAAGTCCTGTGTCCAAAACCTGAAAATCAGGTCATGTCAGACTCTATACAGTCTTAGACCCTTTGGCCAGAGTGGAAGTTTTGGAGGAACTACATTTCTACAGGTCGCAGGAGTGTGAATATTTCATTTGTCGTTTGGGCTCCCAAGACGAGCGGAACGACGAGGGTACATTAGTATGTCTTATTAGATGTTAACTTTATTTGTGAGGTTTATGTTATGGGACAGTAAAAAAATGAAAAAAATCAGAAAACAGCCGTATCCTTGCTGAATGCACACAAAAACAGAGACAAATAGAAAAACACATCCAAACAGTGAAATCATTGCAAAATCAAACACTGAGGGTACCGAAGAATATCTTATAAGATTTTAACTTTATTTGTGAGGTTTATGTTATGGGACAGTAGAAAAATGAAAAAAAATCAGAAAACAGCCGTATTCCAGCTGAATGCGCACAAAAACAGACACAAATAGAAAAACACATCCAAACAGTGAAATCATTATAAATTCAAACACTGAGGGTACATCAATATACCTTATAAGATGTTAACTTCATATTATAGGACAGTAGAAAAAAGATTAAAATACCCTCGATCAGCCTTAGTCCCTGATACACATACGGAAAAATCAGACTCCTGGCTTAATGCCTTTAGGAATTATTACAAAAAACACACCCGAACGGCTGACCTTTGACCTTTCCAAAGGTTGCACAGGTCTGAAACTTGGCACCCTGCATTAGCCTTAGTCCCTGATACACATACGGAAAAATCAGACTCCTGACTCAATGCCTTTAGGAATTATTACAAAAAACACACCCGAAAGGCTGACCATTGACCTTTCCGAAGGTTGCACAGGTCTGAAACTTGCCACCCTGCATCAGCCTTAGTCCCTGATACACATACGGAAAAATCAGACTCCTGGCTCAATGCCTTTAGGAATTATTAAAGAAAAGACAGTTTCCCACCTTTCTTACGTTTGAATTTTACAGACTGTGTTTTTGGCAGTTTTTTTTGGCCGTGGGAAAAAATCCCAAAGTCCTGTGTCCAAAAACTGAAAATCAGGTCATGTCAGACTCTATACAGTCTTAGACCCTTTGGCCAGAGTGGAAGTTTTGGAGGAACTACATTTCTACAGGTCGCAGGAGTGTGAATATTTCATTTGTCGTTTGGGCTCCCAAGACGAGCGGAACGACGAGGGTACATTAGTATGTCTTATTAGATGTTAACTTTATTTGTGAGGTTTATGTTATGGGACAGTAAAAAAATGAAAAAAATCAGAAAACAGCCGTATCCTTGCTGAATGCACACAAAAACAGAGACAAATAGAAAAACACATCCAAACAGTGAAATCATTGCAAAATCAAACACTGAGGGTACCGAGGAATATCTTATAAGATTTTAACTTTATTTGTGAGGTTTATGTTATGGGACAGTAGAAAAATGAAAAAAAATCAGAAAACAGCCGTATTCCAGCTGAATGCGCACAAAAATAGACACAAATAGAAAAACACATCCAAACAGTGAAATCATTATAAATTCAAACACTGAGGGTACATCAATATACCTTATAAGATGTTAACTTCATATTATAGGACAGTAGAAAAAAGATTAAAATACCCTCGATCAGCCTTAGTCCCTGATACACATACGGAAAAATCAGACTCCTGGCTTAATGCCTTTAGGAATTATTACAAAAAACACACCCGAACGGCTGACCTTTGACCTTTCCAAAGGTTGCACAGGTCTGAAACTTGGCACCCTGCATTAGCCTTAGTCCCTGATACACATACGGAAAAATCAGACTCCTGACTCAATGCCTTTAGGAATTATTACAAAAAACACACCCGAAAGGCTGACCATTGACCTTTCCGAAGGTTGCACAGGTCTGAAACTTGCCACCCTGCATCAGCCTTAGTCCCTGATACACATACGGAAAAATCAGACTCCTGGCTCAATGCCTTTAGGAATTATTACAAGAAACACACCCGAACGGCTGACCATTGACCTTTCCAAAAGTTGCACGGGTCTGAAACTCGGCACCCTGGATTAGCCTTAGTCCCTGATACACATACGGAAGAATCAGACTCCTGGCTCAATGCCTTTAGGAATTATTACAAGAAACACACCCGAACGGCTGACCTTTGACCTTTCCGAAGGTTGCACAGGTCTGAAACTCGGCACCCTGGATCAGCCAGGAGTCCCTGATACACATACGGAGAAATCAGCATCCGGGCTCATTACCTTTAGGAATTATTGAAGAAAAGACAGTTTCCCACCTTTCTTACGTTTGAATTTTACAGACTGTGTTTTTGGCGGTTTTTTTTGGCCGTGGGAAAAAATCCCAAAGTCCTGTGTCCAAAAACTGAAAATCAGGTCATGTCAGACTCTATACAGTCTTAGACCCTTTGGCTAGAGTGGAAGTTTTGGAGGAACTACATTTCTACAGGTCGCAGGAGTGTGAATATTTCATTTGTCGTTTGGGCTCCCAAGACGAGCGGAACGACGAGGGTACATTAGTATGTCTTATTAGATGTTAACTTTATTTGTGAGGTTTATGTTATGGGACAGTAGAAAAATGAAAAAAAATCAGAAAACAGCCGTATCCCTGCTGAATGCGCACAAAAACAGAGACAAATAGAAAAACACATCCAAACAGTGAAATCATTGCAAAATCAAACACTGAGGGTACCGAAGAATATCTTATAAGATTTTAACTTTATTTGTGAGGTTTATGTTATGGGACAGTAGAAAAATGAAAGAAAAATCAGAAAACAGTCGTATTCCAGCTGAATGCGCACAAAAACAGACAAAAATAGAAAAACACATTCAAACAGTGAAATCATTGCAAAATCAAACACTGAAGGTAGAAAACTATATCTTTTGAGATGTTAACTTTATTTGTGAGGTTTATGTTATGGGACAGTAAAAAAATTAAAAAAATCAGAAAACAGCCGTATCCTTGCTGAATGCACACAAAAACAGAGACAAATAGAAAAACACATCCAAACAGTGAAATCATTATAAATTCAAACACTGAGGGTACATCAATATACCTTATAAGATGTTAACTTCATATTATAGGACAGTAGAAAAAAGATTAAAATACCCTCGATCAGCCTTAGTCCCTGATACACATACGGAAAAATCAGACTCCTGGCTTAATGCCTTTAGGAATTATTACAAAAAACACACCCGAACGGCTGACCATTGACCTTTCCGAAGGTTGCACAGGTCTGAAACTCTGCACCCGGGATAAGCCTGAATCCCTGATACACATACGGAAAAATCAGACTCCTGGCTCAATGCCTTTAGGAATTATTACAAGAAACACACCCGAACGGCTGACCTTTGACCTTTCCGAAGGTTGCACAGGTCTGAAACTCGGCACCCTGGATCAGCCAGGAGTCCCTGATACACATACGGAGAAATCAGCATCCGGGCTCATTACCTTTAGGAATTATTGAAGAAAAGACAGTTTCCCACCTTTCTTACGTTTGAATTTTACAGACTGTGTTTTTGGCAGTTTTTTTTGGCCGTGGGAAAAAATCCCAAAGTCCTGTGTCCAAAAACTGAAAATCAGGTCATGTCAGACTCTATACAGTCTTAGACCCTTTGGCCAGAGTGGAAGTTTTGGAGGAACTACATTTCTACAGGTCGCAGGAGTGTGAATATTTCATTTGTCGTTTGGGCTCCCAAGACGAGCGGAACGACGAGGGTACATTAGTATGTCTTATTAGATGTTAAGTTTATTTGTGAGGTTTATGTTATGGGACAGTAGAAAAATGAAAAAAAATCAGAAAACAGCCGTATCCCTGCTGAATGCGCACAAAAACAGAGACAAATAGAAAAACACATCCAAACAGTGAAATCATTGCAAAATCAAACACTGAGGGTACCGAAGAATATCTTATAAGATTTTAACTTTATTTGTGAGGTTTATGTTATGGGACAGTAGAAAAATGAAAGAAAAATCAGAAAACAGTCGTATTCCAGCTGAATGCGCACAAAAACAGACAAAAATAGAAAAACACATTCAAACAGTGAAATCATTGCAAAATCAAACACTGAAGGTAGAAAACTATATCTTTTGAGATGTTAACTTTATTTGTGAGGTTTATGTTATGGGACAGTAAAAAAATTAAAAAAATCAGAAAACAGCCGTATCCTTGCTGAATGCACACAAAAACAGAGACAAATAGAAAAACACATCCAAACAGTGAAATCATTATAAATTCAAACACTGAGGGTACATCAATATACCTTATAAGATGTTAACTTCATATTATAGGACAGTAGAAAAAAGATTAAAATACCCTCGATCAGCCTTAGTCCCTGATACACATACGGAAAAATCAGACTCCTGGCTTAATGCCTTTAGGAATTATTACAAAAAACAATCCCGAACGGCTGACCTTTGACCTTTCCGAAGGTTGCACAGGTCTGAAACTCGGCACCCTGGATCAGCCAGGAGTCCCTGATACACATACGGAGAAATCAGCATCCGGGCTCATTGCCTTTAGGAATTATTGAAGAAAAGACAGTTTCCCACCTTTCTTACGTTTGAATTTTACAGACTGTGTTTTGGGCAGTTTTTTTTGGCCGTGGGGAAAAATCCCAAAGTCCTGTGTCCAAAAACTGAAAATCAGGTCATGTCAGACTCTATACAGTCTTAGACCCTTTGGCCAGAGTGGAAGTTTTGGAGGAACTACATTTCTACAGGTCGCAGGAGTGTGAATATTTCATTTGTCGTTTGGGCTCCCAAGACGAGCGGAACGACGAGGGTACATTAGTATGTCTTATTAGATGTTAAGTTTATTTGTGAGGTTTATGTTATGGGACAGTAGAAAAATGAAAAAAAATCAGAAAACAGCCGTATCCCTGCTGAATGCGCACAAAAACAGAGACAAATAGAAAAACACATCCAAACAGTGAAATCATTGCAAAATCAAACACTGAGGGTACCGAAGAATATCTTATAAGATTTTAACTTTATTTGTGAGGTTTATGTTATGGGACAGTAGAAAAATGAAAAAAAAAATCAGAAAACAGTCGTATTCCAGCTGAATGCGCACAAAAACAGACAAAAATAGAAAAACACATTCAAACAGTGAAATCATTGCAAAATCAAACACTGAGGGTACCGAAGAATATCTTATAAGATTTGAACTTTATTTGTGAGGTTTATGTTATGGGACAGTAGAAAAATGAAAAAAAATCAGAAAACAGCCGTATTCCAGCTGAATGCGCACAAAAACAGACACAAATAGAAAAACACATCCAAACAGTGAAATCATTATAAATTCAAACACTGAGGGTACATCAATATACCTTATAAGATGTTAACTTCATATTATAGGACAGTAGAAAAAAGATTAAAATACCCTCAATCAGCCTTAGTCCCTGATACACATACGGAAAAATCAGACTCCTGGCTTAATGCCTTTAGGAATTATTACAAAAAACAATCCCGAACGGCTGACCTTTGACCTTTCCAAAAGTTGCACGGGTCTGAAACTCGGCACCCTGGATTAGCCTTAGTCCCTGATACACATACGGAAAAATCAGACTCCTGGCTTAATGCCTTTAGGAATTATTACAAAAAACAATCCCGAACGGCTGACCTTTGACCTTTTCAAAAGTTGCACGGGTCTGAAACTCGGCACCCTGGATTAGCCTTAGTCCCTGATACACATACGGAAAAATCAGACTCCTGGCTTAATGCCTTTAGGAATTATTACAAAAAACAAACCCGAACGGCTGACCATTGACCTTTCCGAAGGTTGCACAGGTCTGAAACTCTGCACCCTGGATCAGCCAGGAGTCCCTGATACACATACGGAGAAATCAGCATCCGGGCTCATTCCCTTTAGGAATTATTGAAGAAAAGACAGTTTCCCACCTTTCTTACGTTTGAATTTTACAGACTGTGTTTTTGGCAGTTTTTTTTGGCCGTGGGAAAAAAGCCCAAAGTCCTGTGTCCAAAAACTGAAAATCAGGTCATGTCAGACTCTATACAGTCTTAGACCCTTTGGCCAGAGTGGAAGTTTTGGAGGAACTACATTTCTACAGGTCGCAGGAGTGTGAATATTTCATTTGTCGTTTGGGCTCCCAAGACGAGCGGAACGACGAGGGTACATTAGTATGTCTTATTAGATGTTAAGTTTATTTGTGAGGTTTATGTTATGGGACAGTAGAAAAATGAAAAAAAATCAGAAAACAGCCGTATCCTTGCTGAATGCACACAAAAACAGAGACAAATAGAAAAACACATCCAAACAGTGAAATCATTATAAATTCAAACACTGAGGGTACATCAATATACCTTATAAGATGTTAACTTCATATTATAGGACAGTAGAAAAAAGATTAAAATACCCTCGATCAGCCTTAGTCCCTGATACACATACGGAAAAATCAGACTCCTGGCTTAATGCCTTTAGGAATTATTACAAAAAACAATCCCGAACGGCTGACCTTTGACCTTTCCAAAAGTTGCACGGGTCTGAAACTCGGCACCCTGGATTAGCCTTAGTCCCTGATACACATACGGAAAAATCAGACTCCTGGCTTAATGCCTTTAGGAATTATTACAAAAAACAATCCCGAACGGCTGACCTTTGACCTTTTCAAAAGTTGCACGGGTCTGAAACTCGGCACCCTGGATTAGCCTTAGCCCCTGATACACATACGGAAAAATCAGACTCCTGGCTTAATGCCTTTAGGAATTATTACAAAAAACAAACCCGAACGGCTGACCATTGACCTTTCCGAAGGTTGCACAGGTCTGAAACTCTGCACCCGGGATAAGCCTAAATCCCTGATACACATACGGAAAAATCAGACTCCTGGCTCAATGCCTTTAGGAATTATTACAAGAAACACACCCGAACGGCTGACCTTTGACCTTTCCGAAGGTTGCACAGGTCTGAAACTCGGCACCCTGGATCAGCCAGGAGTCCCTGATACACATACGGAGAAATCAGCATCCGGGCTCATTGCCTTTAGGAATTATTGAAGAAAAGACAGTTTCCCACCTTTCTTACGTTTGAATTTTACAGACTGTGTTTTTGGCAGTTTTTATTGGCCGTGGGAAAAAAGCCCAAAGTCCTGTGTCCAAAAACTGAAAATCAGGTCATGTCAGACTCTATACAGTCTTAGACCCTTTGGCCAGAGTGGAAGTTTTGGAGGAACTACATTTCTACAGGTCGCAGGAGTGTGAATATTTCATTTGTCGTTTGGGCTCCCAAGACGAGCGGAACGACGAGGGTACATTAGTATGTCTTATTAGATGTTAAGTTTATTTCTGAGGTTTATGTTATGGGACAGTAGAAAAATGAAAAAAAATCAGAAAACAGCCGTATTCCAGCTGAATGCGCACAAAAACAGACACAAATAGAAAAACACATCCAAACAGTGAAATCATTATAAATTCAAACACTGAGGGTACATCAATATACCTTATAAGATGTTAACTTCATATTATAGGACAGTAGAAAAAAGATTAAAATACCCTCGATCAGCCTTAGTCCCTGATACACATACGGAAAAATCAGACTCCTGGCTTAATGCCTTTAGGAATTATTACAAAAGACACACCCGAACGGCTGACCTTTGACCTTTCCGAAGGTTGCACAGGTCTGAAACTCGGCACCCTAGATCAGCCTTAGTCCCTGATACACATAAGGAAAAATCAGACTCCTGGCTTAATGCCTTTAGGAATTATTACAAAAAACACACCTAAACGGCTGACCTTTGACTTTTCCGAAGGTTACACAGGTCTGAAACTCGGCACCCTAGATTAACCTTAGTCCCTGATACACATACCAAAAAATCAGACTCCTGGCTCAATGCCTTTAGGAATTATTACAAAAAACACACCCGAACGGCTGACCATTGACCTTTTTGAAGGTTGCACAGGTCTAAAACTCGGCACCCTGGATTAGCCTTAGTCCTTGATACACATACGGAAAAATCAGACTCCTGGCTTAATGCCTTTAGGAATTATTACAAAAAACACACCCGAACGGCTGACCATTGACCTTTCCGAAGGTTGCACAGGTCTGAAACTCTGCACCCGGGATAAGCCTGAATCCCTGATACACATACAGAAAAATCAGATTCCTGGCTCAATGCCTTTAGGAATTATTACAAAAAACACACCCGAACGGCTGACCTTTGACCTTTCCGAAGGTTGCACAGGTCTGAAACTCGGCACCCTGGATCAGCCAGGAGTCCCTGATACACATACAGAGAAATCAGCATCCGGGCTCATTGCCTTTAGGAATTATTGAAGAAAAGACAGTTTCCCACCTTTCTTACGTTTGAATTTTACAGACTGTGTTTTTGGCAGTTTTTTTTGGCCAGGGGGAAAAAAGCCCAAAGTCCTGTGTCCAAAACCTGAAAATCAGGTCATGTCAGACTCTATACAGTCTTAGACCCTTTGGCCAGAGTGGAAGTTTTGGAGGAACTACATTTCTACAGGTCGCAGGAGTGTGAATATTTCATTTGTCGTTTGGGCTCCCAAGACGAGCGGAACGACGAGGGTACATTAGTATGTCTTATTAGATGTTAACTTTATTTGTGAGGTTTATGTTATGGGACAGTAAAAAAATGAAAAAAATCAGAAAACAGCCGTATCCTTGCTGAATGCACACAAAAACAGAGACAAATAGAAAAACACATCCAAACAGTGAAATCATTGCAAAATCAAACACTGAGGGTACCGAAGAATATCTTATAAGATTTTAACTTTATTTGTGAGGTTTATGTTATGGGACAGTAGAAAAATGAAAAAAAATCAGAAAACAGCCGTATTCCAGCTGAATGCGCACAAAAACAGACACAAATAGAAAAACACATCCAAACAGTGAAATCATTATAAATTCAAACACTGAGGGTACATCAATATACCTTATAAGATGTTAACTTCATATTATAGGACAGTAGAAAAAAGATTAAAATACCCTCGATCAGCCTTAGTCCCTGATACACATACGGAAAAATCAGACTCCTGGCTTAATGCCTTTAGGAATTATTACAAAAAACACACCCGAACGGCTGACCTTTGACCTTTCCAAAGGTTGCACAGGTCTGAAACTTGGCACCCTGCATTAGCCTTAGTCCCTGATACACATACGGAAAAATCAGACTCCTGACTCAATGCCTTTAGGAATTATTACAAAAAACACACCCGAAAGGCTGACCATTGACCTTTCCGAAGGTTGCACAGGTCTGAAACTTGCCACCCTGCATCAGCCTTAGTCCCTGATACACATACGGAAAAATCAGACTCCTGGCTCAATGCCTTTAGGAATTATTACAAGAAACACACCCGAACGGCTGACCTTTGACCTTTCCGAAGGTTGCACAGGTCTGAAACTCGGCACCCTGGATCAGCCAGGAGTCCCTGAGACACATACGGAGAAATCAGCATCCGGGCTCATTGCCTTTAGGAATTATTGAAGAAAAGACAGTTTCCCACCTTTCTTACGTTTGAATTTTACAGACTGTGTTTTTGGCAGTTTTTTTTGGCCGTGGGAAAAAAGCCCAAAGTCCTGTGTCCAAAAACTGAAAATCAGGTCATGTCAGACTCTATACAGTCTTAGACCCTTTGGCCAGAGTGGAAGTTTTGGAGGAACTACATTTCTACAGGTCGCAGGAGTGTGAATATTTCATTTGTCGTTTGGGCTCCCAAGACGAGCGGAACGACGAGGGTACATTAGTATGTCTTATTAGATGTTAAGTTTATTTGTGAGGTTTATGTTATGGGACAGTAGAAAAATCAGAAAACAGCCGTATCCCTGCTGAATGCGCACAAAAACAGAGACAAATAGAAAAACACATCCAAACAGTGAAATCATTGCAAAATCAAACACTGAGGGTACCGAAGAATATCTTATAAGATTTTAACTTTATTTGTGAGGTTTATGTTATGGGACAGTAGAAAAATGAAAGAAAAGTCAGAAAACAGTCGTATTCCAGCTGAATGCGCACAAAAACAGACAAAAATAGAAAAACACATTCAAACAGTGAAATCATTGCAAAATCAAACACTGAAGGTAGAAACTATATCTTATGAGATGTTAACTTTATTTGTGAGGTTTATGTTATGGGACAGTAAAAAAATTAAAAAAATCAGAAAACAGCCGTATCCTTGCTGAATGCACACAAAAACAGAGACAAATAGAAAAACACATCCAAACAGTGAAATCATTGCAAAATCAAACACTGAGGGTACCGAAGAATATCTTATAAGATTTGAACTTTATTTGTGAGGTTTATGTTATGGGACAGTAGAAAAATGAAAAAAAATCAGAAAACAGCCGTATTCCAGCTGAATGCGCACAAAAACAGACACAAATAGAAAAACACATCCAAACAGTGAAATCATTATAAGTTCAAACACTGAGGGTACATCAATATACCTTATAAGATGTTAACTTCATATTATAGGACAGTAGAAAAAAGATTAAAATACCCTCAATCAGCCTTAGTCCCTGATACACATACGGAAAAATCAGACTCCTGGCTTAATGCCTTTAGGAATTATTACAAAAAACAATCCCGAACGGCTGACCTTTGACCTTTCCAAAAGTTGCACGGGTCTGAAACTCGGCACCCTGGATTAGCCTTAGTCCCTGATACACATACGGAAAAATCAGACTCCTGGCTTAATGCCTTTAGGAATTATTACAAAAAACAAACCCGAACGGCTGACCATTGACCTTTCCGAAGGTTGCACAGGTCTGAAACTCTGCACCCGGGATAAGCCTAAATCCCTGATACACATACGGAAAAATCAGACTCCTGGCTCAATGCCTTTAGGAATTATTACAAGAAACACACCCGAACGGCTGACCTTTGACCTTTCCGAAGGTTGCACAGGTCTGAAACTCGGCACCCTGGATCAGCCAGGAGTCCCTGAGACACATACGGAGAAATCAGCATCCGGGCTCATTGCCTTTAGGAATTATTGAAGAAAAGACAGTTTCCCACCTTTCTTACGTTTGAATTTTACAGACTGTGTTTTGGGCAGTTTTTTTTGGCCGTGGGGAAAAATCCCAAAGTCCTGTGTCCAAAAACTGAAAATCAGGTCATGTCAGACTCTATACAGTCTTAGACCCTTTGGCCAGAGTGGAAGTTTTGGAGGAACTACATTTCTACAGGTCGCAGGAGTGTGAATATTTCATTTGTCGTTTGGGCTCCCAAGACGAGCGGAACGACGAGGGTACATTAGTATGTCTTATTAGATGTTAAGTTTATTTGTGAGGTTTATGTTATGGGACAGTAGAAAAATGAAAAAAAATCAGAAAACAGCCGTATCCCTGCTGAATGCGCACAAAAACAGAGACAAATAGAAAAACACATCCAAACAGTGAAATCATTGCAAAATCAAACACTGAGGGTACCGAAGAATATCTTATAAGATTTTAACTTTATTTGTGAGGTTTATGTTATGGGACAGTAGAAAAATAAAAAAAAATCAGAAAACAGTCGTATTCCAGCTGAATGCGCACAAAAACAGACAAAAATAGAAAAACACATTCAAACAGTGAAATCATTGCAAAATCAAACACTGAGGGTACCGAAGAATATCTTATAAGATTTGAACTTTATTTGTGAGGTTTATGTTATGGGACAGTAGAAAAATGAAAAAAAATCAGAAAACAGCCGTATTCCAGCTGAATGCGCACAAAAACAGACACAAATAGAAAAACACATCCAAACAGTGAAATCATTATAAATTCAAACACTGAGGGTACATCAATATACCTTATAAGATGTTAACTTCATATTATAGGACAGTAGAAAAAAGATTAAAATACCCTCAATCAGCCTTAGTCCCTGATACACATACGGAAAAATCAGACTCCTGGCTTAATGCCTTTAGGAATTATTACAAAAAACAATCCCGAACGGCTGACCTTTGACCTTTCCAAAGGTTGCACAGGTCTGAAACTTGGCACCCTGGATTAGCCTTAGTCCCTGATACACATACGGAAAAATCAGACTCCTGGCTTAATGCCTTTAGGAATTATTACAAAAAACACACCCGAACGGCTGACCTTTGACCTTTCCGAAGGTTGCACAGGTCTGAAACTCGGCACCCTAGATCAGCCTTAGTCCCTGATACACATAAGGAAAAATTAGACTCCTGGCTCAATGCCTTTAGGAATTATTACAAAAAACACACTCGAACGGCTGACCTTTGACCTTTCCAAAAGTTGCACGGGTCTGAAACTCGGCACCCTGGATTAGCCTTAGTCCCTGATACACATACGGAAAAATCAGACTCCTGGCTTAATGCCTTTAGGAATTATTACAAAAAACAAACCGAACGGCTGACCATTGACCTTTCCGAAGGTTGCACAGGTCTGAAACTCGAGACACCCGGGATAAGCCTAAATATCTGATACACATACGGAAAAATCAGACTCCTGGCTCAATGCCTTTAGGAATTATTACAAGAAACACACCCGAACGGCTGACCTTTGACCTTTCCGAAGGTTGCACAGGTCTGAAACTCGGCACCCTGGATCAGCCAGGAGTCCCTGATACACATACGGAGAAATCAGCATCCGGGCTCATTGCCTTTAGGAATTATTGAAGAAAAGACAGTTTCCCACCTTTCTTACGTTTGAATTTTACAGACTGTGTTTTTGGCAGTTTTTTTTGGCCGTGGGAAAAAAGCCCAAAGTCCTGTGTCCAAAAACTGAAAATCAGGTCATGTCAGACTCTATACAGTCTTAGACCCTTTGGCCAGAGTGGAAGTTTTGGAGGAACTACATTTCTACAGGTCGCAGGAGTGTGAATATTTCATTTGTCGTTTGGGCTCCCAAGACGAGCGGAACGACGAGGGTACATTAGTATGTCTTATTAGATGTTAAGTTTATTTGTGAGGTTTATGTTATGGGACAGTAGAAAAATGAAAAAAAATCAGAAAACAGCCGTATCCCTGCTGAATGCGCACAAAAACAGAGACAAATAGAAAAACACATCCAAACAGTGAAATCATTGCAAAATCAAACACTGAGGGTACCGAAGAATATCTTATAAGATTTTAACTTTATTTGTGAGGTTTATGTTATGGGACAGTAGAAAAATGAAAAAAAAAATCAGAAAACAGTCGTATTCCAGCTGAATGCGCACAAAAACAGACAAAAATAGAAAAACACATTCAAACAGTGAAATCATTGCAAAATCAAACACTGAGGGTACCGAAGAATATCTTATAAGATTTGAACTTTATTTGTGAGGTTTATGTTATGGGACAGAAGAAAAATGAAAAAAAATCAGAAAACAGCCGTATTCCAGCTGAATGCGCACAAAAACAGACACAAATAGAAAAACACATCCAAACAGTGAAATCATTATAAATTCAAACACTGAGGGTACATCAATATACCTTATAAGATGTTAACTTCATATTATAGGACAGTAGAAAAAAGATTAAAATACCCTCAATCAGCCTTAGTCCCTGATACACATACGGAAAAATCAGACTCCTGGCTTAATGCCTTTAGGAATTATTACAAAAAACAATCCCGAACGGCTGACCTTTGACCTTTCCAAAGGTTGCACAGGTCTGAAACTTGGCACCCTGGATTAGCCTTAGTCCCTGATACACATACGGAAAAATCAGACTCCTGGCTTAATGCCTTTAGGAATTATTACAAAAAACACACCCGAACGGCTGACCTTTGACCTTTCCGAAGGTTGCACAGGTCTGAAACTCGGCACCCTAGATCAGCCTTAGTCCCTGATACACATAAGGAAAAATTAGACTCCTGGCTCAATGCCTTTAGGAATTATTACAAAAAACACACTCGAACGGCTGACCTTTGACCTTTCCAAAAGTTGCACGGGTCTGAAACTCGGCACCCTGGATTAGCCTTAGTCCCTGATACACATACGGAAAAATCAGACTCCTGGCTTAATGCCTTTAGGAATTATTACAAAAAACACACCAGAACGGCTGACCATTGACCTTTCCGAAGGTTGCACAGGTCTGAAACTCGAGACACCCGGGATAAGCCTAAATATCTGATACACATACGGAAAAATCAGACTCCTGGCTCAATGCCTTTAGGAATTATTACAAGAAACACACCCGAACGGCTGACCTTTGACCTTTCCGAAGGTTGCACAGGTCTGAAACTCGGCACCCTGGATCAGCCAGGAGTCCCTGATACACATACGGAGAAATCAGCATCCGGGCTCATTGCCTTTAGGAATTATTGAAGAAAAGACAGTTTCCCACCTTTCTTACGTTTGAATTTTACAGACTGTGTTTTTGGCAGTTTTTTTTGGCCGTGGGAAAAAAGCCCAAAGTCCTGTGTCCAAAAACTGAAAATCAGGTCATGTCAGACTCTATACAGTCTTAGACCCTTTGGCCAGAGTGGAAGTTTTGGAGGAACTACATTTCTACAGGTCGCAGGAGTGTGAATATTTCATTTGTCGTTTGGGCTCCCAAGACGAGCGGAACGACGAGGGTACATTAGTATGTCTTATTAGATGTTAAGTTTATTTGTGAGGTTTATGTTATGGGACAGTAGAAAAATGAAAAAAAATCAGAAAACAGCCGTATCCCTGCTGAATGCGCACAAAAACAGAGACAAATAGAAAAACACATCCAAACAGTGAAATCATTGCAAAATCAAACACTGAGGGTACCGAAGAATATCTTATAAGATTTTAACTTTATTTGTGAGGTTTATGTTATGGGACAGTAGAAAAATGAAAAAAAAAATCAGAAAACAGTCGTATTCCAGCTGAATGCGCACAAAAACAGACAAAAATAGAAAAACACATTCAAACAGTGAAATCATTGCAAAATCAAACACTGAGGGTACCGAAGAATATCTTATAAGATTTGAACTTTATTTGTGAGGTTTATGTTATGGGACAGTAGAAAAATAAAAAAAAATCAGAAAACAGCCGTATTCCAGCTGAATGCGCACAAAAACAGACACAAATAGAAAAACACATCCAAACAGTGAAATCATTATAAATTCAAACACTGAGGGTACATCAATATACCTTATAAGATGTTAACTTCATATTATAGGACAGTAGAAAAAAGATTAAAATACCCTCAATCGGCCTTGGTCCCTGATACACATACGGAAAAATCAGACTCCTGGCTTAATGCCTTTAGGAATTATTACAAAAAACAATCCCGAACGGCTGACCTTTGACCTTTCCAAAGGTTGCACAGGTCTGAAACTCGGCACCCTGGATTAGCCTTAGTCCCTGATACACATACGGAAAAATCAGACTCCTGGCTTAATGCCTTTAGGAATTATTACAAAAAACACACCCGAACGGCTGACCTTTGACCTTTCCGAAGGTTGCACAGGTCTGAAACTCGGCACCCTAGATCAGCCTTAGTCCCTGATACACATAAGGAAAAATTAGACTCCTGGCTCAATGCCTTTAGGAATTATTACAAAAAACACACTCGAACGGCTGACCTTTGACCTTTCCAAAAGTTGCACAGGTCTGAAACTCGGCACCCTGGATTAGCCTTAGTCCCTGATACACATACGGAAAAATCAGACTCCTGGCTTAATGCCTTTAGGAATTATTACAAAAAACAATCCCGAACGGCTGACCTTTGACCTTTCCAAAGGTTGCACAGGTCTGAAACTCGGCACCCTGGATTAGCCTTAGTCCCTGATACACATACCAAAAAATCAGACTCCTGGCTCAATGCCTTTAGGAATTATTACAAAAAACACACCCGAACGGCTGACCATTGACCTTTTTGAAGGTTGCACAGGTCTAAAACTCGGCACCCTGGATTAGCCTTAGTCCCTGATACACATACGGAAAAATCAGACTCCTGGCTCAATGCCTTTAGGAATTATTACAAAAAACACACCAGAACGGCTGACCATTGACCTTTTCGAAGGTTGCACAGGTCTGAAACTCGGCAACCGGGATAAGCTTTAGTCCCTGATATACATACGGAAAAACAGACTCCTGACTCAATGCCTTTAGGAATTATTACAAAAAACACACCCGAAAGGCTGACCATTGACCTTTCCGAAGGTTGCACAGGTCTGAAACTTGGCACCCTGCATCAGCCTTAGTCCCTGATACACATACGGAAAAATCAGACTCCTGGCTCAATGCCTTTAGGAATTATTACAAAAAACACACCCGAACGGCTGACCTTTGACCTTTCCGAAGGTTGCACAGGTCTGAAACTCGGCACCCTGGATCAGCCAGGAGTCCCTGATACACATACGGAGAAATCAGCATCCGGGTTCATTGCCTTTAGGAATTATTGAAGAAAAGACAGTTTCCCACCTTTCTTACGTTTGAATTTTACAGACTGTGTTTTTGGCAGTTTTTTTTGGCCAGGGGGAAAAAAGCCCAAAGTCCTGTGTCCAAAAACTGAAAATCAGGTCATGTCAGACTCGATACAGTCTTAGACCCTTTGGCCAGAGTGGAAGTTTTGGAGGAACTACATTTCTACAGGTCGCAGGAGTGTGAATATTTAATTTGTCGTTTGGGCTCCCAAGACGAGCGGAACTACGAGGGTACATTAGTATGTCTTATTAGATGTTAACTTTATTTGTGAGGTTTATGTTATGGGACAGTAGAAAAATGAAAAAAAATCAGAAAACAGCCGTATCCCTGCTGAATGCGCACAAAAACAGAGACAAATAGAAAAACACATTCAAACAGTGAAATCATTGCAAAATCAAACACTGAAGGTAGATAACTATATCTTATGAGATGTTAACTTTATTTGTGAGATTTATGTTATGGGACAGTAAAAAAATGAAAAAAATCAGAAAACAGCCGTATCCTTGCTGAATGCACACAAAAACAGAGACAAATAGAAAAACACATCCAAACAGTGAAATCATTGCAAAATCAAACACTGAGGGTACCGGAGAATATCTTATAAGATTTTAACTTTATTTGTGAGGTTTATGTTATGGGACAGTAGAAAAATGAAAAAAAATCAGAAAACAGCCGTATTCCAGCTCAATGCGCACAAAAACAGACACAAATAGAAAAACACATCCAAACAGTGAAATCATTTTATATTCAAACACTGAGGGGACAGAAGTATATCTTATATGATGTTAACTTCATTAGTGAGGTTTATATTATGGGACAATAGAAAAAAGAAAAAAAATCCGAAAACAGCCTTACCTCAGCTGAATACGTCCAGTGAAAGTAAAATCATACACTACTAACACAAATTATGGATTTTAAACTTCATCAAAAACGGATATTCACACAGGTCATACAAAACATCTAGCTTATGTTTGATTTGATGTAATTATTTTACATGTAATCACTATAATATGATAGGGTTAGGGTTAGTTTTGATAAATTATTTAACCTTTTTCTTTTTCAGTACATTGTGACTGATGTTGATGAGGTCGAGGTCTTCAGCGTCTGAGGCTGTGTCTTTGACAGTCAGGATGAATTGAGGCCCAAACAAAGTGAAACATTGTGTTTACCTGTAATTGCACCTGTGTAAACAAAACCAGACTTTTGTTTGGGTTCACGTAGAGGGCAAGTCTTTGAAGTCCCTCAAGATGCCTGGGTTTTTTTTTTACTCAAAGGAGTGAATGTGTGTATGAGCCTCTTTGTAGGTGTAGGTGCCTGTGTATCATGTCGATTTGAACTTGATGTGAGAACAAGAAGTGCCTGGAGTTGCACATACACACAGACACACACACACACACACACACACACACACACATTTATTCCTAAACCCACATTCACACCATACTATGATATCCCTAAAATACACCCACATCATTTTAGCTTCAGATATTGATTGAATAGTGTGTTATATGATAATGAAAAATGTTGATATTCCCTGACAGTGGAAAATAACTTCACCTACACCAAATTTGAAGCAATTTGCATCAACACAGCCAAAGATATCCTCAAAAAAAAATCCAAAAGCACAAAGAATGCAGAGGATTAATCTGTAATGTTTTTATTACAAAAAATCTTGGAAGCGAACATTTCTGCCATGCATGCATGGTGAAACAAAGGGGCAGTTTATTTCAACTACTACTGTAGCTTTAAGATAATTATCGACCATCATCACACTCCAACGCAACGTAGTTCCCCACCACAGCAGCAGCGGATTAATATCCAAAACGTGAACAGGTTAGTGTCTGCTCAGCAGGTGGATGAACATGTAATGGAGTTGCAGCATCAGTCGCTGACCAAGGAATTACTGGGGAAGTTGGTGGTAGAGGGAGGCTATTGACATGTCACAGGAAGATGCTCAAAAATGTAGAGGTAAGTGAAATTTTACATTATTATAATGAGCTAAACAGCAGGCCATTGCTAAAATGTGTTCGTTAATTACAGTAACTACGTCTTTTCACTCATTGAAAATACATACATACACATGTATTTAAACACACACGCATTAATCGAAATATAGTTAATAATAATATATGCACATGTAAATGTTCCATGCTCTTTTTTTTCTGCTCAGCAGGTGGATGAACATGTAATGGAGTTGCAGCATCAGTCGCTGACCAAGGAATTACTGGGGAAGTTGGTGGTAGAGGGAGGCTATTGACATGTCACAGGAAGATGCTCAAAAATGTAGAGGTAAGTGAAATTTTACATTATTATAATGAGCTAAACAGCAGGCCATTGCTAAAATGTGTTCGTTAATTACAGTAACTACGTCTTTTCACTCATTGAAAATACATACATACACATGTATTTAAACACACACGCATTAATCGAAATATAGTTAATAATAATATATGCACATGTAAATGTTCCATGCTCTTTTTTTTCTTTTTCGCTTTGCTGTTTTTTGCGAAAGTTTAGTGTTTAAATGCAGTCAGTATCCTATCTCTGAGATGGTGTTGTCTGCGACGTTACACGGGAGCCAGACTTTCTGTCTGAACAGTTCCACTGTGAGAACCGATGTCCTCTCACCCGGACCCGCAGCTGCAAAGCTCCCGTTTTCGCGGAACCGCTTGCTGTGTTTCGGCTGCGTCTTCGGTTGTGAGGACTGTGGGTCACATTGCTGATCTGTTCAGAGAGCTTCGCTGGTGCTGCTGCTGCAGGTATCCTGTCTATTTAACAAGTAGGCTATACACTAAATCTATCCCTCTATTCTTAAAAATTAGGTCCACTCTGAATGTTGATACAGTGTGGGTGTTGTAATTATTATTATTTTTTTATGACAGTCTTTTCCATTCTTACAACGCACAGTTAACGTGACTGGATTCTGCTTCATCCGGGGAAAGAGGTTGACCCTCAGGCTTTGGACACCTACAGTATTTAGTTGATGACAAACTGTTTCCTTAACCCTCAGGCTTCATTATGATTCATTTCCACTGTGTTAGTGCATATGGCACACTTTCTTGTAAGAAGGTCTCTTGGCAAATTGGAATTCAAATGAAAACATTTTATTAATAGATCAATAGAACACTGAACATTGTTTTCACCATACACTTGAGTATGTGGCAGGAATGTTCACTCCCAAGAATTGTTATCATAAAAGATTAATACTTTTGTCCTGCATCAGTCCTCCTCAAAACCACCAAATATTCAATTATTTCCATATTACAAATGTCCTCTTTTCAAATTAAGAGGGGAGGGAGTACATGTTTTATCTGATGCTACACAAAACTAACAATGCTTCAAAGTTAATATTGTGGGTAATCTTTGACATATTCAAGACTGATTAAAAAAAAAATAACCCTAACCCTAACCCACCCAACATTTGTCATGTCTGTTGCCAGTACAACCCATGAAATGCTAATTTGTACTTGTCAGGAAGTCACTGCAGCTCTGACCTTGTAACCTAAATATGTTTCTGCTTCAAAATCACTTTGTTTCATACATGAGGTTAATGTCTGGCAGATTATACCAATCTTAGCCAATCTTCATCACTAAGTTTTATGTTAAATCCTGATTCACATCTTTTTTTTTATGTATTTTGTAGCATTTTTTTATATAGTCCCAATATAATTCTAATTGTGGTTTCTTTGTATGCGTTGATTATGATGATCTGGATCACACTATTCACTTCTCAGGAGGGGTCCATCCTGATCTCTTTCATATAGTAGTCTCTAAGTTGCAGGAATCCACAGAATTCATGGTTGATTATCTAAATCCTTTTTTTCTGTCATATTTTGGAAACTCTCAAGCTGTCATCTTTCACCAAAACACACCATGCTGTGATTCCCTTGGTTGTCCACTGTTTAAATCCTATATTGTACCTAGTCGGTGTAAAATTATCATATTCAATAAATTAGTGTATTAGTGTAACTTTCTGTATCTTATATTTTTTTATTATGCTGAACCATATTTTGTATGTGAACATCGTGATTGTGTCTATTTGGTTTTGAATCTTCTTGTATGTTTCTTTATCCCCAATTATATTCTGTACTGGGTTTTCTCCAAACTCTTTTTCTATTTCATTTCACTGTGTCTGGTTTGCACCAACCTACAATATATCTCAATTGGGCCGCATGGTAGTATTCCTTTAATTTTGGAAGTCTCATCCCTCCTTCTTCTTTTGGCAGCTGGAGAGTTTCCAGTCTTATCGTGGGTCTTTTGCCACCCCAACTAAACTTTGATATCATTTTATTCCAGCTCATAAATTGGGGTTTGGGGGACCTCTACTGGTAGGGCTTGGAATAGGTATAAGGGTCAGAGTCAGCAAGTCGGCAGCACCCCCGCTTTACCCGCAGGCTGTAGCAGAGAGCCCCCCTTACAGCAACAACTTTGGCTCTTTCACTCCTGAATTCCCCGCTCCAGAGCCTGATGATGATCATGAAACACCTTTTGTAGAGGTAGAGAAAAAGAAAAGAAAAGCTTGTTATAAAATAAATATATATAAATATATATAAATATATATATATATTATAAAATGACGACAAACCCACACCATAGCTTCCCCCCAAACATTTATGACCTTCCCCAAAGTTTCATCTTGGAATGCCCATGGCATCCAATCAAATTCTTTTAGAGCCCAACAAATTAAATTCTTGTTGAAAACTGACTTTGACATATTATGTTGTCAAGAACTGAGACTGAACACAAGTAAAGAGTAAAGGTATCCAGCATGTGGAACAAAGGTCTAAGTGTAATTTCTATTGGCGAAAGTAAAGCTGATGGTGGGATCTTTTTTCTAAAACTGGTGATGTCACTATTATTCGTAAAACGAATGATTTCCTAATTTAATTCCTTGTAGATTGCTCATGTTGGATTGTTTTTACAGAGGAGAAAAAATACGAACGATACACGTGTACACCTCTCATGAGAGAACAAACATTTTTCAACTTTTTAAAAGACTTAAAGAACCGCTATTGGTCGGATACAAATTTATTTTCTGTGGCGACTTTAACACTGTCATCGATGTAAATGACAGCGTGAGCTCTAAAGTCTTGCAACTCAGCTCTGATGGTAATCGCTTGACTCAATTCAATTCTTATGTAAACTAATTGTGATCTTTACAAGTCCTGGCAAATTAAAGTAGGCACAAGCACCATGACGTCCAATCTGAAGCAGCATCCTGCAATTTGTCTTCTTATGTCATAACTTTTTTTCATAGGATGTATGTTACAGTATTTTAAATAAAATACACATAATGGAAATATATTGGTACAAAATCTGAAGGAATTTTTCATCATCTCCAGAAAAGAGCATATTTTGTATTTTAAATATGTATTTTTTTTAATACATGTATCAGAAATACTTCCCATCCCTGCTTAGAGACATTACGTGAAGGTTGAAAATTGTGTCGCTTTAAATAAAACCCATAACATGAGAAAATAAATTGAAGCACAATATATAATGATTATGTATAGAAAATGCACTCTGATTTTCGCAGTTGAAGCACAAGAATCTGGATCTTTACAAAACAAATGTTATCTATCCGCAATTCCTATACTCCTATTCCAAATATGTTTGTGATTTAAACAGCATTTGTCTAGTGTAACATTAGTGATACTTTTGCAGTAGTATATTTATTGTGAGACACAATTATAAATTTTTCCCAAATCTGTCCATGCCTCATCCATCTCTTCCTCTCCCTTCTTGTCTTCCTCCTCAGCACATGGAGAAGATCTCCATGCTGGCTTTCCATCCAGTTAAGATGCACAGCTGCTATGAGAAGGTGGTGAACCTGAGCCTTGAGGGTCTGCAGCAACAGTTTGACGTGAGCAGCCCGTCAGTGTTTGTCCAAAGGGCCCAGATCCCCATGAGAGAGGTGAAACCTCAACTACTGACTAACCAGTCTAATATAGGTTATTGGTTAACTGGTTAACACAATGGGAAGTTTCTATGAGAGCTAATCATTTTATTGACACTCATTTTATTTCTTGATCATTTTCCTACACTGTAGCTCCTGTTTGACTAGAGTTTGTCAAATAGTTGAATGATGAGGTTCTGACTGTGGCATTGATCAAGGACATAGTAGAACTAAAGGCGAACATTGTTTGGTGGTTTGATAACTCAGTGGACAGTTAAATAGATATAGTTGTCTACAGACATGCCACAATACAGACTGTGGAACTGGGTGTAGTACATTATCACATTATTTCATGGGATATTCCTATATGAGTCAGTTTGTCTGGTGTTACATGCATGTATGTCACAAAGTTAGGTACAAAACTACAAATTGTGTTTTACTAGATGTTCCTTCATCAGAGTCTCGAGTCTCAGGGTACAGAGGAGCTGTGTAAGATCATCCAGCACTGCCAGGACAGAGTCATTAAGGTAATACACAAAGAAAACAGGCTTGTGCATCAAATTCTAGCATAACATCTACATTAATATCTAATAATATTACACCTGGCATACTCCAGCCCTGGGAGTGAAACTTTTGGTCTGGCCTTGTTTTAGTGTTAAGGAAAATTCAGGTTCAACTTTATCAATTTATTAATTTTTGAGCAAGAGTCCAGGATACCGGGCAATATCCCAGCTTAATCCCTTCTGTGCATCGTCCTCTGATATTTTCAAGCCTCAACTTGCAGCTCCATGTTTATTTTTATTAAAGCAGAAAGTATGAGTGTGTGGATGAGCTAACTCATGCTTTTAAAGCATGATGATGGTCGCCACAGCGTTCGTCTTCCAGATAGAGATTAGATAGAAAATAAAAACTCCAAACTCAAGGAATAAACACTTGACTTTTGCGAGAACAGGTGAACCTCACATAGTGTACCCTGAGACGTTATTGCTCTGGACCAGAGCAATAACTTAACACTTGTTTTAGTGTTAAGGAAAATTCAGGTTCAACTTTATCAATTTATTAATTTTTGAGCAAGAGTCCAGGATACCGGGCAATATCCCAGCTTAATCCCTTCTGTGCATCGTCCTCTGATATTTTCAAGCCTCAACTTGCCAGCTCCATGTTTATTTTTATTAAAGCAGAACGTATGAGTGTGTGGATGAGCTAACTCATGCTTTTGAAGCATGATGATGGTCGCCACAGCGGTCGTCTTCCAGATAGAGATTAGATAGAAAATAAAAACTCCAAACTCAAGGAATAAACACTTGACTTTTGCGAGAACAGGTGAACCTCACATAGTGCACCCTGAGACGTTATTGCTCTGGACCAGAGCAATAACTTAACACTTGTTTTAGTGTTAAGGAAAATTCAGGTTCAACTTTATCAATTTATTAATTTTTGAGCAAGAGTCCAGGATACCGGGCAATATCCCAGCTTAATCCCTTCTGTGCATCGTCCTCTGATATTTTCAAGCCTCAACTTGCCAGCTCCATGTTTATTTTTATTATATCAGAAAGTATGAGTGTGTGGATGAGCTAACTCATGCTTTTGAAGCATGATGATGGTCGCCACAGCGGTCGTCTTCCAGATAGAGATTAGATAGAAAATAAAAACTCCAAACTCAAGGAATAAACACTTGACTTTTGCGAGAACAGGTGAACGTCACATAGTGTACCCTGAGACGTTATTGCTCTGGACCATAATCAAGTGGACTGATAAGAGATTACCGGCATCTTGTGAAATGTGCCAGTACACAAATAAAAGTGTCGGTTCTGTGTACTGGACAGTACCGGGCCACTTCTAGTTAATAATTGTACTGTAGTGACAGTGATGGTATTTTATGTACACTAAATGTCTCTTATGTGATCTTATTCTTTAACAAACAAGTGCACAATAAAAATTCACTGGGAATTCTAAACAGCACATTGCAATTTATTCAATTATTATCGAAGTATTGATCAGTAATACAGTGAAAATGAGAGGAAATGTTTAAGGTGTGCGCCCCTAAATGTTCTGCTTGCTCTCCTAAAACATTCAGTTATAGGGGGGGCTACTGTGCTCCTAGTAAAAAGTTAGTCTGGTGCCCTGCATACATTGTTCTAAAGGGTTTATGGTCTTAGTTCCTCTTCAGTAGAGCTGCATGTCCACAATGTAAATTTAATTTTACATTTAAATGCAGAGCTGTCAGTCCCACCGTGTGTGATTGACAGCTCTGCATTTCATGTTTGCAAAGTTGCAGTTATAGGTGGATTTGTAGTGGACAAGCTATCAGTATCCATCCCTTCTCTTATAACTATGGTTGTTTCTGGTTTCAAAAACTAACATGGTGTTGCCCAAAATACTAAATTCCAACATTTAAACAGGGGAGTCTACCCATCAGTGGCAACCCAAATAGTTGACACTTCCAAACCTTATGAGAACCTGCCTCTCAAAATGGGTTATGGATTCATATTTTATCTCTGACAAATGGAATGATGAGGAAGGCATGACAATAGCTATATCATGACATGAGACAAGATATGATCTTAGAATTTTGATATTGTCATATCGTGATCGGGTATTTGTGATGAATTTTCCTGGTTTGAGAATTTTGGAGAAAATCAAGCTCAAAAGTCAAGATTTTGACAATTTGTGACTTTGCACTGCCCTCTAGTGGCCTAATATGATTTCCCATGAAATATGTCACCTGCTTTGCATACTACAGCTCCTTATTTTTCCAGTGATCCCCTATATGGCCATATCTACTTTGGACTATAGGAGAAAGTCCATCTCAAATATGAATGCTGACTGAATTCTATTGCAACCATTCCTGAATTGCACTTCTCCCTACTGGCCGAAACGTGCATTTATTTAAGGTGGAATCGAAACTTAATGAAAATCGGAAGCGAATGTGGAGCCACCTTCAGCATCATCATGTCATTGTTCCCAATAGAATGAGTGCGCGAGTTTTTGTTTTTTTATGTTAATATAATGTCAATGTATTTATGATATAAATATAATGATGGTGATGATAACAATAATAATATTAACAGCAATAATAATAATAATATTAATAATAATGATATGATTACAACAATAATGTGTGCTGTGAAAGCAACATTTGTTGAAAAAACATTGTAGAAATATTTTTATGAAGTTTGATTATGACAAATAACCATACAGTTAACTGAACAAATGAAATGTACATCTTATAAGATATACTTCTGTACTCTCAGTGTTTGATTTTCAGTGTTTCCGGATTTTTTAAATTTTTCTACTGTCCCATAATATAAACCTCACAAATGAAGTTAACATCTTAAAAGATTTAGTTCTGTACCCTCAGTGTTTGATTTTGCAATGATTTTACTGTTTGGATGTGTTTTTCTATTGGTGTCTGTTTGTGTGCGCATTCAGCTGAGATGAGGCTGTTTCCGGATTTTTTTCATTTTTCTACTTTCCCATAACATAAACCTCACCAATGAAGTTCACATCTTAAAAGATTTAGTTCTGTACCCTCAGTGTTTGATTTTGCAATGATTTCACTGTTTGGATGTGTTTTTCTATTGGTCTCTGTGTGCGCATTCAGCTGAGATAAGGCTGTTTTCTGATTTTTTTTCATTTTTCTGCTGTTCCATAACATAAACCTCACAAATGAAGTTAACATCTTAAAAGATTTAGTTCTGTACCCTCAGTGTTTGATTTTGCAATGATTTCACTGTTGGGATGTGTTTTTCTATAAGTGTCTGTTTGTTTGCGCATTCAGCTGAGATAAGGCTGTTTCCGGATTTTTTTCATTTTTCTACTTTCCCATAACATAAACCTCACAAATGAAGTTAACATCTTAAAAGATTTAGTTCTGTATCCTCAGTGTTTGATTTTGCAATGATTTCACTGTTTAGATGTGTTTTTCTATTGGTGTCTGTTTGTGTGCGCATTCAGCAGGAATACGGCTGTTTCCGGATTTTTTTTATTTTTCTGCTGTCCCATAACATAAACCTCACAAATGAAGTTAACATCTTAAAAGATTTATTTCTGTACCCTCAGTGTTTGATTTTGCAATGATTTCACTGTTGGGATGTGTTTTTCTATTGGTGTCTGTTTGTGTGCGCATTCAGCTGAGATAAGGCTGTTTTCGGATTTTTTAAATGTTTCTACTGTCCCACAATATAAACCTCACAAATAAAGTTAAAATCTTATAAGATAAAGTCATATTCCTTCAGTGTTTGATTTTGCAATGATTTCACTGTTTGGATGTGTTTTTCTATTTGTGTCTGTTTTTTGAGCGCATTCAACTGGGAAACGGCTGTTTTCGGATTTTTTTCATTTTTCTACTTTCCCATAATATAAACCTAACAAATGAACTTAAAATCTTATAAGATATACTTCTTTACCCTCAGTGTTTAATTTTGCAAAGATTTCACTGTTTGGATGTGTTTTTCTATTGGTGTCTGTTTGTGTTCGCATTCAGCTGAGATAAGGCTGTTTCCGGATTTTTTTCATTTTTCTACTTTCCCATAACATAAACCTCACAAATGATGTTAACATCTTAAAAGATTTAGTTCTGTACCCTCAGTGTTTGATTTTGCAATGATTTCACTGTGGGGATGTGTTTTTCTATTGGTGTCTGTTTGTGTGCGCATTCAGCTGAGATAAGGCTGTTTCCGGATTTTTTTATTTTTCTGCTGTCCCATAACATACACCTCACAAATAAAGTTAACATCTTATAAGATATACTTCTGTACCCTCAGTGTTTGATTTTGCAATGATTTCACTCTTTGGATGTGTTTTTCTATTTGTGTCTGTTTTTGTGCGCATTCAGCAAGGATACAGCTGTTTTCTGATTTCTTTCATTTTTCTACTGTCCCATAACATAAACCTCACAAATAAAGTTTAAATCTTATAAGATATAGTTACATTCCTTCAGTGTTTGATTTTGCAATGATTTCACTGTTTGGATGTGTTTTTCTATTTGTTTTCTGTTTTTGTGCGCATTCAGCAAGGAAACGGCTGTTTTCTGATTTTTTTCATTTTTCTACTGTCCCATAACATAAACCTCACAAATAAAGTTAACATCTTATAAGATATACTTCTGTACCCTCAGTGTTTGATTTTGCAATGATATCACTGTTTGGATGTGTTTTTCTATTTGTGTCTGTTTTTGTGCGCATTCAGCAAGGAAACGGCTGTTTTCTGATTTTTTTCATTTTTCTACTGTCCCATAACATAAACCTCACAAATAAAGTTAACATCTTATAAGATATACTTCTGTACCCTCAGTGTTTGATTTTGCAATGATTTCACTGTTTGGATGTGTTTTTCTATTTGTGTCTGTTTTCGTGCGCATTCAGCAGGAATACACTGTTTTCTGATTTTTTTAATTTTTCTACCGTCCCATAACATAAACCTCCCAAATAAAGTTAACATCTTATAAGATATACGTCTGTACCCTCAGTGTTTGATTTTGCAAGGATTTCACTGTTTGGATGTGTTTTCCTATTTGTGTCTGTTTTCGTGCGCATTCAGCAGGAATACACTGTTTTCTGATTTATTTTTTATTTTTCTACTGTCCCATAACATAAACCTCACAAATAAAGTTTAAATCTTATAAGATATAGTTATATTCCTTCAGTTTTTGATTTTGCAATGATTTCACTGTTTGGATGTGTTTTTCTATTTGTGTCTGTTTTTGTGCGCATTCAGCAGGAACTGGCTGTTTTCAGATTTTTTTAATTTTTCTACTGTCCCATAACATAAACCTCACAAATAAAGTTAAAATCTTATAAGATATAGTTATATTCCTTCAGTGTTTGATTTTGCAATGATTTCACTCTTTGGATGTGTTTATCTATTTGTGTGTGTTTATGTGCGCATTCAGCAAGGATACGGCTGTTTTCTGATTTTTTTCATTTTTCTACTGTCCCATAACATAAACCTCACAAATAAAGTTAACATCTTATAAGATATACTTCTGTACCCTCAGTGTTTGATTTTGCAATGATTTCACTGTTTGGATGTGTTTTTCTATTTGTGTCTGTTTTTGTGCGCATTCAGCAAGGAAACGGCTGTTTTCTGATTTTTTTCATTTTTCTACTGTCCCATAACATAAACCTCACAAATAAAGTTAACATCTTATAAGATATACTTCTGTACCCTCAGTGTTTGATTTTGCAATGATTTCACTGTTTGGATGTGTTTTTCTACTTGTGTCTGTTTTTGTGCGCATTCAGCAGGAATACGGCTGTTTTCTGATTTTTTTCATTTTTTCTACTGTCCCATAACATAAACCTCACAAATAAAGTTAACATCTTATAAGATATACGTCTGTACCCTCAGTGTTTGATTTTGCAATGATTTCACTCTTTGGATGTGTTTTTCTATTTGTGTCTGTTTTTGTGCGCATTCAGCAAGGATACAGCTGTTTTCTGATTTTTTTCATTTTTCTACTGTCCCATAACATAAACCTCACAAATAAAGTTAACATCTTATAAGATATAGTTATATACCTTCAGTGTTTGATTTTGCAATGATTTCACTGTTTGGATGTGTTTTTCTATTTGTGTCTGTTTTTGTGCGCATTCAGCAAGGAAACGGCTGTTTTTCTGATTTTTTTCATTATTCTACTGTCCCATAACATAAACCTCACAAATAAAGTTAACATCTTATAAGATATTCTTCTGTACCCTCAGTGTTTGACTTTGCAATGATTTCAATGTTTGGATGTGTTTTTCTATTTGTGTCTGTTTTTGTGCGCATTCAGCAGGAATACGGCTGTTTTCTGATTTTTTTCATTTTTCTACTGTCCCATCACATAAACCTCACAAATAAAGTTTAAATCTTATAAGATATAGTTACATTCCTTCAGTGTTTGATTTTGCAATGATTTCACTGTTTGGATGTGTTTTTCTATTTGTGTCTGTTTTTGTGCGCATTCAGCAAGGAAACGGCTGTTTTTCTGATTTTTTTCATTTTTCTACTGTCCCATAACATAAACCTCACAAATAAAGTTAGCATCTTAAAAGATATACTTCTGTACCCTCAGTGTTTGATTTTGCAATGATTTCAATGTTTGGATGTGTTTTTCGATTTGTGTCTGTTTTTGTGCGCATTCAGCAGGAATACCGCTGTTTTCTGATTTTTTTCATTTTTCTACCATCCCATAACATAAACCTCCCAAATAAAGTTAACATCTTATAAGATATACGTCTGTACCCTCAGTGTTTGATTTTGCAAGGATTTCACCGTTTGGATGTGTTTTTCTATTTGTGTCTGTTTTTGTGCGCATTCAGCAAGGATACAGCTGTTTTCTGATTTCTTTCATTTTTCTACTGTCCCATAACATAAACCTCACAAATAAAGTTAAAATCTTATAAGATATAGTTATATTCCTTCAGTGTTTGATTTTGCAATGATTTCACTGTTTGGATGTGTTTTTCTATTTGTGTGTGTTTATGTGCTCATTCAGCAAGGATACGGCTGTTTTCTGATTTTTTTCATTTTTTCTACTACCCATAACATAAACCTCACAAATAAAGTTAACATCTTATAAGATATACTTCTGTACCCTCAATGTTTGAAACACGTTCACTTTTTGGACGTGTTTTTCTATTTGTGTCTGTTTTTGTGCGCATTCAGCTGGGATACGGCTGTTTTCTGATTTTTTTCATTTTTCTACTGTCCCATAACATAAACCTCACAAATAAAGTTAACATCTTATAAGATATACTTCTGTACCCTCAGTTTTTGATTTTGCAATAATTTCACTGTTTGGATGTGTTTTCCTATAGGTGTCTGTTTTTGTGCGCATTCAGCAAGGATACAGCTGTTTTCTGATTTCTTTCATTTTTCTACTGTCCCATAACATAAACCTCACAAATAAAGTTTAAATCTTATAAGATATAGTTACATTCCTTCAGTGTTTGATTTTGCAATGATTTCACTGTTTGGATGTGTTTTTCTATTTGTGTCTGTTTTCGTTCGCATTCAGCAAGGATACGGCTGTTTTCTGATTTTTTTCATTTTTCTACTGTCCCATAACATAAACCTCACAAATAAAGTTAACATCTTATAAGATATACTTCTGTACCCTCAGTTTTTGATTTTGCAATAATTTCACTGTTTGGATGTGTTTTCCTATAGGTGTCTGTTTTTGTGCGCATTCAGCAAGGATACAGCTGTTTTCTGATTTCTTTCATTTTTCTACTGTCCCATAACATAAACCTCACAAATAAAGTTTAAATCTTATAAGATATAGTTACATTCCTTCAGTGTTTGATTTTGCAATGATTTCACTGTTTGGATGTGTTTTTCTATTTGTGTCTGTTTTTGTGCGCATTCAGCAAGGAAACGGCTGTTTTCTGATTTTTTTCATTTTTCTATTGTCCCATAACATAAACCTCACAAATAAAGTTAACATCTTATAAGATATAGCTGTATACCTTCAGTGTTTGATTTTGCAATGATTTCACTGTTTGGACGTGTTTTTCTATTTGTGTATGTTTTTGTGCGCATTCAGCAGGGATACGTCTGTTTTCTGATTTTTTTTCATTTTTCTACTGTCCCATAACATAAACCTCCCAAATAATGTTAACATCTTATAAGATATACTTCTGTACCCTCAGTGTTTGATTTTGCAATGATTTCACTGTTTGGATGTGTTTTTCTATTTGTGTTTGTTTTTTTGCGCCTTCAGCTGGGATACGGCTGTTTTCTGATTTTTTTTCATTTTTCTACTGTCCCATAACATAAACCTCACAAATAAAGTTAACATCTCATGAGATATACTTCTGTATCCTCCGTGTTTGATTTTGCAATGTTTTCACTGTTTGGATGTGTTTTTCTATTTGTGTCTGTTTTTGTGCACATTCAGCAGGAATACAGCTGTTTTCTGATTTTTTTCATTTTTCTACTGTCCCATAACATAAACCTCACAAATAAAGTTATCATCTCATGAGATATAGTTATATACCTTCAGTGTTTGATTTTGCAATGATTTCACTGTTTGGATGTGTTTTTCTATTTGTGTCTGTTTTTGTGCGCATTCAGCATGGACACGGCTGTTTTCTGATTTTTTTAATTTTTCTACTGTCCCATAACATAAACCTCACAAATGAAGTTAACATCTCATGAGATATACTTCTTTACCCTCAGTGTTTGATTTTGCAATGATTTCACTGTTTGGATGTGTTTTTCTATTTGTGTCTGTTTTTGTGGGCATTCAGCAGGAATACAACTGTTTTCTGATTTTTTTCATTTTTCTACTGTCCCATAACATAAACCTCACAAATAAAGTTAACATCTCATGAGATATAGTTATATACCTTCAGTGTTTGATTTTGCAATGATTTCACTGTTTGGATGTTTCTACTGTCCCATAACATAAACCTCACAAATAAAGTTAACATCTCTTGAGATATAGTTATATACCCTCAGTGTTTGATTTTGCAATGATTTCACTGTTTGGATGTGTTTTTCTATTTGTCAGAATCAGAATCAGAATCAGAATAGCTTTATTGCCATCTACGATTTGCACATACAAGGAATTTGTTCTGGTGTCATTGGTGCATAACAAGCATACAAAATTTTAAAAAGTTAAGTGAACAGTATACGTATATATACACAGTATATAAATGTTTTTTGTTGATTTTTTTTTTAAAAAAAGATGAAAAAGAGCACTACAGAAAGAGCAGTAAAGAGCAGTACAGCTGGGCAGAAGTGAGTAACATTGAAATATTCACCAGGTGCAAAGTTCACAGTCATGACGTTAATATAACGCATAAAAAGGATGTAATGATAATGTGACATGTAGAGGCAGAGGAGGAGTGTGAGGAGTCAGAGTGTCGGGGGGGGTCTCCGGGCCTTGTTGATAAGGCTAGTAGCAGACGGGAAAAAACTGTTCTTGTGGCGTGAGGTTCTGGTCCTGATGGACCGCAGCCTCCTGCCAGAGGGGAGTGACTCAAAGAGTTTCTGTCCAGGGTGGGAGGGATCAGCCATAATCTTTCCTGCACACCTCAGAGTTCTGGAGGCGAACAGGTCCTGGAGAGATGGAAGATTGCAGCCAATCACCTTCTCTGCAGACCGAATGACACACTGCAGTCTGCCCTTGTCCTTGGCCGTGGCAGCAGCGTACCAAATGGTGATGGAGGAGGTGAGGTTGGACTCAATGATGGAGGAATAGAAGTGCACCATCATTGTCTTTGGCAGGTTGAATTTCTTCAGCTGCCGCAGGAAGTACATCCTCTGCTGGGCTTTTTTGATGAGAGAGCTGATGTTCAGCTCCCACTTGAGGTCCTGGGTGATGATAGTTCCCAGGAAGCGAAAGGAGTCCACAGTGTCAACTGTGGAGTCACAGAGGTTAATGGGTGCAGGTGAGGCTGAGTTCTTCCTGAAGTCCACGACCATCTCCACTGTCTTTAGAGCGTTGAGCTCTAGGTTGTTTCGGTTGAACCAAGTGACCAGCTGGTCAACCTCCCACCTGTAGGCGGACTCGTCACCATCAGAGATGAGTCCGATGAGGGTGGTGTCATCCACGAACTTCAGGAGCTTGACGGACTGGTGACTGGAGGTGCAGCTGTTTGTGTACAGGGAGAAGAGCAGAGGAGAAAGAACGCAGCCCTGGGGGGATCTGGTGCTGATGACCTGTGAGTCGGAGACATGTTTTCCCAGCTTCACATGCTGCTTCCTGTCAGACAGGAAGTCAGTGATCCACCTGCAGATGGAGTCAGGCACGCTCAGCTGGGAGAGCTTCTCCTGAAGCAGAGCCGGGATGATGGTGTTGAAGGCAGAGCTGAAATCCACAAACAGGATCCTGGTGTAGGTTCCTGCAGAGTCCAGGTGCTGGAGGATGTGGTGGAGGGCCAGATTAATTGCATCGTCTACAGACCTGTTGGCTCTGTAGGCAAACTGCAGTGGGTCCAGGAGGGGGTTGGTGATGGCTTTCAGGTGTGAAAGCACAAGACGCTCAAAGGACTTCATAACCACAGAGGTCAGGGCGACGGGTCTGTAGTCATTGAGTCATGTGGTCCTTGGCTTTTTGGGAACAGGGATTATTGTCGAGGTCTTGAAGCAGGCTGGCACATGACATGTCTCCAATGAGGTGTTGAAAATGTCTGTGAACACTGGGGACAGCTGATCAGCGCAGTGCTTCAAGCTGGATGGGGAGACAGAATCCGGACCAGCTACTTTCCTGGGATTCTGTTTCCTGAAGAGTTTGTTGACGTCCCTCTCGTGGATGGAAAGAGTCAACACTGAGGTGGGTGGGGAGGTGGAGGGGGGGACCTTTAAGGTGGGCATTGGTGGAGATGCCCAGGCCCCTGCTGAGGTGGGGGAGGTGTAGGTGAAACACTGGAGCTGGGGGTGTTGGGAGGTGTTGTGGGGGATGGTTGCAGGACTGTCCCTCTGTCTTTCAAAGCGGCAGTAGAACTCGTTCAGGTCGTTGGCTAGGCGTTGGTCGTTAAAGGAGTGGGGGGCTTTAGGCTTGTAGTTGGTGATCTGCCTAAGCCCTTTCCAGACAGACGCAGAGTCGTTGGCTGAGAATTGGTGTTGGAGCTTCTCAGAGTACAGTCGTTTAGCTTCTTTCGCCTTGCTAAACTTGTACTTTGCCTCTTTAAATCTGTCTTTGTCTCCACTCCTGAAGGCCTCTTCCTTATCCAACCTTAACCTTCTGAGCTTGGCTGTGAACCAGGGTTTGTCATTGTTGTAATGTAGTATCTGATGAAGTATATGAACTAAGAAGAACACATTAACACAGCTAATGTTTAATACTTAAATGTATTGATGATTGACATTAATAAGTAAACATGAGACAAGAGGGTCTCTTGGACACATGACAAGTCAGACCATACGTTGTACAATAGGCATCCTGTATAGGACAAGAAGCTTGAGGGTCTGTCTTGGATATATGGTCAGTTAGGAAATACAGATGTCTCTTGTTTGACTAAATGGTGATATTGTCCAATTTAAAGATCATGGGACAGCATGGTATACCTGGACCCGACTTGTTTTTCAAGTTGTTGCATTATGGAAACAGGAGAAAGGCGGGGGTCAAAACATGTGATGCCTGCAAATAGGAATGCTAGAGAATCTATATAAGGTTGGTTTTGCTTTTCTGAGGCAGAATTGTTCGGAGATTTGGCAAGAACATTCTCCCGAGATGCTGCAAGCGCTCGGTCTGATGCTTGACTTACCAAATAAAATCCCTTTTGTTCGGTACGAGTCTTGTGTCTGAGGGGTTCTTTCTACACCATCAACTCATCACCTATCATTCGTAAGAAGAAGGAAGCCTGACAAAAACGACATTTTGGTGTCACAAACGGGGGGGGGGTATTTTTGTTCCTGGTCAGCGGCGCCAGCGGCCTCTTCAGGTGGACCCACTCTCGCTCCCAGCCGGCATTTAAAAAGGTGAGTGTTTTTCTCACAGTGGGAGCCAGTGGGGGTTTGTTGATTTGGCTGTTGGTTTGCGGCGGTCCTGTGGGCACACTGAAAAGAATCATTTGTGTGGGGACAGGCTGCGGTGTGTTGATGGTGCAGAAGCCTCGTCTAAATTTGTTTTTATTTAGGTGTAAAATAAAACAAAGGGGGGAGGTAGGTCCCCTCTACGAAGAGTTAAAGAGATTAAAAAGTTAGAATAATGAGTTGTGCAGACTAGACTATTTGTATACTGCAAGGGAATAAAGTCCCTGTAAGTCATGTACTTTGGGCGGAAAGCATGAACATTTTATATAATAGTCAAAGAGAAAGAGATTAAAAAAGTAAGAATAATGAGTAGCGATGACTAGACTATTTGTATACTGCAAGGAAATACCTGTAAGTCATGTACTTTGGGCGGAAAGCGTGAACATTTTATATAATAGTCAAAGAGAAAGAGATTAAAAAAAGTTAGAATAATGAGTAGCGATGACTAGACTATTTGTATACTGCAAGGGAATAAAGTCCCTGTAAGTCATGTACTTTGGGCGGAAAGCGTGAACATTTTATATAATAGTCAAAGAGAAAGAGATTAAAAAAGTTAGAATAATGAGTAGCGATGACTAGACTATTTGTATACTGCAAGGAAATACCTGTAAGTCATGTACTTTGGGCGGAAAGCGTGAAAATTCAGCTAATGAGTGACAACACAGTAAATTGAATATGCGGTGCCAGATTTCGAAAGAAACTGTAAGACATGGTATTCTTCTACTAAGTCAAAATTGAGCATAGAAGTTGTAAGACTTAAGTTAAAGAGAAAAAGAAAAGGAAAATCTCTAAAGGAAAGAAGTGAAATCCCATGCATGGGTTTATTTAATCAAAGAAGTGAGACTGCAGATGAAAATAGATGATGAAAGTTGAGGTTAATAGCGTGCACGCATGGAGAAGAAGTTTATCAAGGATAGATAATCGTGGAAACAAAATTTGGGAGGAAAAAAACGGTATATAAATGGATCGATCGTAGATGACTGCGCGCAGAGGAAGAGAAAACGTTTTACAAAGATAAAAAGAAAGTGTTGAAATGTGTGTGTGGACATAAGCTCGTTGTTATGACCCCAGGGTCGTGACTGCTTTTTCCCTGTGTGTATGTGTCTGCATGTGAGTGTGAGATGGGTTGCAGGTGTGCATGTTTTGAGTGATTGACCTGTGTGAGTGAGTCTAGGTGGAGCCTGGGAGCTGATTGGTCCTGCCCGGAAGGAATCTGATTAAGAGGCCTGAACATCCCAGCTGCAGGAGACTTCCTCAAACCACTCACAGCCAGACTGCCAGTAGACGTGTTGTGCTTGATTTTAATAAACCTGTAAAATGGTTTGTTTGACTTGTTGCTGGTGGTTTATTGGGAATTGAGAAGAGGGAGTCTCATTATGAATGTTGTGATCAGGTTTTCCCCTAGGCCTGGTCATAACTTGCTTCAGAGTTTGTGTGAGGAGGAAAAGCTATTTTTGACATGTGGTCATTGAAGCCAGAAGGGCTGCGGGGGAGAGATGGTGTCAATCTCATGAGCGATTACTGAAATTTATTAGGGATTTGATTGTTATATTGGATCCATTGGTAAATAAAATTTGTTTTAAAGTATGGTCTGGCTAGCAGACATTGTAGGTAGAATATTGGAGAAAATAAAAATAAAATGAGGAAAAATCCAGATTAATCCAGATTGAATTTGGGGGAATAATAATAATAACAACATTGATGAGAAGGGCCACACGGTGGTGTAGTGGTTAGCACTCTCGCCTTGCAGCGAGAAGACCTGGGTTCGAGCCCCGGTTGGAACAAGGGCCTTTCTGCATGGAGTTTGCATGTTCTCCCCGTGTGTGCGTGGGTTCTCTCCGGGTTCTCCGGCTTCCTCCCACAGTCCAAAAACATGCAATGTGGGGATAGGTAAATTGGACACTCTAAATTGACCATAGGAGTGAGTGTGAGAGCGAATGGTTGTTCGTCTCTATCTGTGTGTGGCCCTGCGATGGACTGGCGAACTGTCCAGGGTGTACCCCGCCTATCGCCCGATGTAGCTGAGATTGGCACTGCACCCCCCGCGACCCTCTGGCAGAGGATAAAGCGGTAGATGATGACTGACTGACATTGATGAGAACAAAAGAAAGTTGAATAAAATAGAGTCAAAGGAGGTAATTTAGTTTAGTCTCAAAGAAGAAACGTAGAGGAAAGAAGAAAGAATGCATTTGTGATAAAAAGATAAACCATGTTTGGAGCATTATCTCATTTAATGTCTGATCGTAGAGGGTAAAAATGAATGTAGAGAAAAAGGGTTTGGTAGTTTGCATGAGACATATTAGGTGTGGATGACCCTTGAAGAGTTGGAGAGACTTATATAAATAAAGGAAAATAAGTTAGTAAGTCAGAGCTTGTATTTTGGCTTTAATTTATTATATCGTGGGTTAGGTTATAACTAGTGATATAATAGGATTAAGAAATAGTGAACAACGGGTTCTAAGAGTTGATTCATTGTGGTAAGAGAGCACAGTTGCTCTGCTGGGGAGAGCTGAATCTTTTACAGGCTAGATTCACACACACACGCACACATTGTCAAATTAGTCAGGAAAAATTTAAGAGATAAGCGGGAATTAAAAGAATAGGTTGAAGGTTTGATTAGTATGTTTTGAAATAAAATAAAAAAAATTCGATAGATAAATAAATGACTACAGGAAAGCAACAGTACTAATAAATGAACGCATTTATTAAAGTAAATAATGGTAACTGGGTGCTTTGTAACCAAAATTACCTACCAACACACAAATGATTCATAATTATTAAATTAGGCTAAATAGAAAGGTTCTGATCAAGAGGAGGAGGAGCCTGCTTTTCTGAAAAAGCCAAGCCGAGAGATTTTATTCTTTGAAAAGAGCAGGATTTCCTGTCACTATGGAGATGATGATGTATTGGTTGGGCAGAGTTAGTTGTGAAATCTTAATTTGTTTCTGTGTCTTGCTGTGTAATAATGCATGAGATAGTCGATGCGTTTATGGGAATTGTTGATGACGAAGTGTCCCTGATCAAGACACTAAGTCTTTGGCAACACCAAAAAAAAAAAAAAAAGAAAAAAAATGGTTAGTTTGTTCTAAGTGGTTGATTGTTTTATTGGAGTGTGCATGTGAAAGAATGAATGGGCTATTGTTTGTTTGAGCTATTCAAGAGTGCTTTTAACAGCCCCAGCTGATAAATTATACGAAGCGCTTTTTGGATTCTGTTATCGTCTGTGAGATGTTGGGTACATGTATGTGAATGGTTTATTTCATGAACAGTGAAATCTGCTCTGGAACACACCTTCCTGGAGAAAACAGTTAAATAAATACATGGGAAATCATGTATTTAAGATGAATATGTTTCATTAGAAATGGTTTAATTTCATAATAGGAGAAGAGGAGTGTGCTGTGTGGATGTGGTTGATGTGATGAGAACATTACTGAAGTGGTCATTAACTAACACATAAATCTGTATCATGTATATTCCAGTGACTATAGGGCTGAAATAATCTGGGTGATCAATAATCATTTATGTCTTCATAGACTTCTTTAAAAGTGCATTTGACTGTATGGAGCAACATTTTGACACATGAATTAGCCTCAGGAGATATCAGAAGTCGTAAGGAGAGACATAGGACGCTGTGTTCTTCTTTAGGGATCCCATGGCAGAGAGGAAATGGGGGACGCTCTGTTTCTTCTCAGGCCTTAAGTAAACACAAGCACTGCCCAAATTGAATATCTCCTGAAAACATACAAACATCACAAAAGTCACAATTTCTGTGATTTTGGGCGTGGCCTGGAGCAGTGTTCTCCTCGCTGTCTGAGATAGAAATGAGACTGGAGAAGTCTGTGTGAAGTAGGTGGGGCTATCTATGTAACCCTATCATCTTTTTCTCTGACATGCAGTCACCTCCCCCGGTTCCTCTGAGTAGGAGGAAACAGGATTAAAGCCACTGTATGTAAACTGCACACATACAATTCAAAAGTGGATAGTTACTAATAAGATTTGGCTAAAGAAATTTGAAATTTGGTAGATGAATTCAGATATTTAGGCGGTTTCTGAAATTGTATTTTGCTGTAGCATTAAAATTGAAAAATATAATGAATAAAAGTTCAAAGTAACAAATCTCAAGATTTATATAAAAAATATTGGAAAAAATTAACAATGTATATGACATCAGACATTGGTGTGGGGAGTAAGCATCCTGACCTTATGAAGGGCATTCAAAAGATGTCAGTGAAATGGGAAAACAGAGATACAGGATTAGAATGCCTGGTCAACAAGAGGAATGTTTGATTTAAATGTGTATGGGTGTACAGTCCGAATTAGAGATCAGCAAACATAGGCCAAAAGTAGAAAACAACAAAAGAAAAGATGACTAGAATTAGTAATAATAGGTTTCTTCAAGACAGAGGGCCAACAATACAGAAATGATATGAGAATAGTGCTGGATGTACAAAAATATATAAATAAATAAATGAATAAATAAAAATAAAACGGAGAAAATCAGAAGAGATATCATATTCAAAGTCAAGGTTTGGTTTAAGAGAATTGATGCAATGTTGACAACTAAGTTAAATGAAATGTGTACTAACACTTCACTGAATTGAACGTATGTTGAGTCACTGCATGCTAATTCACACCAGTGCTAATGCTGCATGAAATGCTAACAGGTCGACCTATGCTAATACTGCTGCTGAAAGGACCCACAATTGCATTGTTTTAATCAAATATCCCACATTAGCTGACTGCCATCCATAGTCTTGTCTGTAGATCTGTTTACTTTCAGAAAAGATGGTGGTTTCCTTGCTCGAGACAAGGAAGTTGAGTGACTCATGATGTCTGTGAACCCAAGCACCAGAAGGGGGTCCAAAGAGAAGTGGAATGAGCCAGTGAAAGAAGAATCCTGTACTGCGATGAGACCAACATCATCAGCAATCCAGGCTAAAGAAGCATGCCGTTGTGTCAATCGAACAAACTGGTTTGAATGTTTTTTCAGGAAACATCTTCAAGTACAAGGGAGCTACGGCTCAAAACAGCAGCAAAGGAAAGAATGGACTGGGGGCCCTGAACACGACAGTATGGATACACTGATTCAAAGTACTCTGGACATTACATTATATTACATTGTATTAGGAGGCAACACTACTGAAGTTTGAAGTTCAAATAACACATGGAATGATATGATTGTGAATGGTTTACCTACAGAAACCTGAATTTTGTTTTTGTGACATAATCTCTGACACTGATATAGATGTTTGAAATCTTTTTGTTGCACATCAATATTACTGTTTGATAACATTGATAGAGAAAATGTGAATTATCTGACCAATTGGCAAAGGGTCATAAAATTAGATGGTAATTGTTAAAATTTTAATGGAGACTTCTTGTCCTGATTGGATCAAGGATGGGGGTTTCTCCAATTTTATTCCGGAAAAGGTCTCCTAGTCTTTTTCCCACCTTTTAGGAGGGGTGGTTTTTCTGATTGGGCGATAACAGCTGATCCATGGGTTCCCTTACACCCACACATGAAGAGTATTTGCTTTAACGCTAAAGATGGCGCCCCCCGTGGCAGACGTGTTTGCTCGCTCCGCTCTTGTATGCCGGCTTTTTTTTAGTGTTTTAGTGTGTTTTCTTTTTTCTTTCTCTCCAAAATGCCATGCACTGGTAACCTACAGCAGGCAGGCACTTCTGGACATCGGTAGTTTACATAACCATCTGGATTTAACTCTTAACATTCCACCGGAGCTACCGGAGCTTGTTCGCTCTCGCAGCCGCCACCACCACCCCCATGCAGGCCCTGAAGCCCCGAGCTCGAGTGAGTACGCTGAACCCAGGAAGGTGCTCCGGAGACGGCGACGTAAGCGGGGGAAGCGGGCTGGGCTACACGCTAGGCTAAAAGCTCGCGCTAGCAGACCATCGCTACCCAGCCTCCTGCTCGCTAACGTGCGGTCACTGGACAACAAACTGGACGAGCTACGAGCCAGGATCTCAACACAACGGGAAATGAGAGAATGCTGTGCTCTCATTTTCACAGAGACTTGGCTTTCGGACGAAATCCCGGAGTGTGCCATTCAGCTAACTACTCACTCCGTGCACCGAGGAGACCGGACTGCAGCCTCTGGTAAGGCAAAAGGAGGGGGTGTGTGTGTTTACACACAACGCATGGTGTGGAGACATACAGACTGTTCATAAGCACTGTTCACCTGACGTGGAGTTTTTATTACTGAAATGCCGTCCCTACTATCTACCGAGGGAATTTACTGCTGTGTTTTTGGCCGCTGTTTACATCCCCCCCCAGGTCAACTCCACCGCAGCACTCGGCACACTCCATGACGTCATCAGCGCGCTGGAGACGGCTCATCCCGATGCTGTTTTCATCACTGCTGGAGACTTCAACCAGTGCAATTTACGGACTGTATTCCCCAAATACCGCCAGCATGTAGACATTCCCACCCGTGAAAAGAACACTCTGGACCATGTTTACAGTAACATCCGTGGTGCATACAGGGCTGCACCCCGCCCCCACTTCGGACAATCTGACCACATCTCACTGTTTATGTACCCTGCCTACAGACAAAGACTAAAACAAGCAAACCCAGCCATAAAAGACATCAAACTCTGGAACCCAGACACAGAAAGCATCCTGCAGGACTGTTTTGCTACGACAAACTGGGATGTTTTTAAAGCTGCAGCCACTCTGGAGGACTCCTCTGTCAGCGTGCAGGACTACGCTGAGTATGTGACTGGGTACATCAGCACGTGTGTTGACAACATCGTGCCCACCATACATGTCAGGAAGTTCCCCAACCAGAAGCTCTGGGTAAACACTCAGGTACGAAGCATGCTGCGTGCTCGCTCCACTGCATTTAAATCAGGCAACGAAGCTGAGTACAAAACTGCTAAGTACAGACTGAGACATGCCATCACAGCAGCAAAGAGGCAGTACAGAGAGAAGTTGGACAGCTTCTATTCCACTGCTGACTCTGGGCGGATGTGGAGGGGCTTGCAGCACATCACAGACTACAAGACCACCACCAGCACCATCAGTTCTACAGACAACCTGCCAGACGACCTCAACACCTTCTACACCCGCTTTGAGGCTACAATAAACAACACAGCGACACACACACATACCTGGACCACTGGACCCCCCTCACCACCACCAACAGTCTCTTCAGGTCAAGTACACAAAGTCCTGAAGAAAATCAACCCCCACAAGGCAGCAGGACCAGACAACATCCCTGGCCGTGCACTCAGAGCATGTGCTAACGAGCTGGCTGACGTCTTCACCTCCATATTCAACCTCTCCCTAAGCCAGAGCACCGTTCCCTCCTGCTTCAAAACCACAACCATCGTCCCCCTCCCTAAGAAGAGCCCACCCACCTGCCTGAATGACTACAGACCAGTAGCACTCACTCCAATCATAATGAAGTGGACCCCTTGCAGTACGCCTACCGACCCAACAGGTCCACCACCGACGCCATCACAGCTGTCCTCCACCATTCCCTGTCCCACCTGGAAAACAAAGAGTCCTACATCAGGATACTCTTTGTAGACTACAGCTCCGCCTTCAACACAGTCATCCCCTATAAACTCACCCACAAGATGTCCACACTTGGTATTCACCCCACCCTCTGCGACTGGCTCCTTGACTTCCTGACTGGCAGACCCCAGACTGTCAGGATTGGCAATAGAACATCAGCCAGCATCATCACAAACATTGGCACTCCACAAGGATGTGTCCTCAGCCCCATCCTCTACACCCTGTTCACACATGACTGTGTCGCCTCCCACAAAGACAACACCATCCTGAAGTTTGCTGACGACACTGCAGTGATAGGATGCATCACTGCGGCGGACGAAGCGGCCTACAGGACGGGGGTGGACAGTCTGGTTTCTTGGTGCGAGGACAACAACCTCACCCTAAACACAGACAAGACGAAGGAGATGATAGTGGACATGAGGAAGGAGAGGAGACCTCACCAACCACTGTTTATCCGGGATCTTGAAGAGGAGAGGGTGAGCAGCTTTAAGTACCTCGGGGTCCACATCACTGAGGACTTCACATGGACCACCAACACAACACAGCTGGTCAAGAAAGCACAGCAACGGCTGTATTTTCTGAGGAGGCTGAGGAAGTTTGGCATGTCGACAAAGATCCTCAGCAACTTCTACAGCTGTGTCGTGGAGAGCAGTCTGACCAACTGCATCAGCGCGTGGTACGGCAGCACTACGGCCATGGACCGCAAACGCCTGCAGAGAGTGGTAAAGACAGCCGTTAGGATCACCAGGTCCCCACTGCCCTCTCTGCACAGCATCTATCACCGCAGAGTCCACAGGAGAGCTGCCACCATCATAAAGGACAGCACCCACCCACAACATGGACTGTTTACACTCCTGCCCTCAGGACGGAGGTACAGGAGTGCCAAATGCAGGACCACACGTCTAAGGAACTCTTTTTACCCCACTGCCATCAGAATCCTTAACAGCTGAACAGGACTACAATAATCTTGTCACCTGGTTACACTGTCACTTAATCTGTTACCGTCACTTTAAACCTGACACATGTCACTTTAAATCTGTTAAATCTGTTTGCACAGCATCAAATTGCACAACCAGTGTTCACTTTATGTTCAGTTCTTCTTCTTGTATATATGCATACGTTTACACTTATTTCATGCATATATATATTTAGTTTTTTTTGGTAAAATTTATATTTATATTTTCCTTATGTATATTTGTACTATTTTACAAAAGCATTTCTTTTCTACTTTATGCTGGTGTTTTTGAGTGGACAGCAAAGTAAGAATTTCATTGTACAGGGAAACGTGTTTCTTTACTGTGCATATGACAATAAACACTTTGAATCTTTGAATCTGAATCTTAAAGGAATGTGGCTGGAGGGAGATCAACGGATGTGGCTAAGTGTAGCCGAATTTGATCTGATTAAGATAGGTGATTAGTTTAACTAGTCTAAAATAGTTAAAATATTGTGCTACTAGGACACCAAATAGGAAATTACTTAATTAGCTGATCCCAAAATTTAAGTTTTTAAATAAAGTTTCTTACATTAGACATAAAACTGAATGAAGTGGATTTTGTTGAAGCAAGCAGGCACGCATGTCAACATACTGTGACAGAAAATTGGCCGTGTCGCATTTTGGGACTCTATGGAGTCCCGAAGGGGAGAAATGTAGTATCTGATGAAGCATATGAACTAAGAAGAACACATTAACACAGCTAATGTTTAATACTTAAATGTATTGATGATTGACATTAATAAGTAAACATGAGACAAGAGGGTCTCTTGGACACATGACAAGTCAGACCATACGTTGTACAATAGGCATCCTGTAGAGGACAAGAAGCTTGAGGGTCTGTCTTGGATATATGGTCAGTTAGGAAATACAGATGTCTCTTGTTTGACTAAATGGTGATATTGTCCAATTTAAAGATCATGGGACAGCATGGTATACCTGGACCCGACTTGTTTTTCAAGTTGTTGCATTATGGAAACAGGAGAAAGGCGGGGGTCAAAACATGTGATGCCTGCAAATAGGAATGCTAGAGAATCTATATAAGGTTGGTTTTGCTTTTCTGAGGCAGAATTGTTCGGAGATTCGGCAAGAACATTCTCCCGAGCTGCTGCAGCGCTCGGTCTGATGCTTGACTTACCAAATAAAATCCCTTTTGTTCAGTACGAGTCTTGTGTCTGAGGGGTTCTTTCTACACCATCAACTCATCACCTATCATTCGTAAGAAGAAGGAAGCCTGACAAAAACGACAGTAACTCACCCTGGTGCATGATGGAATGGAACACAGCAGTCCTCACAGAAGCTGATGTATGACGTCACAGCCTCTGTGTACTCATCCAGACTGTTGGTAGCAGTCCTGAATACATCCCAGTCAGTAGAGTCCAAACACGCCTGTAGATCCTCCACAGCCTCACTGGTCCACTTCTTTGATGTCCTCACTACAGGTTTGCAGAGCTTCAGTTTCTGCCTGTAAGCAGGAATCAGGTGGACCATGACGTGGTCAGAGAGTCCCAGTGCAGCACGGGGGACGGCGTGATAAGCATCCCTGACTATGGTGTAACAGTGATCCAGAATGTTCTCCTCTCTGGTCGGGCATTTAATAAACTGTCTGTACTTGGGGAGTTTGCGAGTGAGGTTTCCTTTGTTAAAGTCACCTAGGACAATAACTAAAGAGTCCGGTTTGATCCGCTCCACACACAGTATCTGATCGGCGAGCATGCGCTGTGCGTCCTGCACGCTGGCGTGCGGTGGGATGTAAACACCGACCAGAATGAATGAAGCAAACTCACGGGGTGAATAAAAAGGCTTGCAGTTTATGATGAGAGATTCCAGGTCAGGAGAACAGTGCGGCTGGATCACTGTCACATTGTTGCACCAGCCACTGTTGATGTAAAAACAGATTCCTCCACCTTTGGTTTTCCCTAAAAGTTCCGTGTCTCTGTCCGCAGCGCAGAGTCCGGTATTAATCCACACAGCCAAGTCTCCGTGAAGCACAAAACAGCCGATGAGTAGAAGTCCCTGTTTTTCCCCAACAGCAGTTGTAATTCATCCAGTTTATTGGCCAGTGAACGCACATTAGAGAGAAATATTCTCGGTAGCGATGTGTGTAATCCGCGCTGGCGAAGACGCACAAGCGCACCGGCCCGTTTCCCTCTCCTCCGGCGTTTCACTGCGTGGACAAAGGTGAGCACACCTTTGACCTTAATGTCCAAAATTTCCAGTGTGGGGAGAAGAAAAGTAGGAAATAAGTCCGCTGGTGTTCTTACCCCGATGTTCATGAGCTCTTCTCTGGTGAAAGAGCTCCGGGTATAATCGCAAAAAACGGAGTTAAAACACAAAACAAGACAAAACAACGCGCACAAACACACCGAGGCAACCACCCGCGGCGCCATCTTGTGTCTGTTTTTGTGCGCATTCAGCAGGAATACAGCTGTTTTCTGATTTTTTTCATTTTTCTACTGTCCCATAACATAAACCTCACAAATAAAGTTAACATCTCATGAGATATAGTTATATACCTTCAGTGTTTGATTTTGCAATGATTTCACTGTTTGGATGTGTTTTTCTATTTGTGTATGTTTTTGTGCGCATTCAGCAGGGATACAGCTGTTTTCTGATTTTTTTTAATTTTTCTACTGTCCCATAACATAAACCTCCCAAATAAAGTTAACATCTTATAAGATATACTTCTGTACCCTCAGTGTTTGATTTTGCAATGATTTCACTGTTTGGATGTGTTTTTCTATTTGTGTTTGTTTTTGTGCGCATTCAGCTGGGATACATCTGTTTTCTGATTTTTTTGATTTTTTCTACTGTCCCATAACATAAACCTCACAAATAAAGTTAACTTCTCATGAGATATACTTCTGTACCCTCAGTGTTTGATTTTTCAATGATTTCACTGTTTGGATGTGTTTTTCTATTTGTGTCTGTTTTTGTGCGCATTCAGCAGGAATACAGCTGTTTTCTGATGTTTTTCCTTTTTCTACTGTCCCATAACATAAACCTAACAAATAAATTTAAAATCTTATAAGATATAGTTATATACCTTCAGTGATTGATTTTGCAATGATTTCACTGTTTGGATGTGTTTTTCTATTTGTGTCTGTTTTTGTGTGCATTCAGCTGGGATACGGCTGTTTTCTGATTTTTTTCATTTTTCTACTGTCCCATAACATAAACCTCACAAATAAAGTAAACATCTTATAAAATATACTTCTGTACCCTCAGTGTTTGATTTTGCAATGATTTCACTGTTTGGATGTGTTTTTCTATTTGTGTCTGTTTTTGTGCGCATTCAGCATGGACAGGGCTGTTTTCTGATTTTTTTCATTTTTCTACTGTCCCATAACATAAACCTCACAAATAAAGTTAACATCTCATGAGATATACTTCTGTACCCTCAGTGTTTGATTTTGCAATGATTTCACTGTTTGGATGTGTTTTTCTATTTGTGTCTGTTTTTGTGCGCATTCAGCCGGAATACAGCTGTTTTCTGATTTTTTTTCATTTTTCTACTGTCCCATAACATAAACCTCACAAATAAAGTTAACATCTCATGAGATATAGTTATATACCTTCAGTGTTTGATTTTGCAATGATTTCACTGTTTGGATTTTTCTACTGTCCCATAACATAAACCTCACAAATAAAGTTAACATCTCTTGAGATATAGTTATATACCCTCAGTGTTTGATTTTGCAATGATTTCACTGTTTGGATGTGTTTTTCTATTTGTGTATGTTTTTGTGCGCATTCAGCAGGGATACAGCTGTTTTCTGATTTTTTTCATTTTTCTACTGTCCCATAACATAAACCTCCCAAATAAAGTTAACATCTTATAAGATATACTTCTGTACCCTCAGTGTTTGATTTTGCAATGATTTCACTGTTTGGATGTGTTTTTCTATTTGTGTTTGTTTTTGTGCGCATTCAGCTGGGATACGGCTGTTTTCTGATTTTTTCGATTTTTTCTACTGTCCCATAACATAAACCTCACAAATAAAGTTTAAATCTTATAAGATATACTTCTGTACCCTCAGTTTTTGATTTTGCAATAATTTCACTGTTTGGATGTGTTTTCCTATAGGTGTCTGTTTTTGTGCGCATTCAGCAGGGATACGGCTGTTTTCTGATTTTTTTCTCCAAAAGAAGTCCTTTATAAGATAATATAAGAGCTTTCTTTCTTCTAATACTAAAGAACTGCATACTCACTTGGATGTAAAATCATTGCTATCATGGCTTGGTCAGGCACTGCTTAAAAAACCTTTGTGAAACAGGAAAAAAGGCTAATACAGAGTGAATCCAGTAGAACTTTTTTATTGCCTACCTGGTATGGGTGACAATAATTGAATAAACTCTTCTAAAACCTGAGAGTTTTGGGTTTCAAAGGCCAAAATAGTGCAATATCCATGTAATTACAATATGTATAATAGTAGTGCAACAAGAAGTAAAATTAAATTAAAATAAGAAATAATATTAAAATAATAATACATTATAAAATGTGTATTTTGTACAGCGCTTTTGAAACAGGTCTCAAATTGCTGCAGTATTTTTTTTCAGTAAAAGACAAGTGAAATGTTCTCAAATGTTTTATCAGGTTCGAGATATTGAAAATGACCGCTTTAGATCCACCTCTCGCACCTTTCAGACCGCAAATCTTGGATGTAACTGTTGTACTCGCTGGAGTTTCTATGTTGAAATATTTCCAAATCGCCGACATTTTCTCTTCCGTGGCACGCTGGTTTGTTTTTCCTCAACATGAAAAAGCTGCCCCGCCATTGGTAAAGAGCGGCTATTGGCCCGCTCCCATTGGCCCGAAGCGGGCCAATAGCGATAGCTGCCGCACTGAACACGTGTGATCACACAGCACTAAGTGTCGGGCGAGAGAAGACACATTCAAAGTTCCATACTAGCATCGGTAAATGGCATCGGCACGTTATTCGTTAGTACTTGCTGATACCAATACCAGCATTTTAGTGCCATATCGGATACTAGTATCGGTATCGGTACAACACTACAGGAAACATAATCATGATGCTACATGGCTCCTAAAGGGGAGTGGCATCGACATTAAATATTCATATTTAACATATTCATACTCATATTTAACGGCACTGGCATTGGCTACAGTAAACCAACGTGGCACACAGGAAATGACTCTAAAACCGCTCTGTCATCCAATGGTTTGTATGTTTTTTCAATAACGATTTTAAGAAGACATCTACAACAAACACAGAGGAATAAAAATGAAACGCATTCATGATTGTGCTTATAAAATCCAGTGATTTGATGAAAAAAATATCCATCAATCTATACAGAATATTGTATATTCACCCTACACTTCTTGAAGTGCTTAAGACTTGGCGAATTGGGAAATAAAAAAAACATTTCATTGTTTGTTTGTTTTTTTGACTAATATAAATATAAAACAAATACATTTGTGCAACCACTTAACATGGTCTTGTTGAAGGGAGGAAGAGTGTAACAAGAAGGGAGGATAGGAAATAGAAAATCTGAGGGAACTAATAATCAGTCACACCTGAGATACAAAATTTTGAATGTACCTGCTTTTAGGTGCACATCAATATGGAGTATTGACGTACTGCTCATTGTGTTTCTTTTTTTGCTTTTTCTAATAATAACTGAGAGATATAGTGGTGCTCTCCAAAGTTGTTATTCAAAGTTCAAAGTTATTTGATAGAGTCATAAAAATAAATTGTGATGTTACTGAAGTGTCATGGGATTACATCCTTTCATCTTTTTTAACTTGTGTTTGGGTAAGGAATTCCCTCTGATTTTGTGATTTCTCTCAATTTATTCAATGCAGAAATCTGCCTCAGAAGGAAATAATGCATCATTGTAAAAACCCCAAGAAGAACTAAAAAAGAAAAAACACTACAGATCAAAGCCAGGGAATGACATCATGGAAACATCCAGCCCGTGTATTGTGGTAAGAATTCCCTACACCCTCTGCACCTACCACTACTGCAACAAATTCAAACTCAACAAGACACAAAGAATAAATCTGTTGATGAACATTCATGTGGTGGACTGTCACCTTGGAGACAGAATTATGGTTATTAGTTACTAATAAAAATGACAGCAGTAGAGCTTCACAAGGGGAATTTGGTGACATTAGGCTATAAACCTTGATGTGTAAGATCTGGTAAATGCAGTAATTTTTTTTCTTTATCGTCTATATTGTGGCAGGTTTGGTCAACATTTGACTACATTCTACAGAGAGCCATACTAAGGAAGCAAAGGGCCACATATTGAATTACAGCAAAATCTTAAAATTTTATGTGGCCCATAGTTAAGTATGCAATGACCATATAGATATCATGTTCTATTAAATTTTAGTCTCTTGTTAAGATGCAACACGCATTTATTAAATGCAAATGTAAATTGTAAGAAAAAAATGGGTGCTACACAAGAACCATCTTTTACAAAAGAGCACCATTTGACTTAAAAAAGAAAGCAGGATTTGCAGTAACATAGTGAAGGGCTCTATCTTAAGGCATGTTTCACCGCCTCTACTCACCTCGCCTCACCACAGCACGGTTTAAGTAGCGTTCCCACTAGCATAGTACCTGATTCCAGGTACTAATTTTAGTACCTGCTCTGGTGAGGTTCCAATCGTGCTGAATAGGTAATATGTGATGTTTGGTCAGACTGCCAGCTACTGATTGGTCAGAGTGCCGTCACAGGAAGAGATGTCCGACACAGAAATCAAGCTGAACAGTGCCGAACTGTAGATCAGTTAAAACTACTTAACAAAACCCTTAAAATGTGGGTTAATCTCCAAAAAGTAGCAGGAGTCTGGTGTATTTAGGCACAGCACTGCAGACCCTGCCACTGTGTTTCGGTCCAGTGACCGTGTCAGACGGAGTCTGTGCTCCGGTCATGGAGGAAGTACTGAACAAATATTTTTAATTAACTGATTCTAGTGATTTGATTCAGTTACACTGAAAACAACTGCTGTACAAATCACTAGTCACTCACTCATGTATATGTGTCGCGTGTAAAAGTCACCGCAGTTTCACGCAGCTGTGCAGTGATCACCCGTTGACTAGGTTTGACTGGAGTTGACTGGAGTTTGCATGTTCTCTCCGTGTGTGTGGGTTCTCTGGGTATTCTGGTTTCCCCCCACAGTCCAAAAACATGCAGATTAGGTTGTTTGTCTCTGTATCCTAAATTGGACTATAGCGACCTGTCCAGTGTATACCCTGCCTTTCACTCTATGTCAGCAGGGATTGGCTACAGCCCCCATGACACTCATGTGTAGAATAAATTGGTAGAAAATTAATAAAATAATTTATGAATAAATGAATCTTTCTCCTGTATCCTTTTAGTGAATCAGACTGAGGTATTTTTGAAGTTCCCTTGTAGACTACCCCTGTCCCCATCCACTGACAACTTTGTGCCCTGTTTTATCTGAATGCTCTGTAAATTATGTTATGCAATACTCCTGATGGTTTATGTCACATTTTATTTCAGATCAGTGATGAGGAGCAGGGGTATGACCTGGACCTATTCTGCATACCAAAGCACTATGCTGATGACCTGGAGAGAGTCTACATCCCGCATGGACTTATCCTGGACAGGTGGGTTGTAGCATTTTTCGTGGCTTGTTGCATAGGTGTGACCATGGGATTAGATGGTAAGGTCAACTAAATTGCTTATTGGAATGACGGGATAAGAAATGCCAACCCTACAGGCTGCAAACATGTTCATTAACTCAAAGCTTTGGGCTCAGTACCATTGCACCTGCACCCCTCCAATTTGTGTGTTCATGTGTAGGCATAGGGTCTCATGGTTCTTGTTGCGGTAGAGGGGTAAGGTAAAGTGTAAGGCCTAACTGGTCCTTCAAATGGAGATTTTTTTAGGGGTACACTTCACACAGTTATATTGAGATTTTTACCAAGTTTAACTAAATCCGAAGGAATCAATGTTGTAAAGCAAACAATTTTTGCAATATATTGTACATTCCATTCTCGTAAGTATTCCCAGGTGACAAGTAAATACCTGCTTATAGGGCTCTGGATGTCATGTGACTAAAATGAAAAATCCCATTGCCAATTTCAAGCCTTATGTGTTCACTGCACACATTAAACCCACAGAGATTGAGCAATATATATCACAGAAGTTGACAAACAGACTAAATATGACTGGCTCTTATAACGTCCTGAGTGCTTTTCTGTGTATGATATCAGCCGTAGAGGACAGTATTCTAGGCCTGCATTATTCTGACATCTTCATCTTTCGGATTAACTTTCTCTCATCCTACTTCAGAGAATGCTTAGACAAAAATTGAGTGGCATTAATGGAAAGGTTTCCAAAACTTAGAGAATAGGTAGAATAGGATGACACAGGACATTTTTACCAATAAGAGAAGCTGCCTCTGGTGTTTGTTGGGTTCAAAAAGTCTTAGGTGGTCCAAACAACAATTTACTGCAAATGTGGTCAGGCTAAAGTTAAGCTGCTGGAGGCAGCAACACGAGCAATTTACTTCACCATCTTAGCAGAAAACACGTCTTGGATTACCAAGAAAGTATGCAGTTACATTCACACACACACTAACACACCCCTACTTCTCTCCTGCCCAATCACTCACTCATGCTCATGCATGAAGAAAATTTGTTGCATACCATAAAACCACTACCAATTAGCTACTTTCCTCTTCAAATATGACATTCATGTTCTTTTGAGCTATATTAGAAACAGCAACTAACTAACTTTACATACCGGTAAAAGACTTATTCTAAAGGTCTTTGCACACCAGACACCATGCAAATAAACAAAACGACCAGAGCAGGCTTCACACACACACACACATGCACACTTACAGCTGGAGACAGCAGCTCAGAGCGAACATCAGTGAAAACTATTTTGAAGCTTACACGCACCGTCCCACTGAAACTCCAGTACCACCCCCCTCCACACGTCAAATAGTTTTTACAGTTTTTTCTTGTTTTTTAAAAACTGGGTTTTGGGGAACAAACACAATCAATCAGTCCGATGCCACATTAACTGTTTGGACTGTCCGTCATCAACACTCATTCTGATTGGTAAGCTGTGGATTTGTCGGAAATTGACCATGATCCAAAAAAATAACAGTCGCAATTTCGCACGGCAAAATTACACAGCAGATGTCACATGTTCAAAAAATATTTATTATATTATTTTATGTGTTCCCTCTCCTACATGACCCAGGACAGAGAGACTAGCCAGAGAAATCATGAAGGAAATGGTGGGACAGCAAATTGTGGCCCTCTGTGTGCTCAAAGGAGGCTTCAAGTTCTTTGCAGACCTGCTGGACTACATCAAGGTCCTGAACAGAAACAGTGACCAATCCATCCCAATGACAGTGGACTTCATTCGCATCAAAAGCTACAGCGTAAACAAACCTTCATACATTTTTATTGTATTGATCAAGATATTTTCTGTTAATTCTCATAATTTTTTAAAACAATTCTAACAACTCTATTCCCTTTTTCAAAAATATTTACAGATTTGTATACTTCTGCACTTAAAGATTCTAAAGGGGGGGTTATGCTTTTCCACTGATCAACATGTTACGCTGACAAGACATTCAGCAATAGGCCATCATAAAGTACAAAGTATATAAAGTACAATATTCAAATGATGACTTGTGTTGAATTGTTCCTTGATGCCTTTATGTGCAACTTATTTTCCCAACATGTCTCTACAGAATGGCCAGTCAATAAGTGAAATCAAAGTCATTGGTGGAGATGACCTTTCTACTCTGACAAACAAGGTAAGTCCTTGTTCACACCATGATAAATATTATTAATGATTACAATAGCTCAAAGCATTTAACATGATCAAATGAGATCCATCATCATTTTGAAAACAAGTTTATCGAGGATTATAAATAATGCTGAAGTTCAACTGTCTTTCTAAAAGAATGTTTTTCTCTTTTGTTTTCACACAGAACGTCTTGGTTGTGGAGGTATGTAGTACTATATTGACGTAGGAAAATCTCAATTCCAGCATCACTAAAATGCTTTTTTTCTTATGCTGTTTTTAAGGACATTATCGAAACAGGGAGGTCAATAAAGACATTATTGCAACTTGTGAAACAGTACAATCCCAACATGATTAAAGTAGCAAGGTAACGTCATTTTATGCCTGCTTTTCAAATAAACACGACTATGTCCTGTTCAAAAATATGGATCTTGTAATAGATATTCTTGTAGCTAAGCTAAGACTGATAATCAACCTGGTTTCTGTCCTCAGTTTGTTGGTGAAAAGAACAAGAAGTGATGGCTACAGACCAGACTGTGAGTGGAAGACTGTGTTTGTTTGTAAAAAAGGTTTGCCACAATGTGCTCTTTGTTAAAACTTTGCGTTTTCTGTTATTTCAGGATTATAAATTCACCACTGTGAATATAACAACAGTGATTTATTAACCCATTTTCTTTGTAGTTATAGGATTTGAGATCCCTGACAAGTATGTGGTGGGATATGCACTAGACTACAATGAGTACTTTAGAGATCTAAATGTAAGTAATTAAGATGGATAAACAAACATAATAAGAAGAGTAGCCTATAATGATGCTTATCGTTTGACTTTGTACAATTTTTGTATTACCAATGACCAGGTTAAAGCACTATAAACAAAAATGATCTAAATCAACAATATGTTGCAATACTAAATAATTCCTTTTCTCTTTCAGCATATCTGCATTATTAGTGAAACAGCAAAGGAGAAGTACAAGGCATGAAGAGGACAAAAACAATATAACTTGAATGGATGAATGTCACAACCGAACAAGGACTTGAACCCAATAGCACGACTCAGAGACAACTTCCAAAAATATTCCAATTTATTGGACAAAGTAACAAATAAAAATCACTCTCAAAAGGAGGAAAAGTATCAACAGAAAATCACTCTATCGAGGAATCACTAGATAAGCAAAAGGCAAAAGTAACAAATTATAATCACTCACTGGGAGGAGACAAAAGGTCTGGGCAAGGTGCCAAATCAAAATCACTCTTCACGAGGAAAAAACTCTGATGGCTCAAAAAGGGACAAAGCAAAGTAGCAACTAAGAAAAGCAAAAACCTTACAAACAATTGACGTGGCATGGATTGGCGTGGGTTCTCTGGCATGACAGACAAGACGAACTGGCACAGGGCAAAGGGAAGCACAGGCTATATGTGAACTCAAAGTAATGGGGAACAGGTGGAAACAATCAGGGCGGGGAAGATAATCAGACTGGGGGGAAAACTACAGGGGAAGGGCAAGTTAGCTAAAACAAGAGGAAAGAGAGATGTCAAAATAAAACAGGAAGTCACAAGACAAAAAATAGAAGGCAAAACTAAACATAACTTAACACAACTTTCTAGATATGACAATGAATATTTTATTTATATTTTATGACATTTGTTTCATACCAATATTCAGCAGTCAGGGTCAATGAGGATGCACCTTTAATGATCCAGAGCTGTGATTCCCAAACTGGTGTGCCCGTGGTGGTTTTTTCCCCCCACTTTGTGTCACCCATGCTTTAATTGGGACATTTTATAGCATTCTGGAAACAAAAGGACTCAGAGAAAGAAAATGGAGCTCAGTGTCAATGTTTCAGTGTTCATTTGTGTGTTATTTACTTCAGTCCCTCTACTTCAGATGAAATTTAAAATGTGTGATGTCCCAAACCGAGAGACAAGTGTGCAGGAATAGGGGTACAAATAACATTTCTCTGTTACTATGACATTTTCTTGTGATTTGATGTAGTTAAACATAGATGTCAATGCTATAACACTGCCTCCTCCATGTTTGACTGATGATGTGGTATGCTTTGGAACATGAGCTGTTCCTTTCCTTCTCCACACTTTTCTCTTCCCATCATTCTGGTTATTCTTTGAGTTCATCCTGTTCATAAGTGTTATCAGTGGTTTGCACCTTGTTGTAAACCCTCTGATTGTAGACTTGTCACGCCTACCTTCTCAAGTGTGGTCTTGACGTCAGTGGATGTTGTGATGGGGTTTCTTTTCACCATCAGACAAATTATGCAATCATCGGCTTGACTTGTCTCCTGTGGTCTTCCAGGTGTTTTGGCTATATGCTCCTTGCTGCACAGCTGCTCTCCGCTTTGCCTGCTTTACTTTCTATTTTTTCACTGCTTTCTTTTCCCTTTTATGGAATCATGGTCCTGGATACCAATATATCATCTGGAACTTGTGGATTAAGTTGACCAAAGCCATTGTTCAAAAGTTTTTTATGGCTTTTTCATGACCGCATGAGTGCGACCCACCATCAGCTCAAGCCTACACTACAGTAAGTGGATATAGGATAAGTAGCAACAAGATGCCACCCTTCTCCACTGACAATTTCCAGACAATGTACAACCATTTTGGAAACCAAAATCCATAGGTTAGAAGTAAATGTGGAGATTAATGGACTGTGTGGAAATGACCCCACTTTTCCTTTCACACAAACGAGAAAACACGAAGGTTCTCCAAAGGATATGGTTCCTGATGGTTCCTCGGGATAAGAATCCCTGGTATTGTTGTAGCAAACCCGACTGTTAGAAAGATCATTTTGCATACAGGGATTAATGATGAAGCAGCAGTCTGAAACGCTCAAAGATTCAAGATTCAAGACTCAAGATTTTACTGATCTGTTGAATACAGTCGGCTCCCTGGATGTTAGATCTTGAAAATGCGAGAGTGCAGGCGAGGGAGGAAGAGTGATATTATGTCAACGCAGAGGGAAGTGTGCTGTTCGTTGCTGCACAGTGGAGCACAGTGTTTTACACAAACTTCCAGCCTCAGAGGATTTGCGTGTCTAGTGGATACATTTTATATATGAAGCTAATGTGCCAGATAAAGTCAGCAAATGTGTGTTCACACCACTGCGCATCAGACTGTGGCCAGCGTTTCACCGATGTACAAACACACACATTTCTAAGAAAAGGTCAAATAGAGCTCATAACTGACCATTCTGACACATCCTAATTAAAAATATTTGTTCATTACGTCCTCCATGACCGGAGCACAGACTCTGGACTGAAATACAGTGGCAGTGAGATGCTTAAATATTGAGATTTTAAACATTTCCCTGGTAATTGTCGGAGATTAACCCAAGTTTTTAGGATTGTTAAGTCTTTTTTAACTGATTTACAGTTTGGCACTGTTCAGCTTGATCCTTGTGTCGGAAGTTTTCGGAGCACAGACTCAGTCTGATACAGTCACATACAGCGGCAGTTTATGCAGCTCGTCGCTTGCCGGTGGCGAGGCACAAAACCGAGCGTTCGGAAAGGGGTGGTTTTGGCAGGGTTATTGAACTGCTATGGTGCTTCATCCTTACGGTATTTTTACCAAAGCATGTCACAGACATGTTCATTAGAACACCAGGGAACTATTTTAACTTGGAGAAATAGGGTATAATATGTCCCCTTTAAGCAAGATGGACTGTTCCTAAACAGATCAGGAGTCAAACTGTTTATGTCTAACGTGTTTTTCGCCAATCTGCTGCCTCCACCAAGGACAAGAGGCAAGATGAGCCAAAACAGACAGAAGATAAACGTCATCATGAAGGACACCGAGCACAGCTCCCAGCTGAAGTGAGCTCCAATCATGAAAGACGTCAGGGCGAACAGGAAGAGGATTCTCTACCCTCAACACCAGTGCCTGTGTGGGATACCCCCCCACACCCCGCCCAGTTCACCATCCACTGTGAGCATGTTGTCGCCTTGTCCCCCCTCCTGGAGTTCTGACCAAATGAACAAGCTGGTCATCGCTGGGACACAACTTACCCCCCACTCTACTGCAATTTTATCTCCACTCATGCCCCTGCAATACCCTCAACCTTCAGTAAAGTTAAGACGTGCACCACCCCCACCCCTCCCACACAGGCAGACTCGTCCTCCCTAAGCTGAAAAGGGCTTAGAACACTTAGATTTTTCTATCTCTGACTGCTGATATGTTCTGGGTCCAGGCTCTAAAGATGTCACTCCTGACTACTCCCAGCAAAACTCGGGGCCCAGTGTACTGGAAGCTTCAGTCGAGAGCCTCTTGTTGTGCAATGTTTCTAATCATTTACAGGCCCCCACTATATAATGCACTATTTTTTGATGACTTTTCCAAACTACTGTCTATTATCTGCATAGAGTTTGACTGTGTGGTTCTAGTAGGTGATTTTAACATTCATGTTGATAATTTGAATGATGGATGTGCAAAATAACTCTTAAATATTCTGGATATCTTTGGACTTTCATAGCATGTAACAGATCCAACACATAACGGCCATACATTGGATCTAATTATTTCCAAGGGTCTAAACATTTCTGATGTTTTGGTGACTGATCTTTCTGATCATTACTGTGTTCATGGATGCAATTGCTCCGATTAAGACCAAAGCTATCTTTGGAAGAAAAAAGTCACCATGGAGGAACACCACTCAGGTAAATGTTCAAAAAAGAGTGTAGACACGCTGAACACAAATGGCGACAAACCAAACTCCAGGTACATTATGACACAGATTACACTGGGGAACAATTCGAAAAAAGAATTCTGTTGAGTTAGATCTTTATGCTGTGTTTGAGGGCTGAGCCTCAAGAAGAAGGATTGCTGGTTGAGGCGGTGGATAATGGACTATGATTCCGATTAGAGAATCAAGGCACTTGGACAGAGAGATTTTCTTTGTCTTCTTTTATTGAAGATTGTTGAACAGCAACATGTAGTGTGTATTTAGTTTGTGTATATACATGTGTGTACATGTGTGTGGTCTGAAATCAGAGAAAAACAATAACATGTCACAAAATGCTCAGAATATTATTCTGTACTTACATCAATAAACGATTCTTAACAGCTGCAAATTGCTGCTTAAGAATAGCATAACAACAGAAATGTATTATCGGTGAATAATTGAACATGTAAACGTCTTTTACTAAAGCATGGTCACAAACACAATAAACTCAGTTGCAATATCGATGCAAGCAAGAGCAAAACTGCTACTGAGACACAAGCGATTTATCTACTCAAGCTCAACAAATATGTTCCATGCAACACAAACAGGAATAATAATCAAATATCCACAACTAGTAAGCAGAACAAACTTACATTTCCTCAAGAACGCACACATAATGTTAGAAACACACAGAAAGTCCATGCAGCTTCACGCAGTCTGGTCTGCTGCTTGTCTGTGTGACTGGGCATGTCCTGACGTGTTCAGACCGTGCTACTGCCTTTGACCAGTAGATGGTGCTTTACCTTTAGGGCTTTCTCACACAGCCGCCCCCAAAAGTCTGTCTTGAGGACATTTGAACTCCCAGAGAAAGTCCATCAGTTGGCGTTATCCTCAGAGTCACTGATCTCGGGTAGCTGGATGAGTCGGGCGACAGGCCGGACGTAGGTCTTGTCCTTAACCTTGACAGTGGCTGTTCTGATGTTTCCATCTGGTCCAGGGTAGATCCTGACCACTTTTCCCACTGGCCAGAGAGCTCGTGGGAGTTGTGGATCAATTATCAGAACGACCTGGTCCACAGCAAGTTGGCCTCCATCTGTCTGCCATTTAGCTCTTCCTTGTAGGCTTGGTAGGTACCGTCGGATGAAGGTTGACCAGAAGTTGTCTGCTAGCACCTGACTATGCCTCCATCGTCGTGTCCCCAAAATACTGCTGGAGTCATACAAGGCCTGTGGCAGTGAGGAATCACGACGTCCCATAAGTAAAACATGCGGCGTAATTGGGTCAGGGTCAGCGGCATCAGCTGAGACATATCCGAGTGGTTTAGCGTTTAAAATCCCCTCGACTTCAACAAGAACGGTGTGCAGGACCGGCTCTGGCACTGACTGATCCCGGAGGATGACCCTAAGCGCTGTTTTCACTGATCCAAACTCCCGCTCCCAGGCCCCGACGAAATGTGGAGCACTTGGGGGGTTGAACTGGAAGGAGATCTTCTGTTTCGCTAGCTGATCTTGCAGCTCAGGTGCCATAGCATCAAAGGCCTCCCGTAACTCCCGTTCTCCTCCAACAAAGTTGGTACCATTATCACACAGGAGTACATGTACATGTGTGTGGTCTGAAATCAGAGAAAAACAATAACATGTCACAAAATGCTCAGAATATTATTCTGTACTTACATCAATAAACGATTCTTAACAGCTGCAAATTGCTGCTTAAGAATAGCATAACAACAGAAATGTATTATCGGTGAATAATTGAACATGTAAACGTCTTTTACTAAAGCATGGTCACAAACACAATAAACTCAGTTGCAATATCGATGCAAGCAAGAGCAAAACTGCTACTGAGACACAAGCGATTTATCTACTCAAGCTCAACAAATATGTTCCATGCAACACAAACAGGAATAATAATCAAATATCCACAACTAGTAAGCAGAACAAACTTACATTTCCTCAAGAACGCACACATAATGTTAGAAACACACAGAAAGTCCATGCAGCTTCACGTAGTCTGGTCTGCTGCTTGTCTGTGTGACTGGGCATGTCCTGACGTGTTCAGACCGTGCTACTGCCTTTGACCAGTAGATGGTGCTTTACCTTTAGGGCTTTCTCACATGCTGATTAAAACTAAAATTGGCATACTGATTCCAAAATTGCAGGCAGTTTTTTTCTAGTACGTCAAGTTTCTTCTCCACAGCTTACCCTCCAGATATCAATATCTGCAAACAGAAAGCTAGCATAGTAGGAATTAAGAGGACTTGTGCTTTTCTCTTAACCTTGTAACCATGGGCATACCGTTGTAAGTTCTATTTCATTTTATGCTGTTTTTTTAGTTTTCAAAGCTTGTAACTTCTTAATAATCTAATAACTATAAGTAATCTTAGTGATCCTATAGTTCAGATCTAGAAAAATTTCAACTCGTAGACCGCACATCTCTGACAGAAACGGTTCAGAATCTAAAATCCACGACCTGTGCTGCCAACAAGCTTGCTGAAAGATGTTTTTAATTGTGATGCTCCAGATGTATTAAAGATAGTAATTATATCAGGACAATTTCCCAAGGCTCTGAAAACTGCAGTGATCAAACCTCTTCTGAAAAAGCCTTATCTGGATGCTTCATTAATAAGTAACTACAGACCAATATCAAACCTTGCGTTTTTTGGCGAAGATTATTGAGAGAGTTGTTTATCAATAAATTCACTCAACCGAAAACAATCTCTTCAATGCTTTCCAGTCAGGTTTTCGACGACATCACAGCACTGAAACTGCACTTATTAAGGTGTTAATAAATGACATACGTTTTAATACTGATGCATCAAAAATTTCAGTGTTGGTACTACTGGATCTCAGTGCTGCATTCGACACAGTTGATCACAACATGTTGCTCGAAACAACGAAAGAAGGCGAAACAAACTTGGGCGCATTAACGACACACTGGCAAAAGGCAAAGGAACTGGGAATACTATATAGGAGAGAGGGAATCGAGGGCAGGTGCGAGTGATTAATTAAGGATCACCAGATGAAGCGCATGAGGGAATTAGGGGAGATGTGTCAAAACAACTTAGGAAACTACGAGACAGGAAGACATGACACTTACCAAAATAAAAGGGGAAGTGAAAATCAAACCCACACCAAAAGTGACATGAACTTAATGTGACTTTAAACCTAAACGAACACGATAACTACACTAATCAGAACAAAACACTAACAAAGCTGACGCTTCGTGACAGAAAGCCCTGTTCTCAAAGCTTTGCCTGCAGGTGCAGGGAACCGAGAGGAGACCAAGGTCAGCAGACTGCAGGTTCCAGGAGGAACGGTTCACATGGAGGAGGTCGGACAGATAATGTGGAGCAAGTGACTGGAGAGACTTGTAGCAAAGGAGGAGAAGCTTAAATAGGCTATAGCATGGTCCTATCTCACTTATATGTGAGATATAGAGGTGTACTTACAAACATGAAGTAGTTTTTATGGTCAAAAACCTCCTAGTCGCTGCAAACAAGCCCTACTCTCTGTCTCTCTGGAAGGTGCACTTGTGGGAACTGCATATCGATGCCCACAGAAAAGAAATTATGAAATTACACCAGTCCACCATAATATAGCTCAATTTTCTCAAATCCTGGCTGTAACTATGATCGTTTTTACTGTAATAATCCACCACTCTGTTTGAGTGATCCTCTTGATTACAATCACTTAATGCTATTACTGTAACAGTATTGCTCTGCCCCCTCTTAGGTTATTAGAATAATGAATGAGCTTCCAGACACACCTAATTACATGATCCACCATCCAGGACTAACTGTTTGAACCCAAACACACTGCAGAATACAAACAACATCTACCGGGCAGACTATGGGCCATTGCGGGGCAGACCAATACATGAGTATGTTTTTAATCACATGTGCATATCATCATGTTTTAACATACAAATAAAAGGCATGTTTAAATAATAACACACATAATTCATAAAATAATGACATTGAGTCTTTGAAATGTTTAATAAGAACTATTTACAAAAAGTGTACAGAACAGCATTTAATTATTTATTTTTTTAAATGTTATCCTTCCTATCCTTTTCAGTCGTTACAGGCATTTAGCATACCACAGCTTTGTCAGCTGGTGCTGGGGCTACTTGGGCAGTGTATGAGTCGTCATCCTGTAATGTAAGTAAGTAAGTAAATTTAATTTATAAAGCACATTTACACACAGCATAAGCTGACCAAAGTGCTGTACAGTGAAATACTAAAAAAGACACAAAATAATACAAAGTAATACAAAAAACATTTGACCAATAGTCATCATTAAATAAGATCAAACATGAATAGTGAAACAAGTAACATTCAAGACAGGGCACACAACACAGAAAATATAGAGAAAAGCAATACAGGATTAGGGAACAAGAAAGGCCAAGGAGTACAGGTGGGTTTTTAGCCTGGATTTGAAGGCAGAAATGGAGGGGGCAGATCTAATATCCAGGGGGAACTGGTTCCACAGACGTGGAGCAGCAACAGCAAAGGCTCTGTCACCCCGCTGTTTGAGCCGTGTGTGCGGCACATGTAGGAGCCCTTTGTTAGTGGATCGAAGGGACCTTTGGGTAGAGTGAAGCTGGACAAGGTTTGTGATGTGTGCTGGAGCCAGCCCATTAAGTGCCTTAAAAACAAATAGTAAAACTTTAAACTGGACCCTAAAATGAACTGGGAGCCAGTGTAAGGAGGCTAGTATGGGCATGATGTGCTCACGCCTCCTGGTGCCAGTTGGAAGGCGTGCAGCTGAATTTTGGACCAACTGCAGAGTGAGGATTGGGGGAGGCCAAGGTAAAGGGAGTTGCAGTAATCCAGCCGTGCTGTAATAAAGGCGTGGATAACTTTCTCAAGGTCATTATAAGATAGGAAGGATTTGAGTAATGTGTTGTGTGCCGGATAAGCCAGGAGTTTCCTGATCTGGCTGGACAATACGTTGGCTTCCATCCGTCCCTTGACTTGAAGCGGGTCACATGTGAGGAGATCAATTTCTCCTTTGAGTATCCGTCATACTGGGCTGACTGGGATGGTGATCTTCGTCACGTTCTTGGCAAAAGACTCGGGTCCTCCATCACCTCCTCGAACACCAGCCTCATCAGATCATCCACATAGCCTTTGAAATATAACAGAGAACCATGACATTACATTCAGACGGTATTTTTTTAGTTTAGTTTTTTTTTTTTTGTTTAAAATTCAAATTTTAATTTGTTATTTAAAAAAACACCAGCTGTAATTACTTTTTCATTATTAGTGACTTACTGTATGTGGGGTCTGTTTTGACTGGCTTTGCAGTGGCCATGGTCAATGAGACAGTATTGCTTTGTAAATTTAGTTACACATGTTATGATGCCCAATAAGTTACTTTGTCAAATACTGTTACAGAGTTGATTATAAGTTACATTACCTGCATAACATTCCAATACCAAACAAACCAATTTTACTAAAGGTTCTTCCCTACTCTAAGATAACACAAGTCTTTATCTTTCCCTGCATGTCTTGGGTGTCTCAAGATATGCAGGCAAATAGACACACACTTCCCACACCGCTACCACAATTAGCTCTTAGCCTGAATAACGCTGTTTTTACCGGTGTGAGAGAGAGAGACATACACGCAAATGAAATACGTGCAAACACGGTCCCATCCAACTCGTTTAGCGATTAGCCTGTAGCTTGGATAACGTTATGGTTACCGAGATGATAAACACACATACATGCAAATGAAACACAAGTGAACGCGTGTAGCTTAGCCTGTAGCCGGCTATCGCTAATGCTAAACGACAGAACAGGCACAAAAAGACAGTTTTACGGTTTGTAAATGATACTTACTTCTGCTTCAGGTAATCCAGCACGTATTGGTGACTGCTGCTTCCTTTTGGTGAAGTTTGGTGCTATGTCCTGCTTTATATTGCCCGAAGGTTGACGCATACATGGAGGTATTTGGGAAAGTAGCAGGGATATTCCCATCAAATATGAAAGATATCCACTGAGATTGTCTTTGGCCCATTTATCACAACCCAGAACAGAGCAAACACTCGCTGAACCTTTTTTCGACATATTCTCAACCGATATGCTCAGCAGCTACAATGAGAGTAGTTCTTTTTCTACGGTTCTTCTTCTTATGGGATCTGGGTAGTGGAAAATTGCGCCAGTGTGCGAGGCGTGCCGTCACCTGCTCCGACTATTGTGTGTGTTTCTTTTGCTCATAACACTTGTTACATATACCGTCAACACTCTGCTGGTGTATGATTGCCAAACGTTGTTAGATCTGAGAGTATTCGCCAAAAATCTGGTCAGCTTCTGGTCAGCTTTGATAGTTATGGACAAAAAACTCTTTCCGTCATACCTCTGCCGCACTCCAGCGCCACTTCCTCGGCGAAAACGTCACCGCCGCCAGGGTAAACGTAGTGGCTTTCTGGTGAGGCTGAGGGCTGGGTTGGTTCGTTCTGGTCAGATATCCTCTAGGCGCCGTACTAGTGGCGCCGTGCTAGCGGCAGCTTGACACAGCAGCTCCCTTTGTGTATTAGCGCTTTCTTTAATTTAAGTACTTTTTTCTAACTTTTTATTTTTCGCATCTGGAGTGACACTTTCCGGAACAGTGGCGCCATGTACTCCGCTACTTTTGTGCGGTTTCTGTGGCTCTTTTGTTACTTTTTTTTACTTTTTGGTGGCGAGACGGACGGAGCGCAGCGGGGGCATTGTTCACACACGCGACCAGCTGATAGCGCTGAGGGAGCCGGCACTCCTGATCACAACACGGCCCGAACTTCCGAAGGAACTGAAGCGGAAGCGTCTGCATCACAGATTACATTAGGTTCTGTGAACACCCGGTTCTCCCTGCCCGGACTGTCCATTGCTTTCCCAACAACAAACCTTGGGTTACCAGAGATCTGAAGACTCTCCTCAACAAAAAGAAAGAGGCCTTCAGACATGGGGACCAGGAGGAGCTGAGGAAGGTACAGCGTGACCTTAAGGTGAAGCTGAGGCAGAGCAAAGACACCTAGAATAGAATAGCCTTTATTGGCGTTATTTTGTGGACAACGGAATTTGGGTGCCACTCCCTTGGTGCAAAATACAAATATATAAATAACAATTTTAAAAGAGAAAATAGAAATATTAACAATAAAATAAGAATAAGAAATGTTGTTTACATTTTTTTCAGAAACTATGACTATGTATAAATTAACATAAGATAACAAATATAGCAGCAAGACCGGTGTAAAAACAGAAAAAAGAAGGCACTTTAAAAGAGAGAAGTGATTGTCCTGTATTTGTGTAAACAAAGTGACTGAAGCATCAGATTATTGCCCTTTCCAGTGGTGTTTCCCTATGAATGTTTTTGCTTTCGTTTATTTATTTAGTTCTGTGATGGCTCTGGGAAAGAAGCTATCCCTGAGCCTGTTAGTCCTGGTTCTGTGGGATCTGTACCGCCTGCCCGAGGGTAACAGGTGGAACAGGTGGTTAGCTGGGTGGAAGGAGTCCTTGATGATGTTTCCAGCTCTGATTCGGTAGCGAGAGCTGGCAAAAGTCTCCAGGTTAGGCAGAGAGCACCCCGTGATCCTCTGGGCTGTGTTTATAATCCTCTGTAGCGCTCTCCTGTCTGCTGCAGAGCACCCTGCGAACCACGCTGTAATGCAGTATGTCAGGATGCTCTCAATGGTGGCATTGTAGAAGGTTACAAGCAGCCTCTCCTCCAGGTTGTTTCTCCTGAGCACTCTCAGGAAGTGGAGACGCTGCTGGGCCTTCTTTACCACCGCCGTGGTGTTGACAGTCCAGGAGAGGATGTCAGATATCTGCACGCCCAGAAACCTGATGGAGTGGACTCTTTCCACTAAGTCCCCATTTATGTGCAGTGGGGTCGGGGCCGCTCTGCCCTTTCTGAAGTCCAGTATTATTTCTTTTGTTTTAGTGGTGTTCAGTTTGAGGTTATTAACTGAACACCACGCTGTTAGTCTGTTGACCTCATCTCTGTAGTCAGACTTGTCACCATCTGAAATGAGCCCGACTATGGTGGTATCATCCGCAAACTTTATGATGCTGTTTGAGAGATGGGTCGGGGAGCAGTCGTGTGTGTAGAGAGTAAAGAGGAGGGGGCTCAATACACATCCTTGTGGGGAGCCGGTGCTGAGTGTGATGGTGCTGGAGAGGTGTGGACCAAGTCTGACTGACTGAGGACGATCTGACAGGAAGTCCTTAATCCAAAGGCAGGTTTGGTTGGAGAGACCCAGGTGTGAGAGCTTCTGCACCAGGATCTCCGGTAGGATGTGGTTGAAGGCTGAGCTGAAGTCCAGGAAGAGCATTCTGACATAGCTCCCCCGGTGCTCCAGGTGACTCAGCGCGGCGTGGAGTGCTATAGTGATAGCGTCCTCCGTGGATCGGTTTGCCCTGTAGGCAAACTGGTGTGGGTCTAGTGTGGGAGACAGACAGGCCCTGATGTGCTGGGAGACCAGCCTCTCAAAGCACTTCATGACTACAGGCGTAAGTGCAACAGGTCTGTAGTCGGTAGTCGGTTCTCCCTGCCCGGACTGTCCATTGCTTTCCCAACAACAAACCTTGGGTTACCAGAGATCTGAAGACTCTCCTCAACAAAAAGAAAGAGGCCTTCAGACATGGGGACCAGGAGGAGCTGAGGAAGGTACAGCGTGACCTTAAGGTGAAGCTGAGGCAGAGCAAAGACACCTAGAATAGAATAGCCTTTATTGGCGTTATTTTGTGGACAACGAAATTTGGGTGCCACTCCCTTGGTGCAAAATACAAATATATAAATAACAATTTTAAAAGAGAAAATAGAAATATTAACAATAAAATAAGAATAAGAAATGTTGTTTACATTTTTTTCAGAAACTATGACTATGTATAAATTAACATAAGATAACAAATATAGCAGCAAGACCGGTGTAAAAACAGAAAAAAGAAGGCACTTTAAAAGAGAGAAGTGATTGTCCTGTATTTGTGTAAACAAAGTGACTGAAGCATCAGATTATTGCCCTTTCCAGTGGTGTTTCCCTATGAATGTTTTTGCTTTCGTTTATTTATTTAGTTCTGTGATGGCTCTGGGAAAGAAGCTATCCCTGAGCCTGTTAGTCCTGGTTCTGTGGGATCTGTACCGCCTGCCCGAGGGTAACAGGTGGAACAGGTGGTTAGCTGGGTGGAAGGAGTCCTTGATGATGTTTCCAGCTCTGATTCGGTAGCGAGAGCTGGCAAAAGTCTCCAGGTTAGGCAGAGAGCACCCCGTGATCCTCTGGGCTGTGTTTATAATCCTCTGTAGCGCTCTCCTGTCTGCTGCAGAGCACCCTGCGAACCACGCTGTAATGCAGTATGTCAGGATGCTCTCAATGGTGGCATTGTAGAAGGTTACAAGCAGCCTCTCCTCCAGGTTGTTTCTCCTGAGCACTCTCAGGAAGTGGAGACGCTGCTGGGCCTTCTTTACCACCGCCGTGGTGTTGACAGTCCAGGAGAGGTCGTCAGATATCTGCACGCCCAGAAACCTGATGGAGTGGACTCTTTCCACTAAGTCCCCATTTATGTGCAGTGGGGTCGGGGCCGCTCTGCCCTTTCTGAAGTCCAGTATTATTTCTTTTGTTTTAGTGGTGTTCAGTTTGAGGTTATTAACTGAACACCACGCTGTTAGTCTGTTGACCTCATCTCTGTAGTCAGACTTGTCACCATCTGAAATGAGCCCGACTATGGTGGTATCATCCGCAAACTTTATGATGCTGTTTGAGAGATGGGTCGGGGAGCAGTCGTGTGTGTAGAGAGTAAAGAGGAGGGGGCTCAATACACATCCTTGTGGGGAGCCGGTGCTGAGTGTGATGGTGCTGGAGAGGTGTGGACCAAGTCTGACTGACTGAGGACGATCTGACAGGAAGTCCTTAATCCAAAGGCAGGTTTGGTTGGAGAGACCCAGGTGTGAGAGCTTCTGCACCAGGATCTCCGGTAGGATGTGGTTGAAGGCTGAGCTGAAGTCCAGGAAGAGCATTCTGACATAGCTCCCCCGGTGCTCCAGGTGACTCAGCGCGGCGTGGAGTGCTATAGTGATAGCGTCCTCCGTGGATCGGTTTGCCCTGTAGGCAAACTGGTGTGGGTCTAGTGTGGGAGACAGACAGGCCCTGATGTGCTGGGAGACCAGCCTCTCAAAGCACTTCATGACTACAGGCGTAAGTGCAACAGGTCTGTAGTCGTTGAGGCTGTGCGCTGCTGTCTTCTTGGGAACGGGAATTAATGTGGAAGTTTTGAGGCAGGGTGGGATGATGGCCTGCGCCAGGGACAGGTTGAATATGTTTGTGAAGACTCCAGTCAGTTGGTCGGCACAAGCTTTGAGTACCTTGCCGGGTATTCCATCGGGGCCAGCCGCCTTCCTGGGGTTCACAGTCCTCAGCACATGTCTCACTTCATGCTCCTGAAGTGTCATCATGCCAGTGCTGGGGAGGGGTGGGAGTGCTGTGGCTGCTGAGGGCCTGTCTGTCTCAAAGCGGGCAAAGAAGCTGTTTAGTTCCTCTGCCAGCGAGGCATCAGTCCTAGCAGTCGCCTGGTTACTGCTTCTATAGTTTGTTATGTGATTTATTCCCTGCCACATTCTTCTGGGATCCTTCACAGCGAAATGGTCCTCAATTTTCCTCTTATATGCCGCCTTGGCCTCCCTGATTCCTCTCTTCAGGTCTGACCTGGCAACGCTGTACAGGGCCCAGTCCCCTGACTTGAAGGCGGCGTTTCGGCTTTTTAAGAGGGACTGCACTTTGCTGTTCATCCAGGGTTTTAGATTTGGAAAAACCCTGACCCTTTTGTTGACGGTGACAGTGTCAATACAGTTTTTTATGTAGCAGAGTACAGTGTCTGTGTACTCCTGGAGGTTGTGGCTTGAGAATAAATCCCAAAGAGTGGTGGAGAAGCAGTCCTGTAGTTGAGAGAGGGCTCCCTCTGGCCAAGTTTTTATTGTCTTTGTTTGAGGCTTTGTCTTCCTCAGCAGGGGGGTGTAAGTGGGGGTGAGGGACATGCAGAGGTGGTCAGATCCAGCCAGGTGGGGGAGGGGAGTAGCTTTGTATGCATGTTTTATGTTGGAGTAAACATGGTCCAACGTACTATCCCCTCTGGTGGCAAACTTCACAAACTGAACGAATTTGGGTAACACAGTCTTTAAAGATGCTTTGTTGAAATCACCAGCAACAACAAAGACTCCATCAGGGTGTGCAAGCTGCTGTTTGTTGATGATGGCAAGCAGAAGGCTGAGGGCTGTGCTAACGTTAGCATCTGGTGGGATGTAAACAGCTACCACAATGACCACAGTGGGCTAATCAGCTGAACCTCTTCTTCAACAGGTTCAGCTCCCAGTCTTCTACACAGCCCCCTGCTGCTTCCCCCACACATCACACCTCCCTCCCTCCCTCCCCCCTGCCTCTACCTCTCCCCCCTCTGCCCCCCCTGGAGAACCGCTTGGACACTCTATCACCTCCCCCCCACCTCTCCACCTCTTCCCCCACCACCTTCTCCCCCCCCCCCCCCTCTCCGTGACAACCACCCAGGTCAGAAGACAGCTGGATAGACGGCAGCAGAACAAGGCTGCAGGCCCGGACGGTCTTAGCCCCAGGCTACTGAGGGCTTGTGCTACCCAGCTGGCTGTGATCCTGCAGCACCTCTTCAACCTGAGCCTCCAACAGGGGATGGTCCCAGCGCTGTGGAAGACATCATGCCTGGTTCCTGTCCCCAAGACAAAGTCATCAGCATCTTGTGAACCCGGGGACTACCTCCCAGTGGCTCTGACGTCCCATGTGATGAAGGTGCTGGAGCGGCTGGTCTTGGCTCACCTCAGACCGCAGGTAAAGTCCTCACTGGACCCGCTTCAATTTGCTTATCAGCCCAAACTGGGGGTGGATGACGCCCTCACCTATCTGCTGCATCGAGCTCAGTCTCACCTGGATGGTGCTGGAGGCACTGTGAGAATCACTTTCTTTGATTTCTCCAGTGCTTTCAACACCATCCAGCCACTGTTACTGGGAGAGAAGTTGCAGGTGGTGGGGGTGGACACGCCCACCATCTCCTGGATCACTGACTACCTGACAGGCAGACCACAGTTTGTCCGACTGGGTTGTGGTTTGTCTGATGTGGTGGTTAGCGATGTAGGAGCCCCACAGGGAACTGTGCTGTCCCCCTTCCTGTTCACCATATACACCTCAGACTTTAAATATGACTCTGTGTCATGCCACTTGCAGAAGTTCTCCGATGACTCTGCGGTGGTGGGGTGTATGAGGGATGGACAGGAGGGGGAGTACAGGACAGTGGTATCTGACTTTGTGAAGTGGGCCAGTGAGAACCACCTGATTCTGAATGTGACCAAGACCAAGGAGATGGTGGTGGACTTCAGGAGGAAGAGGACAGCTCCACAACCTTTGAGAGTACTGGGGGAGGACATTGAGATGGTGGAGGAATACAAATTCCTTGGTGTGAGGCTGAACAACAGACTGGACTGGAAGGCTAACACCGGTGCTGTGTACAGGAAGGGGATGAGCAGGCTCTTCTTTCTGAGGAGGCTGCGATCCTTTGATGTATGCAGCAAGATGTTGGAGTTATTTTACCAGTCTGTTGTGGCCAGTGCACTGTTCTTTGCTGTGGTGTGCTGGGGGAGCAGCATTGGAGCCGGTGAAACTAACAAACTAAACAAACTGATAAAGAAGGCCGGCTCCATCATCGGCTGCAAACAGGACACCGTGGAAACGGTGGTGGAGAGGAGGATGCTGAATAAACTTTTTTCCATCATGGATAACCCCGATCATCCTCTCCACCACATCCTCCAGGCCCAGGAGAGCACATTCTCCAAGAGATTCAGACAGCTCCGCTGTCACAAGGACAGATTCAGGAAGTCATTCCTGCCATCAGCCATCAAAACTTACAATAACTCTCTGTAATAGTCACAAAAAAAACCAAAAAACTGCTCATTTGCACAATGGACATTTTCTCTCCGTGACATACAGTCACGGAGACATTGCACTCCATTATGCCACTCCTCCATTATTGCACTATTTTTTCCCACTGTTGCACATTTTACGTTTTATGTTTATAATATTTGTTGCATTGCTGCTATGTTAAAACAATTTCCCCTTGGGGATGAATAAAGTATTTCTATTCTATTCTATTCTATATGGAGCGGGGTCTCAACTTTGTATCTCTGGACGTTCGCTGGACCCTGTCGCTGCCTGGTCCAGTGGGGGGCTCGATTGGGATGTTCCAGCCCCGCGGACCCTGCTCTCCCTGTCCCCGCTGGCGTGGAATAAATCCGGGGAATCATTTATCCTTAAGGATTTCTTCATATCCCGTTAAAACTGGATTTCCTCTTCATCTCCGAGACCTGGCTGAGTGTCGGTGATTCCAGTGTCTTCACCGGACTTTTACCTGACGAGTGCTGCTTTTTCAACTCTCCGCGGACCTCTGGCTGAGGAGGAGGAATTGCGACTGTTTTTAAGAGTGACTTTAATTGTAAACAGTTATCGCTGTCATCCTCCTTTACCAGCTTTGAGCTCAGTCTGTTTGAGCTGGGGCATTCTTACACAGTGCTGTGTGCTGTGATCTACCGTCCCCCCCAAATATAAGACTTTTTAACAGATTTTTCTGAGTTCTTGGCTGATATTATGCCCAAATATGACCGGTGTGTGTCGATGTGTGTTGCCCTGAAAACACTTTGGCACGAGACTTTTTAAACATCATTGACTCTTTTAATCTCGTGCAGTTTGTACTTGGCCCTACACATGAACGTGGTCACACACTGGATCTTGTTTTATCTTATGGTCTGCCTGCTCTTAACCTGGAGGTCTGTGACGCCTTTTTCACGGATCATAAGCCTGTATGATCATATGCCTCATTCCCGAGTCTATGTGTGAGGATACAGAGGCTCTTAACTCATGGTTTCTGGACACCTGTCAAACTGCCATAGACTTTGCGGCTCCATTAAAGACCAGGCAGCAGAAAACTAAATCAGAGCCTTGGCTGAATGAAACAACCCGCACTGCCAGACAGGATTGTCGAAGAGCTGAACGAAAGTGGAAAAAGGACAAATTGGAAGTGTCTTTTCAAATACTTAGGGATTGCTGGCGTCATTATCAATTCACTGTGAAAGAGGCTAAAAGAAAATATTTTTCTGATATTGTTATTTTAAACTGTCATAAGCCTTGTGTGATGTTTAAAGTGATCAACTCTATTCTGAATGCACCACAGACGGGAATTGAGGCCTCCCCTGCTCTGTGTGAGAATTTTCTTCACTACTTCATTGATAAAGTCACTTCTACCAGAGCACTTATTTCACCTCCTGCTTCTGATCCTTCAGTGTTTGTCCCCTGCTCTGCTGTGTTGGACACTTTTGAGCCTGTGACCCTGCCTGTTGTACAGGAGATTGTGAATCATCTGAAGCCCTCAGGTTCTCCTGACGATACTGTCCCGCCCAGATTATTTAAGGAGGTTTTTCCCCACTATTGGGACATCATGTCTCACAGTTATTAATAGCAGCCTGTCCTCTGGAGTAGTCCCTGTGAATCTTTAACATGCAAATGTGCAACCTTTACTAAAAAAAACCTGGACTGGACCCTGCTGTTTTGGCAAATTACAGGCCTATCTCCAAATTGCCTTTCTTCTCTAAAATCTTAGAGAAGATTGTGTATTCCCAGCTCATGGACTTTTTAAATGAAGAAAATGTTCTTGAGATTTTCCAATCTGGTTTTAAAACATTGCATAGCACAGAAACAGCGCTTTTAAGAGTTTTTAATGACATCTTTTTAGCTACTGACTCTGGTCACTGTGTTGTCCTTGTACTTTTAGATATGACTGCATCCTTTGATAGAGTGGACCATGAAATCCTGATTGCTCGTTTGGAGCAGTGGGCGGGCATCAGTGGCACAGCACTAGAATGCTTCAGATCCTACCTGTCACATCGGACTTTCTGTGTCAGCCTAGATGACTCTGTGTCCTCCACTGTTCCTTTTTCATATGGGGTCCCACAGGGCTCTGTGCTTGGCCCTCTTTCATTTTCTCTCTATCTTTTACCACTTGGTTCTATTCTCAGGAAACATGGCATTTCTTTTCATTGCTATGCGGATGACAGCCAGATCTATGTCCCCCTCAAAAAGGCTGATTCCTACTCTGTAGGAAGCCAATTGTGAACAATCTGGAGTTAAAAATTGACTCGGGCCTTAAATTTGACAGCCAGATTAAAGCTGTGGTGAAATGTAGCTTTTCCAGTTAAGGCAGCTGACAAAAATCAAACCAGTCCTTCAGAGACAGCAATTTGAGACAGTAATCCACGCCTTTGTGACCACTAGGCTGGATTACTGTAATGCACTTTATATGGGGGTTAGCGGGTCCTCCATTGCGCGCCTTCAACTTGTACAAAATGCTGCTGCACGTCTTTTAACTGGCACAAGCAAGTATGAGCACATCTCACCTATTTTAGCTTCACTCCACTGGCTGCCTGTCCATTTTAGGATTCATTTTAAAATTATTTTATTTGCTTTTAAAGCCTTAAATGGCTTTGCCCCACTGTACCTCTCTGAGCTGCTGCACCCCTACATGCCCAGCCGATTTCTCAGGTCAGCTGACTAACTGCTCCTGACTGTGCCTAAAGCCAGGCTTAAGCTCAGAGGGGACCGAGCATTTGCCATTGCAGCTCCAAAGCTTTGGAATGGTCTGCCGCTGCACATTAGACAGGCTTCCTCTCTGTCTTAAAACTCTTCTTAAAACTCACCTCTTTTCTTTGGCTTGTTGGGGCCGAGATGTCTACTGTAATCCACTATTCTATTGTTGTTCATGAGTAAGGCCTACATGCAGTTTCAAAAGCCTGATTTGAGTTTTAAACAAAGTCTTAGTCCACTATTTGGGACATTCTTGGTTTTACGACTGGTCAACATTCCATGGGGTCAGTGAATCTCATTGGCCCTTCTCTGTTTTATGGTCTTGCCCCTGAAAACACTTGTCATGGAAATTATGTACTTCATGTAATACAGAAATACAGAAATGTTCAATGTAACTATTTGATGTGACCTGTGACCAGTGACCCTTTGTATTGTTAATGTAACTGTTCGATGTGACTTGTGACCAGTGACCCTTTGTATTGTTTTAGGAACTGTTTGATGTGACTTGTGAATAGAGACAATGGGTCTGCGGCTTAGGGCAAGGTGACAACAGACCCACAGAGGCGGGGGTCTGCACCTTATGGCAGGGTGATAGCAAACCCATTGAGACAGATAAATACCATGTGTTTCCTCCAAGACAGGGAGTCTTCACTTTGTAACTGTAATGCCTGTCGGATAAGTAGAAGCATTCACCATGCCGGAATTAAAACTGTGTTTAATAACTGTTTCATGTATGACCACAATTGCATTCCTTATTTTAAATATAGTGACATAAGGCCAGGTATGATAAAATGAGGAATAGATAGGAACAATAATCTAGGTGGGACACTAGGAGAGGTGCAGTGATAATAAATGTGCTATTGTCACAATTAAGTGAGATTAACTTAGATTTAGTTTCCGGGGCAGCCTAGAGCTGTGGCCGTCACAGGGGGCCTTGTGAGATCCAAACCTTGGAAAATAAAGTTTTTGAAAAAGACTGCCTCGTTTGGTATCAAGACCGAGAATCCTCCCATTGTCCTGAGGGAAACGAGAGATGCCTAAAATATGTGTAAAATACTCAAGGAGTATTATAAAAAGAAATGCACCAGCAGGATGGTTTGATCACTCCTGGCTTGGTGGGTAACTGTTAATAAAAATGTGGATTGGATAAAAATGTGTATTTTTTTATTTCACAAAGGAAACAATTGGAGGCATACATCAAGAGTTAGATAAGACTACTTTAATGGCATGGCAGAATAGGATGGCTTTAGACATGATGTTGGCAGAAAAAGGAGGAGTATGTAGAATGTTTGGAGATATGTGTTGTACATGTATTCCTAATAATACAGCACCTGATGGCAGCATCACTAAGGCATTGGATGGATTAACCACCCTATCTGTAGAATTAGTTGAAAATTCTGGTTTCAATGATCCTCTGATTGGATGGCTTTTTGGAAAATGGGCAGGTTCTATAAAAACTATGACGTTATCTGTAGCTATGATGATTGCTATTCTAACCACTTGTTGATGTTGTTGTATTTCCTGTTTGAGAGGACTGTTACAGATACTCATGGACACCAGTTTGACCAAAACAACTATGCTGTATGAAAGAGTCCCCACCACCGATGACCACCGAGAGGACTATAAGAATGCAGAACCAGAAAATGTTACATCTGATTTGAAATGATGATCTATATGGTAACCTGTGTGATGAAGATAAAGACAACATGGTTCAAGGGATAATTGCTGTTTATGTGTTCATTCTACTGATTATGATGGTACTACAGGAAATCTAGCTGAAGTTGTAGTGTTCTGAATTGGTCCCCATTGAATTTGTTTTGGGATAACAATACAATCAAAATGCTTTTGAATTTATGCTTTTGTGCCTTGTCAAATGGAGTACCTCATGTCAGCCATCACAATTGAATGCCTGCGAAAGAGCTTCAGTAATCAGGGGATACCAGAGACAATTATGTCTGATAATGGCTCGTGTTTTGTGATTTTCAAAGAGTTTCTAAAAAAAAATGGTATTGAGCACATCACATCTGCTCCATATCACGTTTCGTCCAACGGCTGTGCTGAGCATGCAGTCCAGACGTTCAAGTCAAGCATGAAAAAGGCAGGGGAGGGCAGCATTGCCACTAAAGTGTCGAGAGTGCTGTTTAATTATCGCATTACGCCACAGTCCACCACAGGGCTCTCACCTGCAGAAATGTTGCAAGGAAGGAAGTTGAGGTCTACGCTGGATCTGATTCATCCTGATCGCAGGGTAAAGGTGGAGAGGAAACAGAACAGCCAAAAGAGACATCATGACAAGCAGAAAAAAGGGAGGATTCCAGGAAGGAGATGCTGTGGTCACGAGAAACTTCAGTCATGGTCCTAAGTGGATTTCTGGTTTCATTACAAAGATCACTGGTCCTGTTAGGAGATGGTAATATTGTGCGCAGACATGTGGATCAGATACTGTCAAGACCTGAGAAGGCGGATTGTTTGGAAGCAAAGGTCACAGAACCACTGGGACTGTCTGTTTCACCCACAGCAGTAAGGGATGTGTCAGAGACTTCAACTCTGGCAGAAAACGGCAGTAGTCAGGTGAAGAACACTCAGACTATCTTAATTCCTGCTCCGGATGATGCATCTTCTTCAGTGTCTGACGTTCCACCTTCAGATCCGGCAAGGCTGTCACAACCTGTGGTAGCAACCGTGCGCCGGTCACAAAGGACTGTGGGCAAACCAAGTTATTTGAAGGACTATGAGTGTTAAATGGATGGGTTGGAAAAGTGACTTGGTGATTGTTGAGGGGTATTGTTATGTTGAAATGTGTTGAGTGACAAACAAACCATGGTGTCTATTAAAGCGTGTTTCGATGTCAGTTCAGTATGTGTAAGATGACACAGGGTTATTGTGGGGGATGGAGAAAACTAGCTTAAGGGGGGAGGAATGTAGAAGAGTGACAATGTTGTGTCATGAGGGGAGTTGTCCTCAAGGTGGCAGCAGAGGCTAGTAAACAAACCCTAAACGGAGCTCCCGTGTCAGTCCTTTCTATAATATCGCAAGGATATTACAGTTAGGTTAAGGTTCTGTGTTTTATAAACTTTCCTTTGTGTTGAACGTGTTGGATTGCGCACCCACACGCTCGTATTTGTTTTACTGTTGTTAACTGTTTGTATTTGTTTACACCTTCCCTTCTCATGCCATGCGACCATGAGATAGTTTTCTTTGATCGCCCTGTATGTTTAAATGTGCCGCTGAAAGTAGAGCTCACCGCTCACCCTGCAGTGATGTGTCTTCTCCCGCTGTGAGTGCGTAGACAGATCACGTGGTGAGAATGTCGGCATAAACGTTAAGATTCACAGACTGGCCTGGCTTTGCCTGTGTCAAGTCTGTGTAGTTTGGACTGACATAAACTTTCACGTACGCGATCCTTTTGTTTCATTCACTGAACACACTGTGCTTTGAAACACACCTTTGGTCTGCCGCTATTCAAGCGTGATTCTCACTCACTCTTTCTCACTCACTCACCCACTCTCTCCCTTTTTATTCATGAATGAGAGTCTCCTCATAGGTGCCATCTTGCGTCAAACACGTGCCTCTACAGCCATGCTATCACATGTTCGACCCAAGATCTGCGACCTTGTGTTAATGTGTTTCTGGCGCCATCTTTGGTGGAAGCGTGCGTCTACAGTCACTGCTACTGCGCATGCCTTCTCCACTTTGGTGTCGGAAGTGGGAGAGACTTTGCTCGGCCAACCGCGTCACTCCCGTCTTATCTTTGTCTCATGTTACACAAACACACACACACGTATCACATCACATCACACACACACACATTGGTGTTTATGTTGTATATAGCCTGTGTTGTTGTAGCTTAGCAAGTGATATTTGTTTGATTGTTTGATTAATTTTGTTGTTTGATTTAATAAATTGTTACTTTTATTAACCTGAAGGAATGCTCTGTGTCTTTTGTACATGAATACTGTGACAAACGGGGGTTGAGAGGGTCTGTGCTCGGATTCATACATTCAATACTTTTAAATTGGGATATCTTGGATATCATAGTCACAGTGATTATTTAAGACTGATTTTAAAGGCATGTATTGATAGTCTTTTCCCTGTTTTCAGGGTGGTGCCCCGTTGTAGAATTAATTAACATTTAATTCATTTTTCAAAATGTTTAATTAAAATATTTTATTATTTTATTTTTTATTATTTTATTTTTATCAATCAAATTATTGCCCCTCCGTGTGAGGCTTTGACTAAACTTTTTGATAAGAAATTAATTATTATTATTCTAAATTCATAACCAATCACGCTCCTAATCCCAACAGGCTTTTAACACCATGTAGTGTTGATTTTATGTGTTTTTATGTGACTGTATTTGTTTTATGTGTACACATGCATATTAATTCAAAGTATTTATTTATTTATTTTATCCCTGTTTTATTCTTTGTACAGCACTTTGGAAACCTTGTGTTTGTTTAAACTTGTGCTATATAAATAAAGTGGATTGGATTGGATTGGTTGAAAGTACGTAACCGGACGTGCCCGGACTAGGAGGCGCTGCTGTTTACAGGAGTGGTGAAATTCGCCAGTGACGTAATTAGTCAACACAAGTGCCTTTCCGCTTTGTAGAGTTCAGGTAAACAATAACACCCTGCACTCTCAGCAGTGGCTGAACTGATTGTTATGGACTTATAGGGCTTCATAGACAAGATAATGACGCAGATACACACTCAAACACAGCGTTAATTGGCACTTCCGGGCTATGGTCTCTTTAAAGGTGATCCGGAACTTAACGGGGAGCCAGTGCAGTTGTTTCAGGGTGGGGGTGATGTGTTGCCAAGGTTTGATCCGAGTGAGAACCCTAGCAGTGTTCTGGACGTGTTGGAGCCTATCCAGGGTTTTCTTCGGGACCCCAAACAGGACGGCATTACAGCAGTCCAGACGTTGAATGCAAAAAAGTCCAGCTCTTTCTGTCAAGTCTCTGTCAAACAGAGGATGTCAATCCTGTGCTCCAAAATAATGTCACGGATAAGTAGAGATTTGTTGTTGGGAGAGTGTACATTAAGCAGCATGAATGTGTGAGTGTTATCCATAGGTGAGGCTGAGTGGATAGGAGAGGAACTGTCAACACGGCACAACAGGCGGAGCCATCTAGTGTGCATGATTCGTTGTGATGACGACACACAGAACCTGGATGACTCACAACAGGGCGGAGGGAATGGTTGAACCAGAATAAATAAACCAGCGTCGGGAGCCCTGGTGAATGTACTGGGGTCTTCGGAGGAGTCGAAGATATCTGATAACAACAATGGAGTCCTGTGTGAAGTCAATGTTGAGTCCGTGAAGTTCCGAGGAGGTGTATTGGATCCTCCCCATTGTCCGGAAAGGACAGTAGCAGTTGGTGGCTAACGCTACCGCTGAGGGAAATGAGCCAAAACTTCCCCAAAGTTACATGAATCCCCATGGTCAGGATCACCAGATGTCGTAA